>NC_080434.1:69029744-69334365 GCF_028018845.1 Melospiza georgiana
CTCTCCACCCTTGATCCCCATTACTCCTCCAGAGGCACAAACCTCTCCCCAGAGAAACAGTCTCAGTTTGGAGATCTGCTCGTTCTATTTCCAACCCCAACATTTACCCTAAAACCAGTCTGATTTCTTTCCCAGGTGGTTTAATAAAAAGTCCTGCCTCTACCTACAAACCTCGACCAGCAGAGAGAGATCTAAAGATGGAAAAATCAGGGATTCTCCACTCTGCTGTCAAAGCTGAGCAATTTGAGATGAAAGCACTGAAATTCCCATCCTCCTTCACTCCCACACTTCACCATAAAGCTTAAAGGGACATTTCAGGCCTTGAAATGCCTTTTTGTGACCAGACAGCAGCTGAAAAACCATTGGAAAGTGCCAGGATCTCCTGCCACCGGTGGTTTTTATTTGCACCATCATTCCCAGCTGCCAACCCACATCCCAACTCTCCAGGGCTGGACTTCAGCAAGCCCAGGCCAAAACATCATTTTCCTGTTGAAAAAGGACTTGATTACATTAAAAGACCCTTTGAGGATGGAGACTCCCTAGGCAGGAGGGAGGCAGAATTCCCAGATTCCTCTCTAATCACTGTGCAGTGCTAAATTGAGTTTTTCCAGCCTCTTGGAGAAATTTGTAGGCGAGGCACCGGAAAGGCTCCGGAGGCTGCCGTTGAATTTTGATGCCGTTTCATCCATTATGGATGAAGAGGTTTTATGTAAGAGCCTTTCCCTGGCGTTCATCTGAGGCCAGGCTGTCCCAGGCTGGGCTGCAGATGGCAATTCACAGGGCAGGGGAAGCGGGAGCAGGGACAGGAGGAGGGAGAAGGGACACGGAGATGGGATCGCTGCTTTTGTGCTGACAACTGGGAGCACTCGGCTTCCCAGAAACAAAAAAAGAGCCTCCAGCACTTAATAAAACCTTGTCCTCTCTGGAAGGTACATCCTGCTGTGTGAAATATGCATAAAGGCTCTGTTTGGACATGGATCATGCTGTGTTTTTTGGATGCAAGAACACCTCTCCCTGTCAGCTTTGCACCTGGTGGATGGAGGCACTTTCCATGGAAGTTTTTCCCTCCCATCCTCTTGGATGATGCTCTGACCACATCTCCCCTGTGGCTGGTGAGGCAGCCAAGCCTTGCTTGCTCTGCTCTCTTTAAACAGGAGGATTAATTAAGCTGGAGAGTTTGTTAATGCACTGTTAGATCTGTCCACAGACAAGGCAGGGGAATGAACCACAGCTAATTAGCAAAGGTATTATTAATAAAACAACCAGATCAGAACATGCCTGGATGGATAATTTCTGACTGAGAGTGGCTTTGGACATCTCTTTTATTTTCTCCTCTTGACTCTGGGTCTCCACATATTTGTTCATTCTCCTGCAGGGACATCAAACAGACAAGAGTGTCACTGTCATATTTTCTGAAAAATCCCTTTGCCAGGATTTCTTCTCCTGGGAAGCTAAGAAGCCTCAGGGAAGAATGAAAACAATAATTATCTGATTGCTTCTCCCTTTTTTGCTGCTTTGGAATGTGGTCTGGAGATTGTTTATCCAACAGGTGCATGTTTGATTGGCTTCATGTGAATTGTTTTTAATTAATTACCAATCACCATCAGCTGTGTCAGACTCTGGAAGCAGTCACGAGCTGCTTCTCATTCTTTTGTAACCTTCTGTCTGTATCCTTTCTCTAGTCTTTAGTATAGTTTTAGTATAGCATAATGTAATGTAATATAATGTAATGATATAATATAATATAATATAATATAATATAATATAATATAATATAATATAATATAATATAATATAATATAATATAATATAATATAATATAATATAATATAATATAATATAATATAATATAATATAATATATAATATAATATAATATAATATAATATAACATAATATAATAAAATATAACATAACATAACATAATATAATATAATATAATATAATATAATATAATATAATATAATATAATATAATATAATATAATATAATATAATATAACATAATATAATAAATTAGCCTTCTAAGAACATGGAGTCAGATTCATCAATTCCTCCTTCGTCCTGGGACCCAGCAAACACCACACAAGGGAATTTTGGCCACGTCCTGCTGACACCCTGCCTGTGTTTGCAGAGCCCTCAGGGCCTGGCTGCTGGACAGGCTGGAGTGTTTCCATGCCTCCATAATCTTGGGTAGGGCATGGGAAGTGTTCAAAGCCCTGGAAGGATCTTCTTGCTGTCCCTGACAGGAGGGGACAGGCAGGGGGCTGTGCTCCAGGGAACAGGGACAGGAGGAGAGGGAACAGCCTCAGGCTGGGCCAGGGGAGGCTTAGATTGGATATTAAGGGAAATTTCTTCATGCAAAGGGTTGTCCAGCCTTGGCAGAGCTGCCCAGGCTGAATCCCCATTCCTGGAGGATTAAAACCCATATGGATGTGGCACTTGGGGACATGATCAGTGGTGGCATGGCAGTGCTGGGGGAATGGTTGGACTGGGTGATTTTGGAGCTGTTCTCCAAACCAAGGGATTCTCTGATTCTACAGTGGGAAGAGATGGGCCACAGGGAGAGAGGCCACCACTTTTTAGCAGATCTGTCCACAGACAAAGCCCTTCACAGTCAAAGAGCCTCAAAGTCAACAGGGCATCGCATCATCCTTAAAAAAGCCAAGGATTGGTATAAACACACAGGACAGGGGTGTCCCTGCAAGGTATCCACTGAGGAGCTGGACCAAATCACAGACTTTACACTCTCCTGGTGCACAGTAAATCCCATTTCCAGCCTCTCTTCCTGTAACACCCACTCAGGAACAAGCCCTTTCCAGTCCCTTTAAAGCTCATTTCCATGGGAAGTGGCATTATTCTGATGCCTCAGGTTTTGGCTTTTCTGTTTTTCACATTCTGTGCTGCTTTAGTGTGTGGGTCTGGGTTTCATATGAGGGGATGGTGAGCTCTGTGCACAGAGCAGGGAGACAAAACAATTCCTGCTCCAGCTGGGGACCAAGGACAAATGATCCAAATCTCAGGCCCAAGAGCACAAACACCGTGGGCTGGAGAGAGAAAAACAAGAAGGATGGGACTGCATGGGCTAAAGCTGGAACTGGGCAACTAACTCCAATATGCAAATGGAAAAGAATTTATAAAAGTGAGAGACCCTGTGACAGGTTGGGCATTTTGGGACCACTTTGGGTTCATCTTGGGTTCATTTTGTGACCATTTTGGTTCATCTTGGGCACAGCCCTGGCTGGGCTCTTGTGCTGCCCAAGGTGCATCCATTGAGGCCTCCTAATGAATCCCTACTTTATTCTTTAGCTCTGTCCAGCCTCTGTTCTAGGTCAGCCTTGACGAGGCATCAATTCCAGGTGAAGCTGCCCCTCAGTGAGCACAGGACTCTGTGCTCCCCCTCCTGAGCTCTGTGTTTGCTCCCTGGTGTCACCTCAGTGACTCTGAGCACTGCTGCAGGTCAAAACTTCTTCACAGCAGCTGCATCCCTGCCCTCCCTTCTCCCCTCAGAGGTTTCACTGCTTTTAGAAGTTCTCATGGGTAGGAGAGTGTCAATTTGCATCACCTTCCACTCAATTTGAGGCTCCCAGCACATCCACCAGAGTGGGTATTCCCAAAACACGCGGCACTCACTGAAGCAAGAGAGAAGCTGAGCCATGGCAGAACAGCTCCTGTGCTTTCCAGGATTTTCTCATCCTCTTCACAAATTTCACCAAGTGCCCTTGAAATAGCACAAGGCTGCAAATAAAAGAATTGAGGATAAAGCCTCAGCCTAGGGAGAAAGTGGCTGCTCATTTTTCCTCCTCATTTGCTCCTCCCATGAGTTGTTTTGTCCTCGCTCTGGGATTTCCTGTCCTTTCCTGTATACAGGAATTTCCTGTACAATCCTATAGGTTTGTCTACACCTTCCTCAGATTCCAGGGCAGCCTGTTTATATCCACTGGGACATCCAAAAATTCAGCTGGACTTTCAGCCCCCTCAGCTGAGCTGACTTTGTGTCTCAACATCCCCCTGACACCTCTGGGCAGGTAAATCTGACTTGTAACACTTTTGCTGCCTGAAAACTATTCTGAAAGCACAATGCTTTATTCATCCCAAGGGAATCCCAATGGAATTTGGGGTAGCCAGAGTCAAAGGATGAAACTGCCAAAGGAAAGGGATGAGCCCCCTTCATCCAGCCTGCAGGCACAGGAGAACAGGCAGCAGGGATCTCTGCAATTTAAAAGATAAAATATAAAAAATTTCAAATGGAATTTTAAAAATTAACATTAACTTAAAATTAACATTTTAAAAAATTAAAGTAGGCAATAAAGTTTCAAGTCTGAAAAACTAGGGGCACAAATGACCATGATTCAGGTGTAATTAAGCCACTGATGAGTATCTTTTGGGGTGGAGAAGGCTCAGGTCCCCCAGCACGACATGGAGCATTGTTAGAAGGAGGCAGCTGGCAAGACAGACAGGTACTTTTTCTTCCTGTCACGAAGCCAGCAAGTCTCCTCTTCCACAGCAATTATTTGCCTCAGATGCCTAAAAATACAATGCTCTGGGATTTGCAAAACTTTTGTTTTTTTAAAACAAAGCGAGCGCTTTGAACTCTTTTGTCGTGCACCAAGTCAGCACTTGGGTGGATTTTGTCTCAGCCCCATCCCACAGCCCTGTTTCAGTCTCAAGCCTGCTGTGGATTGTTTTAGGCAATCCCATCACTTTGGAGGTGTTAAATCCGAGTTTTTGTTGCCCTTGGCATGCTGGGTTAACGTGTCATGAGGAAGGGGAGGCAGAGCGTTAATGGAACACATCGCGGTGCGCTCACAGACAGACTCCTCTTGTCACCCAAAATATCCCCAAAATATCCCGGTGGCAGCAGCTGCAGAGCTCATTTTAGCTCCAGGCGTGCCTCCAGCCCACACTGGGTGCTCTCCTGCTGGGTGCTGACAGCAAGGCTGATGATCACTAATCTCTGCTTTATTATCATTTAATCTTTTTTTTTTTTTTTCCAGGCTGCCAAGGGAAGGAGAGTTGTGTGTGTCACTCCCTTCCTGCTCACCCCACTCCTCTGCTTTGATCTTTGCCACCTGTTGGCGAGTTTGCAATGTTTGGAGTGAAAATATCCAGCAAAGGGATGATCTTAAGGGGATAAGAGCCCTTCCAGGCATCACCACTCACAGGGGATGATCATCATCAGCCAGACTCTAGCTTTCATGTTCCCCAGGCAAAGATTTACATTTTCCTCCTCAAAAGCCTCAAAGCCTCCCCAGCAGTCACAGAGTCACAGAATCATAAAATCACGGAGTCATGGAATGGTTTGGGTTGGAAGAGCCTTTAAAGCTCACCTTGTTCCACCCCCCAACCATGGGCAGGGGCACCTTCCACTATCCCAGGTTACTCCAAGCCTCATCCAACCCAGCCTTGGAGGTTCCCAGAGATGGAAACTTCTCTGGGCAACTTGCACCAATGTTTTAGCATCCTCATTGTAAGAAATTTCATCCTAATATCTAAATTGCTCCTCTTTTTAGTTTAAAACCATCAGCCCTCATCCTGTTCCTACAGACCCAACTAAAAGTCTGTCCCCATCTCTCCTGGGCTGCATATGAGGGGATGGTGAGTTCTCTTCACAGAGCAGGGAGACAAAACAATTCCTGCTCCAGCTGGGCACCAAGGACAAATGATCCAAATCTCAGGCCCAAGAGCACAACGTGGGCTGAGGAGAGAAAAACAAGAAGGATGGGACTTGATGGGCTAAAGCTGGAATGGGACAATGGAATTGGACAATGGGATCTCCCCTTAAGTGTGGAAAGGCCACAAAAAGGTCTCTGGGTACCACGTGTAGCCCAGCCTGTGCCACCAAGGAGGGAGGGGTGGCCCCAGGTTTGTTTTTCAGAGCTGTTTGGAGATGCCAAAGCTCCGGATGCGTGAGTCACTGCCAGCACCAAACCCACCCGTGCCATTTCAGGAGCTCTTCCCCGGGAGTTTGTTGGGCTGCTCGGCTTCCAGCTCCCCATCCGCCGCTCCCAGGCATGTGCTCTGCAATCTGTGGGAGGAAAGGCTTTCTCAGATCCTCCTGGGTTAGCCCTGAACTCCTCAAGAAACTGGGAAAGGGATGAAACAGAGCGTTTCCTGCCAGCAGAGGGGATTTGACCTGGCACTAAACCCATTGCCTGCAGAACAGTCGCTGGAGAGGAAAGAAAGGACGGAGAGGAAACGCTCAAGTCCCTCTGTATTCCGTGTGCCCGGGCTCCCAGAGAGGAAATCCAGTGCCAATGAATTATACAAATGCTTATGCAATTAGAAGGAGCTACAGTCAGTCCTCCTGCAGCCAAAAATAGCTGTGTGCACCAGCAAAGGGCCTGCCTGCCTTCACATCTCGTTAGGAGGAGAAAACACTCCGGGCTGCTGAGTGGGAGAAGCTGCAGACAGAACAAAATATCCCTGGCTGGGAATGCTGGAGGGCAATGAGGCACAGGGGTGGAATACACAGCTGGCCCCCACAGTGTCCTCCTTCCCAAAGGGTGTCTTGGAATCATGGAATGGTTTGGGTTGGAAGGGACCTTAGAGATCATCCAGTGTCACCCCTGCCATGGCAGGGACACCTTCTACTAGCCCAGGTGGCTCCAAGCTCCATCCAACCTGGCCTTGGACAGTTCCAGGGATCCAGGGGCAGCCACAGATTCTCTGGGCACCCTGTGCCAGGGCCTCATTATCCTTAAATTCAGGTCACTGGATGATCTTTAAAATCCCTTCTATCCCAAACCACTCTGGGATTCTGAGATGGCCCTGAAATTCTCCCCCAAGTATCGACACTCCCAGGTGGGAGAGGGCTTCTCCCAGCAATCAGACAAGGGGAAAATGTCCAGACTGATGGGAAAGGGGACAGGATTGCCATGGGACAGGACTGAGAACAGCTCTAACCCCTGAGGGCCTTTGGACACGTCTTAGGTTGAAAGATGTGGCTGGGGTTGTGTGTTCTATCCCCATCTGTCAGAGGTGGGCAGTTATCTGCTGTTCATTGGGCAGTTTTCTTTATCTCTTCCACAACCAATCCTCCCTCCAGGAGATCTCTGCTGTTCATGGGCCATTAATTATTAATTATCTTCTGTCCATGGCCACTGAGTGTCCCTGCATGGCTGATCCAATTCCACCATCCCATGGGGAGATGCTCCGCCCAGGGGAGGAGCCAAGCATTCCTACCTGGATACAATCTGAGCTTTGGGACACCCCAGCAGCCTTTGCCCCCTGCATGGCCAGAGGAGCAGCTTTCTGCTGCCCTGCATGGCCAGAGGGAGCCCAGGCCCATCTGCAGCAGCCCTGGAGCTGCAGAGGAAAACTCCCCCCTTGTGCAGGATCCCTGCTGCAGCAGAGCCACAGCTGGCACTGCAGGAGGGCTGAGCCCCCATGGGATGGGGCTGGGACACCCCCCTGACACACAGGGGGCAGGGCATGGTCTGACTCTGGAGTGGTTTGTTTTCTTTGTTTTTTTTTTGTTTTGTTTTGTTTTTTGTTTTTTGATGCACTATTGTGTTTATATTTTTAGTTTTTCTAATAAAGAACTGTTATTCCTCTTCCCATATCTTTGCCCAAGAGCCCCTTAATTTCAAAATTATAATAATTTGGAGGGAAATGTTTTACGTTTTCCATTTCAAGGATGGCTCCTGCCTTCCTTAGCAGCCACCTGTCTTTTCCAACCATGACAAGGCAGAAGGATGTGGAGGTTTATCCTGAATCCACAGTAATCTTCAAACTGGGATTTGCAGACACCCACCCTGTGTGCTGGCCAGGGCAGGGAGAGGAGCCTGGAGGAGAAGGGAAGCAGAAATGCCATCTGGGCTTGGCAGAGACACTCCTGAGATCCCTGTTCTTGGCAAATCCCAGCACTGCCAAGGCCTTCCAGGATAAAGTGGCGACAGAACAAAGATGCCAACTCAGCTGCACTTGGCCCAAGGTGCAGAGAGGGGTGGAAGGGGGCCAGGGGTGCCCTGGGAGTCCATGGAAGCCACTGGAGATGTTAAATTCCTCCTGGCAGCAGTGCTGATGGAGGAGGTGGATGGCGGCAAGTCCCAGAAATGCCACCGTGGCAGGAAGATGATGAGGTGGGAAGATGTTGAGGTGCTACACACTGTTCCAGAACAATTTGTGGGTGGAATAAGTGATCAGCAAGGTGGTCTTCTTCTGATGGTCCATCCCAGGGTGGGAAATATCCCAGGGACACACCTGCATCCACAGAGGTTGAAAATCACTCATTAAAAACCGGCCAACAGCAAGGCTTGGAGATGGACCTGGCCGTGCAATCAGAGCTGAAACCCCACCTTTCCCACCTGTGTCACACCTGAGAGCCTCCCCTATTCCTGAGGACACCTCAGGTGGCTTCTGGCACAAGGATCAGACCACCAAACCACACCCCTGCACCGTGGACACCGGTGTGGGTGTCTCAGCTTTGGCAAAACCCCACACTGGTGATGATGGTGGTGTTGGTGACACTGAAAGAAATCCCCCTGTCCCCAAAGAGGGGCCAACAAGATTCCTGGGATTTATGGCACAGTCCAAGGGCAGTCACTTGGTGCAAGATCCCCCATCTCAGTTGGTCTGGGGACAGCACAGAAGCTCCAAGCCCTGTATCTGGGAGTGTTTACTATCTGGGAGCAGGAGGTGTTACACACTGCAGGATCTCTCCAGCCTGCCAGGGAATTGATGTCAAAGTTTTGCTCCTGGAAAAAAAACATATTGGGGTAGATAATGTTCTTGCTGACAAGCCAGATGTCAAAACACAGCAGGATAATGTTACTGAAAGCCTCAGCTGCTCTAAAAGGGAAGTGAGGAGATGATTGCTCCTTCGTTAGACATCAAAATTTGATGGCATATCACTATGACTGAGAGGCTCATGAATGCTTTAAAGAAAACAGGGCTGAAAGTTGCCTAGGGAGTTTCCTGGGAGAGTTTCCATGTTTGGTGTCCCTCATGTGCATCCTCAGAGCCAGGAGATGGGCAGGGCTGCTGGGAGCTCCTCACACCTCTGGCAAGAGCTGATCTACCACAGGAGAGTCCAGACAACAGAACCAGAGAATTGTTTAGGCTGGAAAGGCCCTCTAAGATCATCCAGTGCAATCAGCACTGCCGAGGCCACCATTAAACCATGTCCCCAAGGGCCACATCCAGGAGAGGTGGAGGCTTCAGGAGACCTGCATCTTTTAAGGAATGGGGACTCCACCACTGCTCTGAACAGCCTGCACCTTTCCAGTGAAGAAATTCTTCCTAATTTCCAACCTAAACCTCCCCAGTGCAAACCAAGGTTTGTCTAAAGCCCACAGTGGGTGGCATCAGGATCACATGAGAGCTGCAAAGTTTGGGACAGTGACAAGCAGCTTTTCCCAGCACACACCTCTGTGGTCACTCACTGGCAGAGCTCTCTCAGCCCATTTCTTGTCCTGTCCTTTGGGCTCCTGAATGTCCCCAAGGAAGGCTGGTGAGGAGCTTTGTTCATAGCAGGTCCCAGGGTGACTTCAGAAGATGAATTGCACTTAGACACCAGGGTTTTTTTCTTCTTCCCAATATCTAATCTGAATCTTCCCTCTGTCAGTGTGAAGCCATTCCCCCTCATCCTGTCATCCCATGTCCTTGCCCAAAGTCCCTCTCCAGCTCTCTTGGAGCTCCTTTAGGCATTGGAGGAGCAGCTCAGTGAAAGGAGTCACTGATTTTGTGACACCTCTGTGACCCTGGTCCTGTGACAGGACTGATGTGCTGGGAGCACCAGAGAGCTGTGACTCATCAGCTGGATCATATCTTGCAGTCCTGCCAAGGTTGTAAGGAAGCGAGAATCCTGAAAAACATAAAAAATGAGAAGGTTTGGGCTGGTTGTTGGCTTGTTTTTCCTGAACAAGTGTTGTACTATTTAACTTTAATTTTACATGTGTAGAATCGTGGAATGGTTTGGGTTGGAAGGGACATTAAAAATCACCCAGGGGTGACATTAAAAAGGACATTAAAAATCACACCTCCCACTATCCCAGACTGCTCCAAGCCCTGTCCAGCCTGGCCTTGGACACTTCCAGGGACATTTAGCAAGGATTCCACAGGGGAAGGTCTCCCACATCCTTTGGTTAGCAAACCTGTCTGCAAACCAAACCACAGAGGGTGCTGCAAGTGATGGGAATTTTCTGGGAGGGGAGGGAATTGCCTGCCTGGTTTGGCAGGGAGGATCCTTGGCTTTGTGCAAACTCAAAGGTCTGGAAATCCCGAGCCTCCTGCACAAGGTCTGTTCTCCCTTTGTGCCCTGCTGCTCCTAGACTGGTGTCTGAACATGCTGGATGGATCATGTCAGGGTAATACTGGACAGATGGACATCAACCTGCTGAATCTTGCCCAAAACAACAGGCAGAGATATCTCCTGTGATTTACAGGCAAATCCTGCCCACAGAAGGGCCCAGGTTAGATCAACACCAAGGACCAGGGGACAGCTGCCCAATTCCCCATCATTTCCTGCCCACAGCAATGTGCCAAACCCCAGCCTGAGTTCTGCCATGACAAACACGACTCAGGGGTACCATCCAGAGCAATCACCATCCTCTTTACGAGCCACAGGACGGGCAGCAACTGTTGAGGCTGTTTTTAAACTCTGCTGGCATCATTTATCTGCATTCAGTGCTCCCGGTCCCATCTGTCTCACAAAGATTTTCTCTTGACATCAGCTCTTGGTGGAATTTCTTTATCAACTTCACCGTGTCTTTCAGCACAAAGGCAACCTGCCACGACTCTTCCAGGAGGCTTTGTAGCAAAATAAAATGGAAATGATCCTGTTCTCAATGCTTTACCTACCTCAGCAGTGATTTATGGGTGTTGCTGAATGCACACAGAGATAAATCTCAGTCGGTTACGCCTGGCTCATCTCCTGAACACCTTTGAAGTAAAGAAGGACAAAAAGAATCCAAACACAAAACTAGAACAGACACCAGCTCAGAAAAAAGGAGGGGATTCTTGGAGTAACCCATCCTCTGCGGGATCTCAAGATCTGTGAGGGAACCTGTAGGTGCCATCTCCCCATTTTAGAGATGAGCAAAAAGAGAGAGATAGGAAATGCTGTTCCCACTTGCCTGGATGGATTTGAATAATGGATTTGAATAAAATCCATTGAAAAATGGATATAAATAAATAAATAAATAAATAGTAAGAAGTTCCAGATAATAATGTTTGCTGTCACATTTCCCCACTATCAGAAATTCTTTCACTCTTCCTTCACACTTTGTTGTTTGCAAAACAAAAAGCAACAAGATGTGCACTGGGTGCAAGTTTCAGCCCAAGCTCCCACATCTTCCCAATCCCAAGCGATTTCCTTTCACTTAAAAGGGAAAAAAATTAGCAGATTACACATTTATAGCACAGCAATTCTGACTTTCCCCAGCACTGGCTGCCCTGTGCACACCAGAAATGCTCCCACAGTGATAAAAGCAGTTCTTTTGGCCAATATTGGTGCTTCCAGGGTTGGTGTAGCCTCATTTATCCTGATTATTCCCTGTGTTTGGGGCTGTCCCCACACAAACACGAGTCTGCAAGCCCAGAGCCACAGCAGATCTGAGCATGCTGAGCACATCTGGCCAGGAAATACAGAGCAGAGTGGGCACACAGTTAATGGTTAAATAGAATTAGTTAAAACGTGAAAAAGGAGGTGCTAACACAACCTTCAAATCCCTTTTGCTCGCCTGGGAGCAGCGCTGATGTGAACCTCACCTCCTTAATTTCATGCTAAGGAGCATTTTAGTGCTGATCAGAAAACAAAGCAGGGAGGGGAGCTGGTGCACAAAGCATCATTCAGTGGGTTTGCTCCTAAAATGATCTCCTGTTTTTGAACACCTCACAGCCCCCACAACTTTCTCCCAAATGCTTTTTACGTGGAAGCCCTAAAACAGCAGGCAGAGCATTTTCTCCATTTCCCAGGGATGAGGAGCAGTTTATTCATCAGCTGTCGCTTTTCACCACTTCCTTTTAGGGTGTTTTAGACACCCTAAAGAGAAAAGAAATCTGGGTTTCTTTCTGGCTCTGCAGGCTTCATCAGAGGTTTTTACACTGAGCTGGGAAGGTGACACCCTGCTACATCCTCGCTGTGTCTGGGGACCAAGAGGAGAAGGGATTGATGCAAGGACACCCAGGCTGGCTCTGGAGGGAGCAGGGTGCAAGGCCAGATCTTTGGAAGCTGTGAGGATGATTTAATTACAGAATCTGCCACATCACTGCCCTGTGCCAGGGCTGGACAACCATTTCTGTAAAGAATTTTTCCCTAATATCCAACTTAAACCTGCCCTGGCACAATTTGAGGCTGTTTCTTCTCTTCCCAAACCCAATTCACTCTCACATGATCTCCATCCTGGATTGCATCAGGGAAAGTGACCCAAAACCCTCCTGCTGCAAGAAGTCCCCCTCTCCCAGGAGATGTGACCAGGTTTCATGGCATCCCCAGAGCCAGCTCCCCTCTTGTATCTCATCACCCTTTCAGTCTCTCTTTCTCCTCTACTCCCCTCTTCTGGGAACCTTCCAGAATTCATGTCCCAGCATCAATTGGCCAAAAACCCAGCTGAAGCTTCCTGAGGGCACCTGGGGACCTCCTGGCCATGTTGTCCCCACTCAGCTCAACCATCCTGGATAAACACCAGAGCACCAAGCTGGAGAGGAGTGGATGGAGATCCATCTATGGTGGTATGGAGTGGATGGAGGTCCATCCATGGTGGCAGGCAGTGGATGGAGTTCCATCCATGGTGGCAGGCAGTGGATGGAGGTCCATCCATGGTGGCAGAGGGGGGATGGAGGTCCATCCATGGTGGTATGGAGTGGATGGAGGTCCATCCATGGTGGCAGAGGGGGGATGGAGGTCCATCCATGGTGGCAGGCAGTGGATGGAGGTCCATCCATGGTGACAGAGGGTGGATGGAGGTCCATCCATGGTGGTATGGAGTGGATGGAGGTCCATCCATGGTGGCAGGCAGTGGATGGAGGTCCATCCATGGTGGCAGAGGGTGGATGGAGGTCCATCCATGGTGGTAAGGAGTGGATGGAGGTCCATCCATGGTGGCAGGCAGTGGATGGAGGTCCATCCATGGTGGCAGAGGGTGGATGGAGGTCCATCCATGGTGGTATGGAGTGGATGGAGGTCCATCCATGGTGGCAGGCAGTGGATGGAGTTCCATCCATGGTGGCAGGGAATGGATGGAGGTCCATCAATGGTGGCAGGGAGTGGATGGAGGTCCATCCATGGTGGCAGGCAGTGGATGGAGGTCCATCCATGGTGGCAGAGGGTGGATGGAGGTCCATCAATGGTGGCAGGGAGTGGATGGAGGTCCATCCATGGTGGCAGGCAGTGGATGGAGGTCCATCAATGGTGGCAGGGAGTGGATGGAGGTCCATCCATGGTGGCAGAGAGTGGATGGAGCTCCATCCATGGTGGCAGAGGGTGGATGGAGGTCCATCCATGGTGGTATGGAGTGGATGGAGCTCCATCCATGGTGGCAGGGAGTGAGAAACACCAATTCCCACCCAGCCCTGAGTTTTGGATAGTGTTCTTCATCACACCTCACTCCTCACCCACACAGCCCAGAAGAGAAAAGCAGATCCAGATCAGCCACATCACACAAAAAAACCCCCTCATTCCTCTGCTTTCAACTCTGAGAAATGAAAAGCTGCTTGGCCTCTAAGTGAAAGGAAGTTTTCCCACACAATAGCTCAGATCCCATTAAAGCATTGACAAGCAACCACTTTGTGCTTCACTTAAAATTTAGCCAGGAGGGAAAATATTACTTTGGATGGCAAGAAGAGATTGCTTTTAATTGAAACTCTTTCTGCACTGAACTGCTGTTGACACTCAGTTTTCAATTAACAGTTCCATGGGTTTTAGTTCAGTTCAAGTCAAGGCTGTAAAGTGAGAAAAAAAGAAATAAAATCAAATCAAATCAGAGCTTCTGGCTGATCTTGGAGAAGTTCAAAGGGATTTAAATGCAAGTCTGTAGGTTTTTTTTTTTTCCTTTAGATTCCTAACTCGGTGGTGTTCTGCCATTTTCAAGATGACCTTCACAAAATATTGAAGGACTGAGGTTGGGAGGGACCTCTGAGGTCTTCAGTCCAACCCTTTAGGTCAACTTGAAGGTCAGAGCTGTTCACCAGAGCCTTTTCCAGGTGGGATGAACATTTTCAGCAGTGGCGGCTGCACAGCTTTGGGGGAGGTTTGGGACATCCAGGTTTGGCTGCAGCTGGGATGTGCCCACCCTTGGTGTGGGAGCCATGCTCACACATCTGGCACAGCGTGGGAAAATGAGATTTCTGACGATGGAGAAAGGTGCAAGCCAGGTGAAATCACTGCAGACACAGATTTAATGGAATTGCACTAAAAACACTTTGTATGGGCAAAATGGAACCACCCCTTATTTTAATATCTAGAGATGCATTTAAGTGGTGGCCTTGGCAGTGCTGGGTTAATGGCTGGACTCAATAATCTTGGAAGGCTTTTCCAACCTAAATGATTCCATTCTGTACATAAAGTCAAGGATTTACTGTTGGTATAACTGGAACCATAAGTCTGTGTTCATAAAATTTATTAAAATAATTGTAAAAAGGAAACAAATTAAAAATTTAAAAAAAAATATCAAAGTTGTTTTCTGGCAGTTTCCTCCAGCATTCTTATGCATGAAAATAAATCTCTCTACACACAGCAGCACAGCCAGGGAGGTTATTTCAAGTGGAATTGCTCCAGCCAAGAGCAGCAGGATGCTGGAAGATGTTTGCTCCCAACAAAGCCTCTCCATGGGAAAACCATTTGGAGAGGAGCAGCTCCAGCAAATCCCAGCCCTCAAACCCTGGTGGATTGGTCCAAGCTGCAGTCAGCAAGTCTTCCCAAAACCATCAATCTTCTCATTACAGCCTGATCCAAGCACTGGAGCTTCCATTGTCTTCAGTCCCCAGAGGTCAATAGGAGGCAGGTCCTGATTGTTGGGCAATTTATTTGAGTGGATGTAATGACACTGCAATGGGCCGTGGAGAAAAAACAGGATGCTCTGTGCTTGAGCCTATCCAGAAGCTGCATTTGTCCCTTTTCCTTGATGATAAAAGTGTAACTCTGCAGGTCTTCCCACAAAACCAGAGATGAGTACAGCTCCAACTCTTAAATTCTGTGCAGGTTGTTCACTGTCATTTTCATTCAGTTTATTTGGGAGGGGTGAAAAAGAGAAAAGCTGATTTTAGTTGTGGATTTTTGCTTCCCTTAAGTAAAAAAGGATGACTTGAAAATTGTGCTGCAGAGGTTTATGTACCACAGGCAGCTATGTGGCCCTACAACTGGTCTTACTCTTGTTTGAAAATGTCTTTCCTACAGCACATCCAGGTGGAATTTCAGCCCTCTGGAATTCACATAGTGGATTATGTGGCCAGCCCTGCCAGAAACTCACCCCATGCCCCTGAGAAGTCACCCAGGCTTAGGTTTGGGTAGAAGAACTCACCATGGAGGCACAGAATGACAGAATCTGGTAAAGATCTCTGAGATCACCAAGCCACACCAGCACCACCACCACATTCACCACTAATCCACGTCCTCCAGTGCCATATCCAGGTGTTTTTGGAACACTTCCAGGGATTATTGTGACTCCACCACTGCCTTGGGCAGCCTGGACAACCCATTCCCTGTCTTGCTTTGCAAGAAATTGAACGTGAATAATTTCACGTTCCTCCATCTGTTCCGTGTGAAAATACTGCAGAATAATTGAGGTGGGAGGAGGGGTTTTGAAGCCTCTAGTTCAACTGTTGGACCAAAGATGAGCCCTGTTCTAACACCAATTTATTGCCCTTGGTTGTGTCCAGCAGAATTTTGAGATTCTCCAAGGATGGAGAATCCACAGCCTCTCTGATCCCCCTTTTCCTGGGTCTGACCTCTCTCACAGTGGAAACTTCTCTCTTGCCTCCCACTGGATTTGTCACCTCTTGTCCTTCCCTGTGCACTTCCCAGAGTCCATCTTCTCTGGAACCCTCCTTTAGGGGCTGCAGACAATTTGGATCCACCTTAGACCTTCACTTTTCCTCTACCAGTTTGTCACCTCTCCTGCAGCCCCAGAGGGGACACTGGCTGTGCTTTGGGACACTTCCCATGGGCACTCATATGACCTCAGAGATCCCAGAGGATTGAGTCCAGGCTGATCTGCATGAGCTGCAGGAACATTTGGGCTCTTCTGGCCTGAATATTTTTGGAACTGTCAAAAATATTGCAGCAAATGGTGAGGTTATGAAAAGCTGGTATTTCACACTGAAACAAGGTCGATTTAGTTTGGATTTTGGGAAGAAATTCTTCCCTGTGAGGGTGGTGAGACCCTGGCACAGGGTGCTCAGAGAAGCTGTGGCTGCCCCTGGATCCCTGGAAATGTCCACGGCCAGGTTGGAGGGGGTTTGGAGCAACCTGGGATGGTGGAAAATGTTCCTGCTCATGACAGGGGGTGGAACTGGATGATCTTTGAGGTCCCTCCCAACCCAATTCATTCCATGATTCTGTGATTCCATGGTCTGGGAAGTGGTGGCTTCCCAAGTCATGAAGTTCAGCCCATCTGATTTATTCTCTGGATCAGGATGTGCAGCAAGGAGGAAAAAAAAAAAAACAAAAAGGGGGAAGAAAGGGAGATGTTAATCCAGCATGGAAAGCTGATGTAGGGTGGAAAAATGTGTCTGCTCAGCTCTTCACTGGATTTCTTCCACTTGAATTTGAATGGAGAAGGATGTAATTCACTGTGAGATCATTCTGGTGTCCAGCGTGGGTGGAAGAAGATGTGCATGACAAGAGAACTCCAAAGATAACAGCAAATTTTGGAAGGAATTTTTAAAAAATGCCATTAGAGGTGGCCATGGAAGCCCTGGAGCCAGGCTGTGGGGATGGGTGAGTACCCAAGGTGAGGCATGGCCAGAAGTTCCTCCTGTCAGCCTCCCAGACCTTCCCATCCCCACATCCTTGGCAGGACCAGATCACTGCTGCTCTCCAAGAGTGTGCCTGCACTTTTCTCCATCCCTGACACAGCTTCTGTTTTTATTAAAAGGAAAAAAAAAAAAAAAAAAGAAGAAGAAGAAGAAGAAAAAAAAGGTAAAAAAAAAGTTTTGTTTTGCTGATTTTGTTTTTTAACACAGCCTAACAAAACTCCAGATAATGACAAACAAGTGAGCAAGACTCTGGCACAAGCAAACGAGATTTAATCTGTCAGCCTGTGGGTGGCTGGAGCAGGAGAGTGCTGGCTGCATTTTCTTAAGGTGGCTCTTTCCATCCCTGGGGCTGCTTAAAATAAAGCAGATGGGAATACAGAATTATCCTCGATGCTGAAATGTGGTGCTGCATGCAGGAAATGTTGCTTTTTGTGGAGTCTCTGCTCTGACACACTAAATCCACACCAGCCACTCAAGCACTGACTGGAAAATGATGGCCCAGACACTTGCAGTGGCAGTGGAATCAGATCCCCTGGCATGTCTGAGGCTGATTTTGGGGTTCAGGGTGGTGAAATGTATGAGGAAGGGTCACCTGGACTCGAAGGAAAGAACAAGCCTTGGATAGATCACTGATAGTCAGAACCCAGAAATCCTCACAAGGGTGGGAGAGCTCCTGCTCCATGCTGGGATCCAGCCAAGAGCTCATTTAAGGCACATGATTTAAAATCATGGAGCTGTTTAGGTCACGCCATGAGCCAGGAGATGGCAGTGGCTGCTCTCCTCCAGCTCCTGTTGCATTTTTTGCTTCCCCTGTTGCATTGTTTGCTTTTGATGCAGACTGGTTCAGCCTGGTTCACGCCAAAGACCTGATGCATGAAAGCAATGAGCAGGCAGACAGACAGAACCCCTGAACCACGGAATCCCAGAACCACAAAATCCCAGAATTGTTCAGGTTGGAAAAGCCCTCTAAGATCAGTGAATCCAACCAGTTCCCCCAGCACTGCCAAGGCCACCCCTAAATCACCCCCAAGTGTCACATTCGCAGGGTTTTTGAGCCCTTTCAGGGATGGTGACTCTGACACCTCCCCGGCAGCTGTGACAGGGATGGACAACCCTTTCCATGAAGAATTTTCCCAAATATCCAATCCAAATTTCCCCTGGCTCAGCCTGAGGCCATTTCTTCTCACCCTGTTCCCTGGGAGCAGAGCCCAAACCCCCCGGCTGTGCCCTCAGAGCCACAAGGTCCCCCCTGATCCTCCTTTGCTCCAGGCTGAGCCCCTTCCCAGCTCCTTCAGCCCCTCCTGGTGCTCCAGACCCTTCCCCAGCTCTGTTCCCTTCCCTGGACACTCTCCAGCCCCTCAGTCTTTCTTGTTGGGAAGGGCTAAAACTAAACCCAGGATGTTTTTCCTCTCTCTGCAGGCAAAGGAAAAGTCAGGAAAGGTTGAGTGACTCAGGAGTGCCATGGGAGAAAGGATGAGCACAACTCCATCACTGACAGGACCCTGAAAGGACAACACAGGGCCAGGAGTTGGATTTGAAGATGTTTGTGGGTCCCTTCCATCTCAGGAAATTCCAGGGGTTTGTAATTCTGTAAGAAATTTGGGATACATACAGATGGAAACAGGATCCCAATGGCATCCTTGTGCTGAAAGGTGATTGAGCACCTTTGTTGTGTGTTGAAAGCGAAGGGAGCCAACCCACCTTGTTGTTGATCAGCATCGACTCCGATTTATTGATTAAAACAGCCACTTTATATAACAGTGTTAATTAACTTCATGCATATTGCAAAATTTGAGCTCACGATAGGTTACAGAGAAAACTCTAGCCCCTCCTTTTGTTTTACAATACCTGTGGTTTGTTTATTGAAAACAGGACCAGCGTTCTCACTGTGATATGAAAAGTTCTCAGAACCTTCATATCTATTCCCAGAGCAGCTATCTGTTCCCAGAGAGCCCAAGGACAGAATGTTTTGCCTGTTATGGGAAGACTGTCTGAGAATCTTACTGCTTATAGAAAAGGTGTCTGAGAACCTAGTTATTTACAAAATCAAGCCTGGGAACTGCTGCTTCACAGCTGCCCTTCACCTTTCCATCAGCTGTATACGTTCATGGCCTCTTTCTTTAAGCCATGCTTGAACCAAGCTCTCCACAGTTGTGTTCTTTGTTTCAGCCCCTGTCCCTTCAGGAGCTGTCCTTGTGTTTCAGCAGGAGATGGGGAGGAGAAATTCCCTTCT
The DNA here is from genome assembly GCF_028018845.1 of Melospiza georgiana. Classification (NCBI taxonomy): domain Eukaryota; kingdom Metazoa; phylum Chordata; class Aves; order Passeriformes; family Passerellidae; genus Melospiza; species Melospiza georgiana. The sequence continues at coordinate 69,048,893 of NC_080434.1, forward strand.
CTTTGATTTCACTCTGCGCTGCCTCGGCGGGAGTTTCCAGCTCACATTTTGGGGGGAGGTCACTGCCAGACCATCAAGTCCCCGCCTTGAGACCGGTGCAGAGGCTCCAGAGGGCAGTGACCGCGGGATGGCAGCAAAATCCGTCCCTGGGGATGTCCCCGAGCCCGGTTCTCCCGGCGCTTCTGGGCTGCTGGCACCAGGGGCACACGGCAGGGCTGGGGCTGGCACTGCACAGCCCAACCAAGGCTGCCAAGGGACAGGGATGAGCACAGGTCAAACCACCTTTTATCTCAGCGATAGTTTTGCTTTTCTGTTGAAAAGCAATCCCTAAAAAAAACCCCAAATACAAACCAAAGAAGAAAAAAGAATGTAACTGCAAACCCACCATTCTTTTGGGATGAATCCTCCTTCTGTGGATGGGGAAGAGGGTGGATGGGAGCAGTGAAAAATTAAAAATTTTGCAACAAAATGAGCCTCTTTTTTTTATTTTTCCACACACAAATCCATATAAATATCTCACCAAGGCTGGAGAGGTTGCCTAACCCCAGGCTGCAAAGGGACAGGGATGAGCACAGGTCAAATGATCTTTTTTCTCAGGGATAGTTTTGCTTTTCTGTTGAAAAACTATCCCTAAAAAAAAAACACCCTAAATACAAAGCAAAGAAGAAAAAATTACTCCAAACACACCATTCTTTGTGGATGAATTTTCAGGGTTGCATGCTCTCAGTGGATGGGGAAGAGGGTGGATGGGAGCAGTGAAAAATTAAAAATTTTGCAACAAAATGAACCTTTTTTTTTTCTTTTCCACATGTAGGGAAGAAGGTGGATGGGAGCAGTGAAAAGTTTGGTTGTTTTTTTTTTTTAATTTTACACACACAAATCCATATAAATATCTCACCAAGGCTGTCCCTCTCCAAGCAGCAACCTTGGAGAGGTTGCCCAACCCCAGGCTGCAAAGGGACAGGGATGAGCGCAGGTCAAATGATCTTTTTTCTCAGGGATAGTTTTGCTTTTCTGTTGAAAAACAATCCCTAAAAAAACATCCTAAATACAAAGCAAAGAAGAAAAAATTACTCCAAACACACCATTCTTTGTGGATGAATTCTTCCGGGTTGCATGCTCTCAGTGGATGGGGAAGAGGGTGGATAGGAGCAGTGAAAAATTAAAAATTTTGCAACAAAATGAACCTTTTTTTTTTTTTCTTTTCCACATGTAGGGAAGAAGGTGGATGAGAGCAGTGAAAAGTTGTGGGTTTTTTTTTTTAATTTTACACACAAAAATCCATATAAATATCTCACCAAGGCTGTCCCTCTGCAAGCAGCAACCTTGGAGAGGTTGCCCAACCCCAGGCTGCAAAGGGACAGGGATGAGCACAGGTCAAATGATCTTTTTTCTCAGGGATAGTTTTGCTTTTCTGTTGAAAAACAATCCCTAAAAAAAAACACCCCTAAATACAAAGCAAAGAAGAAAAAATTACTCCAAACACACCATTCTTTGTGGATGAATTCTTCCGGGTTGCATGCTCTCAGTGGATGGGGAAGAGGGTGGATGGGAGCAGTGAAAAATTAAAAATTTTGCAACAAAATGATCCTTTTTTTTTTTTTCTTTTCCACATGTAGGGAAGAAGGTGGATGAGAGCAGTGAAAAGTTGTGGGTTTTTTTTTTTAATTTTACACACAAAAATCCATATAAATATCTCACCAAGGCTGTCCCTCTGCAAGCAGCAACCTTGGAGAGGTTGCCCAACCCCAGGCTGCAAAGGGACAGGGATGAGCGCAGGTCAAATGATCTTTTTTCTCAGGGATAGTTTTGCTTTTCTGTTGAAAAACAATCCCTAAAAAAACCACCCTAAATACAAAGCAAAGAAGAAAAAATTACTCCAAACACACCATTCTTTGTGGATGAATTCTTCCGGGTTGCATGCTCTCAGTGGATGGGGAAGAGGGTGGATAGGAGCAGTGAAAAATTAAAAATTTTGCAACAAAATAAGATTTTTTTTTTTAATTTTCCACACACAAATCCATATAAATATCTCAGCGAGGCTGTCCCTCTGCAAGCAGCAACCTCTGCAATGCTGGGAGAGCAGAAGGCACTCGGGGCAGGCAGAACAGGCTGTTCTGCTCAGGGATGAGGAGATCTCTGCCTAATGAATTGGCCCCAGTTCAGGAATGGCTGCCAGGATGAAATGGGGTCTCTCCTCCACTTATTCATGGGAATTGGCTGCTTCCAACCTCTCTGCCTCTGTCATTTCTGGGATGGAAAAAAAAAAAAAAAAGTGAAATGGGAAGGAAAGGAATGAGTTCACATTTATGTCCTGCTAGGAATTTTGGCTGAACCCCATTAAAATCGAGGTAAATCAGGGCTTTTTATCAGGGCTTTCTAAAGTAGCACCTACCTGGCATCCTTTCCTTGCTTCTGTCTTTTTGTGGAGCAGATAAAAATTGCAGGAGGGAGGAAAAGAAAACTAAAGCTATAAGGTTTGGGGGCTTTTTGTTGTTTTGGTTTTTTAATAATGACATTTTGGGAATATGTTTTTAATAAAGTAAGTATGTCCTGATCGATTTTCCCCTCATTTTGAAACTTCATCACAGAATCATGGGATAGTTTGGGTTGGAAGGGACCTTAAAGACCATCTTGTTCCAACGCCTGCCATGGAGGGACATCTTCTACTATCCCAGGGGGTTCCAAGCCCATCCAAACCGGCCTTGGGCACTTCCATGGTTCCAGGAGCAGCCACAGCTGCTCTGGGCACCCTGTGCCAGGGTCCACCACATTCACATGGAAGAATTTCTTCTTAATATCCATTCCAAACCCATTCTCTTTCCATTTGAAGCCATTCCCCCTTGTCCTGTGCCTCCATCCCTTGTCCAAAGTCCCTCTCTGCCTCTCTTGGGGCCTCTTCAGGTCTGGCAAGGCTGCAATTAGTTCACCCCAAAGCTTCCTCTTCTCCAGGCTGAACAATCCCAATTCTCCCAGCCTTTCCTTATGGATGCTTCATCCCTCCTTTCCCTTCAGTTCAGAACAGGAGCAAAGCACCACCTCCTCCTCCTCTTCCTCCTCCTCCTTTTTCCATCCACAGCAATTATCCAGCACCTGAGAGCACTGCCAGAGAGGAACCTCCCCAGCCATCCCCCTTCCAGACAAGGCTGGGGCCATGTAATCACCTTTCCCAGCAGATTTAATTGGGAATCCTCCCCACAGACAGAGGATGGATTCACTCCATCCCTCAGAGGTGCATACAAATCCAATTCCTGTGCCTCCAGTGCAAAGAGAGCTCTTAGGCCTGTAGGGTTAGGATTGAAGAGTCTAATAAGGGGAGGGAATTAAGTCTGCAATCACTTGGACTGATTTAAATTAGGGTTGGTTTTTTTCCCCCTCTTGCTTTGATTAAAATAAGCCGATTTTCCCTTCCACCTGTGTTTCTTATGCAGGCAGAATTTCCATTAACTTCACTCAAAGCTTTTTTTAACTTCTCAAAGCTAAAACTTCATGGCATCCCTTCCTCCTGGTTGCCAGCATTTTCCTGAGCACATTCCCACCCTGGTGATATTAATTATAATATCTCCCTGCTTTATGCACCAGTCACCTCTGTTATTAAATGGACCTCCTGTGTGCCTTTCTTCTCTCTTATTAAAGAACACTGACCTTCGTTATGGGAGAGAAAATGATGAATATTCATCATGGGATGGGGATGATCTTGGGCTTATATTGTCTGCAGGAAGATTTAGGTCAGGAATAAAGAAAAGCCTTGCTGTGACAGGGACAATGATGAACTGGAAGGGTTTGGAGGTAGGACAGGGCACGTGGCTTTCAAGCACACAGACAATTATTAGGGATGCAGCAGGAGAGGTGATGCTGATTTGGGGTGAATGGATGGGATTTTAGGCAGCCCTTCTGCACACACTTTTGCACACTTCCTATGGAAACAGAAGTACTGGAAATCTTCCAGTGAGTTCTCCCAGTAGCCATCAATTAAAAAGGACAGCACAATGTTTAATAGCATAATTTTCAAGCTCTGGACTAATTGTACAGTGTTTAAATCAAAGAGAAGACAGAGTAACCTGGGCAGTCATCTCTGGCCAGGGATTCATCCTCCAGCCCTGCACTAATGGCACTAAAGACAGTTCCTGTCCCCATCCCCCTGATGTATTCATCAATAATCCAGGAAATCCTCCAGCAGCCACACTGAGCTCATCTCCCCACTCTTCCCCTGGCTTAGGGTTGGGATAATGCCCAGCAGGGGGATGGGAAGTGCCTGAGGAGCATGGGGAAGGCTGTGGGAGCCCTGGGAATCCACTTTGCCGAGTCCTACGAGGTATCCACACCCTCCTCTTCACTTACAGGAGGCATTCCTTTAAATCCCTGGGGTGGAGGCAATCCTGAGCACAAACACAGGCTCAGTGGAGAAAGGATTTAGATTGATTAGAATTATTTAATTGCTGACTGTAAAAGGGGTGAGGCCCTGCTGGCACAGAGAAGCTGTGGCTGCCCCTGGATGCCTGGAAATGTCCAAGGCCAGGTTGGACATTGGGGTTTGGAGCACCCTGGGAGGGTGGAAGGTGTCCCTCCATGGCAGGGGGTGCATTGGGAAGATCTTTAATGTGTCCTCCAACCCAAACCAGTCTGTGATTCCATTATTTGGTTGCCAGTGGGAGATGAAATCCAGTGAATCTTGTTCATGAGGTTACTGGTTCTGTATCTCTCTCCTGGGGATCCAGTTCAGCTACTTTAGGATCTGCAACACAGAGCAAAGATAATTTCTGAGCAGCATCACCTCTGTTGGAGACAGATCCCTGCACAAATGTTTTCCTGGCTGCTTTTGAGGGACATTTGTAGCCTGGATTTCCCTGCTCTTTCCTTTAGAATACCATGGAAAATCCTGAATTGGAAGGGACTCACAAGGATCATCCAAGTCCAACACCTAAAGGTTCCAAGGCTTTCATGATGCAAAATACACAGATGCAGCAAAAGACTCCTGGTACCTCTGGCAAAGCCCATGGGCCAGTTCTGACCTTTTCCCACTTCCCTGGGGGATCCCAGCTCTCTTCCCCAGATTGTTCCCACAGCCCAGGCTGCTGTGACAACCTCAATTACTTGTCCCTACAACTTACTGTGGGTCTACACCACCACCAGCAGCAGCTCACAGCCTTGCAGAGACTCTTGGAAATCTTCCTGATTTATTAAAGCTGACCTTGCAAGGATAGCAGTCAGGGCAATATTTTGGGGAAAAGGGGAACAAAATGAACAATTTTTCCTCTGAAATGCTTTTAAAATGATTCCTGGAAACCTGCTGTGCTGATCAGCAAAGCAAGCAAGGAACTGGATTCCGTGTGCCTCGAGCCTAATCCAGCCTGACAGTCCTCACAATTCTGTGTTCCCTCTGTTATCCATAGAGCAGGGACAGCACAGACAGCTCTGCTGCCTTTTCCCCACTGCCCAACCAACACGAGGCAGGAGCAGCTCCATTTGTGGGAAGATGAGGCAATTCAGTCCAGACATTTAGCACAGGCAATAAATCCAGCACCAGCAAGGACTGCTGCCTCCTGAAACTGCTAAACCCCTGCTAAGAGCTTTGATTTTAAGGATTTCTTTAATTTATTTTTAAATAAAGATACTCTGTCTTCTCCTGCTCTCCCCTGACTCCCCCTAACAACGTGATCCGTTTGGATTAGCTGCAGGAAGATGAAAGCAGCCTTGCTGCTCCCAGAATTATCTGTGTGCTCCACGCAGTCCGAGGAGAAAAGCGAATTTTCCTGGTGGCTGCTGGCAGCGTGGAGCAGTGGCATTCCAAAGACAGATAAGGAGACTCTGCAGGCTGCATCCACTCTCATCTCTGCTTGTACATGCAATTCTTTCTGTTCTGGTTCATGGGAATTTGCAGAATTGCATCAAAATTCAGGCTTGTCCAGCTGAGTGTGGGACACTCTCGGGGTTTCTGCTGCTCAGAGTGACCCTAATTATTGGGATAATTACTAATATAACCGGATGGGATGGGCCTGGGCTTGTCTGGCCTTTGCTGCTTGACCAAAAGGCAGCAAGTGTGGTGATTTCACCTCAGAGACACCTTTGGCTAGCTGGATGTCACAGCTGGGCACTTGGGACAAGTCCAGGGAGCTCAGTTTTACCTTGGTGGAGAAACTTTAAGGCAATGGTGAAGGAAAGGAGTCGGTTCTGATGGAGGGTTTGGATCCAGAGATTTATTCTGGCCCACAGGCCTCTGAATCCAGCAACAGCTCCAACAGAACTCTCTGAACTGCGTGTTTGCTCTTTTACCCAGGGGAGAGGGAGAGGGAAGGGGTGGAAATCCCACCAACCAGGTACACAGAAGGAGGTCTCAAAGGACAAAGGACACCTCGATGGCCCAGTGTCCCCCCAGGGGTGGAGGCATCTTTTGAATTCTGCCAATCACTCAATGCCCTTCTGGAATGCCAGAATCGACAGACAGTGCTGGGCAGGGGTTGGGGTGTGGAAAGCAGAAGTGATTGACACACCTGGGGAAAGAATCTACAAGGAGAAACCCGGGGTAAGAGGCAAACCATGAAATCACACCACAACAACCGAGATGTGTTGGAAAGTCTCTTTTCCCAGCCCGGCGGTTGAAGAAGGAGTCAGAACTCTTCAGTTCTCGTTCTCAAGGTTGTTTATTGTTTCTTATCTATAAAATTCTTTCTCTGGCCTGCTGAGGTCTGTCCAGCAGGTCAGACAGAGGCACTCTGGCTGCCCCTGGGGCGGTGTTATCTTTTTATACTAAAAACTACGTGTACATTATTATTTACCATAACTTCCCAATACCTATCACCTATGTTAGACAGTGAGCTTCTACTTTAAACCAATCCAAAAGGGCCAGCATCACAGCAGAAGATTGAGGCCAAGAAGAAGGAGAAAGGCTGGACACACTCAGATTCCTCCATCTTGCCTCCTGAACCCCATTCTAAAAACCAGCCTCCCTGAAGAAGTCTGGAAGGGAGATGAACACAGGCAGATGAACACCCACCCTTGGCTTACACCAGTAAAGCTGCTCTGCCACAGACACATCTCCTGCTGATAAAAAGGTTGTCAGAAGCCAGGATCCATTCCTTGGCCCATTCCACCATGTGCTCATGAGCACAGAGGGAAGGCAGAGATAAGGGGATGCTGAGAACAGTGGGGGAAAGCCTTTAGAGGAGGGGAGGCTTTGCCCCAAACACAACAGGTATTGTAAATGCATGGCTGTAGGGGGATAGAATATAAGAAAATAAACATAGTGCAGAAAGTGATCTTACCCCTAAGGAGTTGCAGCTGGGCCAATTATCAAAGATTAGGAGCAGGCCTGACTTTAACAGGCCGCAGCTGTAACCAATGACAAGAAAAGTGCTATAAAAGAGTGGGGTGGCTGGGTGAGAGGGAAACTGGAGTCAGTTGGCTGCTTTGTGAAGAAGAAAGAGTTAATGCTCTGAGGAGATGACCACAAGAAACACTAAGAAGGTGTGAAACTTTTGCAATAAGGAGACAACAGCATGGAACCCCTGCAATAAGATGACAACACATGGCCACCCCGATGAGGGAAGGAATGATGCATCTGACTCCATCTTATCAGAAGGCTAATTTATTACTTTATTATATTAAAGAATATGATACTTTACTAAAGAATACAGAAAAGATACTTACAGAATACTAAAAAGATAATGAAAACTCGTGACTCTTTCCAGAGTCCCAACACAGCTTGGCCCTGATTGGCCAAAGAGTGAAAACAACTCCCAGCAGAATCCAATGGAACAATCACCTGTGGGTGAACAATCTCCAAACACATTCCACATGAGCACAACACAGGAGAGGCAAATGAGATAAGAATTGTTTTCCTTTTCCCTGAGGCTTCTCAGCTTCCCAGGAGAAAAATCCTGGGCAAAGGAATTTGTTCAGGGAATGTGAAAGCCACAAACAGGCACCCCACGGTTCTCTAGCCAAGGCAAAATAAAAGGGATTTTTTTTCTGTCCTGCACCCAGGAAGAGAAATGCAGCCCATGCCAAAACCAGGATGTGAAATGGTGAGCAATGTTCCCATTAAGCAATGGGAGTCTGCAATCCAACTAAACGCTCTGGATTTATGGGAGTTGGCTGGAAAAGTGGATTTTTGCAGCTTAAAGCCATTACAGCTGTGAGTCCCCTGGGGACAACCTGAGGGAGGAACTGCTGGGTCACAACTGCTCCCCTTTTCTTCACCTGCAGCAGAGAAACCAAATTCCATTTTGGCATCTCTGGTTTTCTTTCCCCCTTGTGCTGGTGGATTTTTTGGAGACAGGAGAAAAGTTATTTTTTTAATTTGGACTGGAAATCCTGTTCATCCAGGTCTTGGTCACCGCTGGTGTGCTGTCAGCTGAGTCACAGATTTTGAGGGACATTTATTACAAATGCAGCTGATGCCCCGAGAATGAGATTAATTTGTAATTAAATGGGGCTTAATGGAAACACGGGGAAAGGGACAGGTGAAATTAAAGAGGGGCTGCAGTGACTGACTTTATAACTAATGACTTGTAAATTGGTTACAATTTACATTTTGAAAAGATACAGGAAACTCATTAAGGCTTTAGACAAACAGCTCGATGGGCATGAGAGGAGAGCAGAGCTCTGCAGGGGGAGCAGCTCTGAATGACAAAGACACCCAGAACAGCAGCAACCTCTGAACATTTCCACCTCAGCCATTTCTGTGATGGTTGCCCTCCCAGGACTGGCTTTGGGAAGAAAATCAGTATTTTTATCTTTGATTTTCAGCAAGCAAATTCCAGAGGAGAAGCTTGCCTGGTGCTGGGACCATGCTCAGATAATGCAGCTGGAGCTAAGTCATGGAAAACACCTCCAAGATCAGCCCAACTTTTGATCATCACAGCATTGTCAACCAGCCCAGAGCTCTCAGGGTCACCTGGGTCATTCCTTGGACACCTCCAGGGATGGGAACTACAACAGGTCTTCTCAAGGAATGTGTCCATGCCAGAGCTCTGCAGGGGGAGCAGCTCTGAATGACAAAGACACCCAGAATAGCAGCAATCTCTGAAGGTTTCCTCTGAACACTTCCACCTCAGCTGTTTCTGTGGTGCTTGCCCTCCCCAGGACTGACTTTGGGAAGAAAACCAATATTTTTATCTTTGATTTTAAGCTAGCAAATTCCAGAGGAGAAGCTTGACCATTCTCAGATAATGCAGCTGGAGCTAAGTCTTGAAAAACACCTCCAAGATCAGCCCAACTTTTAATCATCACAGCCTTGTCAACCAGCCCAGAGCTCTCAGTGTCACCTGAGTCATTCCTTGGACACCTCCAGGGATGGGAACTACAACAGGTCTTCTCTAGGAATGTGTCCGTGCCCAAGAAACACTGGAAGAGTTTATAACCAAACGAGATGAAGAAAAGATTGTAGATGAATTGCTGAAAAGACAGCCATAGATGCAGTCACAGCCATAAGAAGAATGAGGGATTTGTCTCTACAAACAAGCTGTGGGTCTGCTGGAAGATAAAACCAGCACTGGGAGATGAAACAATGGGAAGAATTCCACTGATTGATGAATGGAAAAAGATATTTGCTTTTACAAATAAACTTTAGGTTTGCTGATAAATGAAATTAGACATTGAAAGATGAAAGACAACTGGAAAGAAAAAGCCCTGAATTCCATATCAAATAAAAATTAAAAGGGAGGGTTATATATTAGAGGGAAATCTTTAGTATCAGGCGTTCTGGGAAGTCTGTACCTCTCAAGTACCTCAGAAAAGAGGAGAGAAGGGAAATGCAGCCAGGAAATTGGGATAAAAAGGAGGCTGCATCCTCAAAATATTTGAGAGATCCCAGAGGAATGCCCCATGGCCTCTCCATTTATTCAAATAAAGTTACAGGACTCTTGTCTCCTTTTTGGACATAAACCTCTGGTGTTTGTGGATTAATTTTCCTAACAGCCACAAGGCTGAACCCTGTGCTCAGGGCATTAACCAGGGACATCCAAATCCACCCCACCTCTGTGGCTTCACTGTTCCCCAAAGAGCCTTTGAAAGGTTTTGGTTTGGTGGCCACAGGAGGGAAAGCATCTGAATTTCACTTGTAGGGATTTCTCTTCACCACTATTTTTTTCTTTAATCTCCTGTCAGCACAACAGTCTTGATCTCCAACTATTTTTGAAGACTTGCTCAAAGAAATCCTTAGCCTGGCTGGATTTCTTTTAGATTTATATCTTTGCTGGCATTATTTGCTTCAAATTTTCCCCCAGCTTTTAAGGCAAAAAAGGCATTTATCTGATCAAGTCCCACTCCCTGCATCACTCAGACATCCTGGCCCAGAAGCAGCTGTGGCTGAACTAGACCAGTCAGTGAAACCTTCGGGGCAGAAATGAGTTGTTATAAAACACAACACAGAGGGAATCACCTCACAATGATTTCAAGCCTTCAATTTTTTATGCATTTCTTGATTTTGTAACGTTGTTTTCAAGAACAAAGATTCTATTTTGATTATGACCGCTACTTGTGTTTAAATTTCGCTGTTTCAGGGAGATTTGGAAGCTATCTCAAGCAACAAGAAACCATTTTATTTCTCTGAAAACAAGTGACTAAAGTAGAGCAGTGAGAAGGAAGCAGCAGGGCCAGAAAAGACCAAGACAGGTCTCAGATGCTTCTTCAGGAGCTTTGGGGAGGTGCTGAGCTCCAGGATGGTGCTGGGGGGTCCTGCTCATCCCACATTTAGGATCACCAGCTCCCTGCCCTGCAATTATGAAATAATCTGCAGCTCTCTGGCACTCTGATCCAGATCCTTCCCAGAGTGTTATCCCGCAATCCAGAGCACTCCCTGGAAGGTGCTGTGTCCCACTGGCACAAAGGAGGATGCAGAACCTCTCCCTTCATCAGCACATTTCCAGAGCATTTGGAAGAACACCCGAGGTCCATCTTCAAGTGGGTGGGAGCTGGAAGGCAGCACTTGCAGCATTTCTCCCTGTAAATAAATCCTGCTGCACAAAGGTTGCATCCCTGCTGGGAAATACGGTGTGCCCAGGCACTGAAAGGTGTATCTGTTGGGAAAGATGAAAGTTTGACAAGAAAGTCTCAGATAGGTGTGTTTAGCAGGAAGGTTTTTGAATGTAGAATCTGATGAAGGAATAGAGATGGAAGCAAGTTTTGATACAGAAGAAAAGAATTGCTGAGCCAGTCTCACTGGATAACCAAGGAGGCAAAGGGTGTGTTAGTTAGAAGGGGTTTTATGGCTTAGAGCAAAGGATAAACCCACCCCAAACAAGAAGATGTTTTTACCAAGCAAAGATAGCACAGGCAAACAAGTCAGCAAATGTTGCAAGTAGAAAAAAGGTTTCAGAATTTTCCACTGCAAGAAAACTGAAAAACACCTTCTAGCTTAAACTGTAATGCACTGAATTTAGTGATTGGAGAACAGTGACATGAATATGGTAATTACAGTAGTTATGATAGGCTAGACATAAAAGTTAAGGTATAGATTGGTTCTACTGTATGAAGATGCTCAGCAAAGAAAAGTCTATAATGCATTGTAACCAAAAGAAAAGTCTATAATGCAATGTGACCTAAACTCAGGGTCTCCAGGCCTGCCTGCAGCTGGAGCTGACAGCTGTAGGCACAGCTCTGTCTCCCCTGTTAGGAAAATTAATCCACAAACATCAGAGGTTTATGTCCAAAAAGGAGACAGAGGAGTCCTGTAACTTTATTTGAGTAAAGGGAGAGGCCATGGGGCATTCCCCTGGGGTCTCTCAAATTTTTGGGGGACACAGCCTCCTTTTTATCCCAATTTCCTGGCTGCATTTCCCTTCTCTTTCCCCATTGGCTGAGGTACTTGAGAGGTACAGACTTCCCAGAATGCCTGATACCAAAGATTTCCCTCTTCCTTTTAATTTTTATGGAATTTTGGGGTTTTTCTTCCCCAATGTCTAATTTCATTTATGAGCAAACCCAAAGTTGATTTGTAAGAGCAAATATCTTTTTCCATTCATCAGTGGAATCCTTCCTATTGTTTTATTTATCTCCCAGGGCTGGTTTTATCTACCAGCAGACCATTTGTAAAGACAAATCTGCTATTCCTCTCATCCACGACCCTGGACTGCTGTAACACCTTGGACACAATAAAATGCATTTTCCAGAGCCACCTGGAGTCCTGCATTCCTTATTTCGGCTCTTACTTACATCCGTGGGAGAAAATGGTTAGAAAGTCCTTCTGCACCAACTTTCTGAGATGATTCCCAGCTCAAAGCAGTCCAGGAACAGCTCCCAGCAGGCAGTGAGCATGCAGCCACCCTCTCCTGGAAGGCGAGGCAAGCTGACAAGTGTGGAAGAGGGCGTTTTGTGCCAGTTGGCCCCGGGACACAGCGAGTTCCTGGATGCACTTTGGTTTATTCGCAGGGAATTAGAGCCTCATTACCGGGCACCGGTACCTGGCGCGTCTCTGGATGGAAGCCTCGGGGCTGCTCTGCCAGCTGGGTGAGCTCTCCAGGCTGCTCAAAAAAAGTGACACACGTGGATGTGGCTCCAGCCCCACCAGGATTTACATTTAAAGGGATTTTAGTGCAGAGGTGGATGTGCAGGGTGGTTTAGTGGGGGTTTTGGCAGTAAGAGAATAGTTGGGCTTGATGATGCAAGAGGGCTATTCTAACCTTAATGATCCTGTGATTCGATGTAATTCCTTATACAATGAGGTGTTTGAGGGGGAATGTGCTATTTTACCTTTTGTCACAGCAAAATGAAAAAAGACCAATTTTCCCTTAAAAGAGCCTGTACTGGGATCAGGCAGTGCTCCCACGCTGGGTGAGAAAATTCCCTAGGTCTGCAAATACTGTATTATTGTGATTAAGGATTTACAACTGCTGGGACAAGCAGAAACATTTTTAAGCTAAAAGAAGGCAGATTTAGAATAAATACTAAGGAGGGAATTGTTCCCTGTGAGGGTGCTGAGCCCTGGCACAGGTGCTCAGAGAAGCTGTGGCTGCCCCTGGATCCCTGAAACCGTCCAAGGCCAGGTTGGGTTGGGTTTGGAGCACCCTGGGATATTGAAGGTGTCCTGCTCATGGAATGAGATGGTATCTAAGGTCCCTCCCAACCCAAATCATTCCATGATTCCGTGATATTCTTGCAGTGTTTGCATGACTGAGTGGAACCAGTCACGCTCCAGCAGCAGCCACCAAATTCAATCACCACCCACAGCTCATCACAGCCTTCACACATTCTCCCGGTGTCCTGGTAGAAAGCCAGCCTCAAAATCCTCTGGAATTTACACGGTTATTGAGGAAACCAGAGGGATTTTTCCAGACTTAAATTAGGAAAATCCAGAAAGGCTTCTGTGAAACGCAACCCGAGGGATCTCAAATATTTCAGAAGACTCTGGTGTTGTATCAAACCGACCCGAGCATCCCACGCTCGGTCCTTTCCCGGCAGTTGAAGCTCAGTTTCTACGCGGGATATTGGTGACACCTACAGGAAAAACTCCTCTGCTCCCTCTGCAGCCCGGAGAGGAGGAGCAGGTGACATCCCACCATTACCACCACCTCCTTATGAAAGGCAGTAGGGACCATGCAGGGAAATGAACCACTCAGCACCGACACAATAAACCTCTCAGCACTGACACGAGTGTGTGCTGGCTGCCTGCAGGGCTGGATGACAAACAACAAAGAGGTTTTGGGAACCTCCAGCTTGCCCACGGGTGCTTTGGCCAAAGCTGAACCTGAGGGGAGTTGGGCTGAGAGAGAAGCTGAACCTGAGGGGAGTTGGGCTGAGAGAGAAGCTGAACCTGAGGGGGAGCTGGGGTGGGTGAGAGGCTGAACCTGAGGGGAGTTGGGGTGGGTGAGAAGCTGAACCTGAGGGGAGTTGGGGTGGGTGAGGAGCTGAGCCTTAGGGGGTGTTGGGGGGTGGGTGAGAGGCTGAAGCTGAGGGGAGTTGGGGTGGATGAGAAGCTGAACCTGAGGGGGAGCTGGGGTGAGGGACAAGCTGAGCCTTAGTGGGAGTTGGGGTGGTTGAAAAGCTGAGCCTTAGGGGGAGTTGGGGGGGTGGGTGAGAGGCTGAACCTGAGGGGAGCTGGGGTGGGTGAGAAGCTGAACCTTGAGGGAGTGTTGGGGTGAGGGAGAAGCTGAACCTTGATGGGGTGTTGGGGTGCGGGAGAAGCTAAACCTGAGGGGTGTTGGGGTGAGGGAGAAGCTGAACCTGAGGGGTATTGGGATGAGGGAGAAGCTGAACCTGAGGGGTGTTGGGGTGAGGGAGAAGCTGAACCTGAGGGGGAGCTGGGGTGGGTGAGAGGCTGAACGTGAGGGGAGTTGGGGTGGGTGAGGAGCTGAACCTGAGGGGCAGTTGGGGTGGGAGAGAAGCTGAACCTGAGGGGCAGTTGGGGTGGGAGAGAAGCTGAACCTGAGGGGCAGTTGGGGTGGGAGAGAAGCTGAACCTGAGGGGGAATTGGAATGGATGAGAAGCTGAACCTGAGGGGTGTTGGAGGGTGGGTGAGAGGCTGAACGTGAGGGGAGTTGGGGGGAGGGAGAAGCTGAACCTGAGGGGAGTTAGGTTGGGTGAGAGGCTCCACATGGCTCAGCCAGAGCCCTCTGTGTGCTCATCCCCAGCAGGGCAGGGGGATTCTGCAGGTGAGACCTGCAGAGCTGCTCCAGCCCCGGGGACAACAGAGGAGGAGCTGGAGCTGCTGGAACAAATCCAGAGGCGGCCATGGAGATGCTCCAAGGGCTGCAGAGAGCTGGGGGTGCTCACCTGGAGAGGGGAAGGATCTAGGAAGAGCTCAGAGCCCCTTGCAGGGCCTAAAGGGGCTCCAGGAGAGCTGGAGGGGGACTGGGGACAAGGGATGGAAGGACGGGGCAGGGAACGGCTCCCACTGCCAGAGGGCAGGGATGGATGGCATATTGGGAAGCAATTTTTTCCTGGGAGGGTGAGGAGCCCTGGCACAGGGTGCCCAGAGAAGCAGTGACTGCTTCTGCATCCCTGGAATGCCCAAGGCCAGGTTGGATGGGGCTTGGAGCAACCTGGGACAGTGGGAGGTGTCCCTGCCCATGGCAGGGGTGGCACTGGATGGGATTTAAGGTCCTTTCCCAAACCATTCCATCATTCTGTGGTCTCAAGCCATGACTTTTCTCACTTTTACCTCAATTCTCTCTCTGGGCAGGGATGGATGGGACATTGGGAAGGACTTGATCCCTGTGAGGGTGGTGAGCCCTGGCAGAGGGTGCCCAGAGTGGCTGTCCCTGCAAGTGTCCAAGGCCAGGCTGGATGGGGCTTGGAGCACCCTGGGATAGTGGAAGGTGTCCCTGCCCATGGCAAGGAATGGAACAAGATCATCCTTAAGGTTCCTTCCAACCCAAACCATTCCAGGATTCCGTGAATGACCCAAAAAAAGTTTTTTGAAAGGCTATTACTAAAATAAAACTTTGCCATCAAACACTCAGCCTGCAGTTCAGCTCTTTTTTGAGAGCTCCCCACTGTGTCGCTGGTCCTACATGGCTAAAATTCAGCAAATCCCTCAGCAGAAGGTGCTTTGTATCTGCTGACAGATCTGAACTCATCTTGAGCTGGTGACAGGGACACAGGCAGCTGTGGAGCTCACAGCAATGATTAATTAGCTAAACAGTGCTTTTGATCACCTTTAGGTGTCCCATAGCCTCTAATTTGCATTTTCAATTTATTAAAACACTTTCCCCCAAGAGTGCTTTAAACAGTCACGCTGAAAGGATTTCTGAAGCAAGAAAGGGCTTGATCAGCCAGAACTTCACAACCGCAAAGTGAAAATGGATAAAGTTTAAAAAATTTCTCTCCTCACTCATAGGACTGGGGCAGAGCCTGACAAAGTTTCAGATCTAACAGTGGGTAGCCATGCAAAGGGGGGAAATTTCTTCTCCATCTCCAGTGCAAGTTTCTGCATCGTTTTGTGCACTTTTGGTTCAGGCCAGGTCAGGACATCACTCCTGACACGGCAGCTCCAGCTTCATCCCATTCCCAAATTCCACAGACCTAAAAGCAGAAGACAGAAATTATTCAGAGGTGTAATTTAAGTTTCATCATTGCCTGGGTCACCCTGACAGCTCTCAGGGCCTGTCTGGGGTGCACCCGGTGTAGGGTCACGGTTGAGATCTCCCAGCCTGGCCCTACCCACCCAGTGCGGAGGATGGACGCATCACCAGCCGCTCATAGCAGCCGTGCCGGGCGGCCACACCGACTCACGGCCGGCTTTGCCTCATAATTTTTAATTTCTCCTTTAACTTCTGCTTTAATCCCGCCTTTAATTCCTTTTTCCGCGCCCTCCCTCAGCGCCCGCCTCAGGGACGAGCCAAGACCCCTCCCGCGGGCTGCCCGAGCCGCGCCTGCCCCATCGCAGCGCGCCCTCCGCGCCGCGCCGCCACAGGCACCCCGCGGGGCAGCCCGCGCGCGGGGGGCCTTGCTGCAGGGGAAGGAGACGGGGCGTACCAACGGTGATGTGGGCGGGGCCGGCGCTCGGGATGGACGCGGTTCTGCTCGCCGCCGTTGCCGTGCTGCTCGCCGTCCTTCTTTTCTTCACCACCCGCCTCCGCGGCCAAGCTAGGGCAGGTGGGTCGAAGCGACGAGCGGACCGGCTGGGCCTCCCCCCCCCACCCCCCCGCGGGGCCGTTCCGGTGGGCGCGGCCCTGCTCTCAAGCGGGTCCGCACGCGCGCGCGGGGGGGAGGGGGGGGGGGCGCGTTGCTTTGGAGCCGCCAGGGGGCGCCACGCGGCGGGCGGCCCCTCAGGGGGACCCGCCATGTTGGGGGCTGCGGGGATTTTGGGGGGTCCCGAGGGGTTTTGGGGGATCCCGGGGAGGATTCCGGGGCTGTCCCGGTGTCTTAACCCCGGGCTGCCCGGAGGTTGTGGGGTGCGGGCGCCGCTGCTGCTGGGGGTTCCCGGTTCCCGGTCTGAGGCGGCCCCAGGGTGAGGGGTGCCGGGTTGGAAGTCTGAGTTCTCTGTCAGGGGTTCTGTCAGGGGCTTTGGGACTGGGAAGGTGTCCCTGAGATTCCTGTAAACGAGGGGAGAATGGAGAACAGGTCCCGGAGGCTCGGGAATGAGGCACAGGGTGTAGGGGGACCCTGTCACAGTGGTGTCCCCGGGGTTCTGTGCTTGGTGTTTGTGGCTTGTTTGGACAATGGGGTCGATGTTCCCTCAGCAAGTTCGCTGATGATACAAAACAAGGAATGGCCGGTGTCTCAGAGGGTTGTGCCCTTTCGGAGGGACTTTGACAGGCAGGGGAGAAGGGCAGAGAAAACACTTCCAAAATTCAGCACAGTGCTGATGATACAAAACAAGGAATGGCCGATGTCTCAGAGGGTTGTGCCCTTTCAGAGGGACTTTGACAGGCAGAGAAAACACTTCCAAATTTCAGCACAGTGCAGTTCAGGTCCTGCACATGGGAAGAACAACCCTGAGCACCGGCAGACACCGGTGTGAAAAACGCCAATCACTTGTGGGTTTTTTAAATTTTAAAAGTTTGATAGTAATAAAATGGTTGTAAAAATAGTAATACAATTAGAGTAATAATAATTTCGACAATTTGAATTAGGACAATATGAGACGGTAAAAACAAAGAGTTATGGATGGTCCAGGTACCTCTTTCTGGGCAAAATAAGGACACGTTAGCAGAGGATTAACCCTTAAAAACAACAGCCTGTTGCATATTCATACACCTCATCCATGATGCATAAATTCCACTCAAATACAGGATTCTGTCTGGTCAGTGTCAGCTTCTTCCTCTTAATGAGTGAGGCAGGGAGAAAGTTCATTTCTTCTGATAATAGAGCAATACATTCTTTTTCGCTGAAAGCTTTAGGTGTCCTGTGGCTACTATCTCAGTGCAAGTTCCTCATTCCTCTCTTTAAAAAAAGTATCTTAGATAGTGTGAAAAACTGTGCTAAGCACTTGTTTTTAGGATTTTAAAAGTTTCATAGTAATTAAATGGTTCCAGAAATAGTAATATAATTAGAGTAATACAAATTTGGACAGTTAGGGTTAGGACAATATGAGACAATAGAAACAAAGAGTTATGCACAGTCCAGGTACCTCTTTCTGGGCAAAATAAGCCCAAAAAGGACCCACATTAACAGAGGGTTAACCCTTAAAAACAATAACCTGTTGCATATTCATACATTTCATACATGATGCATCAATTCCATTCAAACACAGGATTCTGTCTGGTCAGTGTCAGCTTCTTCCTCTGAATCCTGACGGCTCTTCAGGGCTGAGTGAGGCAGGAAGAAGTCGATTTCTTCTGATAATGGAGCAATAAATTCTCTTTCTCTGAAAGATTCAGGTGTCCTGTGGCTGCTATCTCGGTGCAAGTCGTCTCTTTTTAAAAAAAGTATCTTACTAGCATAGTTTCTATTTTAACATTATGTTCTAACCTAAAACTATATTTAACACACTACTTAAGCAAATTAATCCAGCATCCAACATAACACATGTAATATTCATTTTCATATTTGCAAAAAGCCAATCATAAAATACACATTTTTCACAGCCAGCAATGCCACAGCAGGAACAGGCAGGAACTGAAGCTCCACCTGAACATGAGGGAGAATTTCTGGAAAAGATTGCCAAGCGAGGGAGGCTGCAGAGTTTTCCTCACTGGAGATATTCCAGAGCCACCTGGGATCAATCCTGTGCCATGTCCCACCTCGCCGTGGAGCAGTGGATGATGCAGCACTTCTGTGGCACTGCTGAGCTCTGTTAGATCAGAAAATCATCTGGGCTGGAAAAAAAACCCTTTAAAATCACTGAGTCCAACCATAACCAGCACTGCCAGCCCACTGTGGGGAGGTGACCTTGTGTGCTGTGGGAAGGAGTCAGGTGTGCTCAGAGCTCCCTGCCCTTGCTGGGCTCTCACTCTGAAAGAGGTTTATTGGCTGCCAGGTGTCAAATTAAGATGTTTAATCAGGACAGACTCTGAACTCCTGGTCAATACTCCACAGATTTTGGGGATATGGGGTATTTTGGGGTTGGAATTTTGGATTATTTTGTATTTAGTATTATTTTTTGATAGAAACTATTATTTTTCTTCTGTGGCAGTTGCTTTGATAATTTTTAATAAAGAGGGGAAAGCACCATACATTTAATACAAACACAGTCAGTGCAATACCATGCTAGTAAGGGATCTGTGGTAAAAGCAGATTTTTTGGCTGCCAGGTGTCAAATTAAAATGTTTAGTCAGGACAGTCTCTGAACTGCTGGTCAATACTCCACAGATTTTGGGGGTATGGGGTGTTTTGGGGTTGGAATTTTGTATTATTTTTTATTTTGTGTTATTTTTTATTTTGTATTATTTTTTATTTTGTATTATTTTTTTATTTTGTGTTATTTTTTAATAGAAACTATAATTCCACAGACTTTGGGGATATATGAGGTGTTTTGGGGTTGGAATTTGTATTATTTTTCTTCTGGGGCAGTTGCTTTGATTATTTTTAATTAAGAGGGAAAACCAGCACACATTTAATACAAGCACAGTCACTCAGTGCAATACCATGCTGGTAAGGGGTCTGTGCTAAAAGCAGATTTTTTGGCTGCCAGGTGTCAAATTAAGATGTTTAATCAGGACAGACTCTGAACTCCTGGTCAATACTCCACAGATTTTGGGGATATGGGGTGTTTTGGGGTTGGAATTTCTATTATTTTTATTTTGGGGGAATTGTTTTGATAATTAAAAGGGAAAACCAGCACACATTTAATACAAACACAGTGCAATACTGTGCTGGTAAGGGGTCTGTGCTAAAAGCAGATTTTGCTGGTAATAATTAAATTTTCCAACATATTCCTCACACACCTCTGCTTCCACAGACCTGGTCTAAATCTTTCTCTTGGAAGGATTTGGAAACTGATGTAATTTCATTGGATTCCCATGAAAGAAGAGATGAACATTTGGTAAAAGTGAAGGATGCATGTATTGGAGAAATAGATCATTTCTGAGCTTCAATCCTGTCATGATTTGGATAAATCAGGGGCTGTGGGGTTTGGGAAGATTTCTTTTCTCTTTAACCATTCAAAATTCTAAATTTTAGCCCAAGCATTTGTTTTAAATAGTGTGAATTATTAAAAAAAAAACCTTTAATACTGGTTTTGAGCAAATTTTAATTTATGTCCAGGACACTTTAATCATGTTGCAGTTGTTTTTAGTGGTAACTTTTTGATACTTCCAAGTTGGCCATGCTTTTATTTTTTTTTTTTTTTTACTGTGGTTTTAAGATCTTTTTTACTTTAATACCCTGTTTAATATAATATATAATTTAATATCTATAATATATAATTTAATATCTTGGTTTCTGTCATGATAAATCACAGAATTTCAGCTGCTGGGGATGACTTTGTTCTCTGTACACGACAGAAATTATTTTTCAGAACCATTGGGATTGTGGTGTATTTAATAGCCACAAAATTTAGTTTTAAGCAGGAATTTCCTTTTCTCTTCCATTTTCTTGGGTGGAAAATGGAAGCTGCCACAATTGTGCCAATAAATCTGTGTTGCCACCTGGAAACCAGGGACATTGGGCCTAAAGAAATGGTGGGAGCTCTCACCATTCATTGTTCATGTGCAGGGATTGGGGCAGCAGCTTCCTTTTGTGGAATTTTCATAGAAATTGGCTTTTAAAATGTTCAAATGTTTAGGGAGTGAGGGTCAGGAGAGGTAAATCCTGTACCTTTGAGTTTCTTTGAAAGGTCACTTGGAGCAGCAGTGATGTTGTTTCCAGCAGGGTCATGCCTGGACTTGTTCTACTGAAAACGAAAACAAAAAAAAAAAAAAAAAAAAAAAAAAGGCATTTTTTGATTTTGCACGTGGCTGTTTCTGATAAGCTCCGCTGGGCCAAAGCTCCTCCTCAGGAAGCCTCCACCTGTTGAATTCCGATCCCTGTGTGAATTTCAGAGGTTTTGCACGGAGGCAGAAGGTGCTGGGTGGTGCCACCACGTGTGAGGGTGCAGCAGGTGGAGCTGTGTCCCTGTCCCTGCAGCCTCCACGCCTGCCAGCCCAGTGTCACCTGGTGGAGCTGAGAGGAAGATGCTGTGATAGACAAGGGGCTGTTCTCTAGAAAAACATCTCTGCTGTTAGCAAAAGTCTGCACGGTTTTGTGAAGGAGCAGATTTCTACCTGGAGAGTGCAAAATGAGGTTCTGACCTGGGCTCTGAATGATTCCATGGTGGTTTTTGCAGTTTCACATCCAGTTCAGGAGGGATTTCTGCTGGCAGAGCACAGTTGTGTTCTCTCTCCCTTCACGAAGGAGACACAAGCAGAGTCTCAGAGCTGCTGCTGTGCCCTGGCTGACAAATCAGCTGAAATAATCTGCACTGATGCTTCCTGAGCAGCCAGGCAGAGCTGCTGTGCCCAGCACAAAAATCTTCTGGGGTTTTCAGGGCTGAGTCAGACCCCGGGCACCACAAACACAAACTGAGCCCGTGTCCCTTTCCCAGACAGCTGTTGAGTGTTTTGTTTGTATTACCTGTTAATTAGAGGGGTTTATCTCATTAATTCAGCCTGGTTTGTCATTCTGCAAAGCTTCTGGATGGCTTGTCTCACCTCTTTAATGCTGGCCATTAATTTTCACTCAGATGGCTCTGGATCAAGGCTAATTAGTGCTTGTGTGACTAATCTCTGCATGATCTGACTAGCCTGGGGTGCCACTGCTGGGACCTCTCTGCAGCTCCAGGAAAATGAAGAGATGTGCTCAGATAAGTGCAGCAGCCAAACCCCACCCTGTGTGCTGCAGGAGGAGGTGAAAAAAAAAAAACAAACTCAAAGCAAATCATTGTTCAGCTCAGATCTGATGGTCAGTCCAGCCCCAAGGAGAAGGAAAAGGGATTTTTAAGTGTGTCCTCTGTTGTGTGAAGCCTCCCCTCTGTGTGCCACAGCTCAGGGGGAGGGAAGCACGGCTGAACTTTCAGCATTCTGAACAAAAGCTGTGTCTGGAGTCACGTAGGCACAGCCCTGACCCCTGAGGGAGCAGGTCCAGGTGTGGCACAGCACAGCAGAGGAAATGAGGATTTTCTAGTGCTCCTGTGAAGGACAGGGAGAAATGCAGCGAGGAACATTCATGTTTTCCAAATCCCTGCCCAGCTGAGTGCCTGGCAAACAGAAGCTCGAGAACGCTCCTGTCAGAAAGGTTGGAAAAGCCCTCTGAGGTCAGGCAGTCCAACCATTAACCCAGTGCTGCCAAGGCCACCACTGACCATGTCCCCAAGTGCCAAATCCACATGGATTTTAAATCTCCACAGGGATGGGGACTCCAACACTGCCCTGGGCAGCTGTGCCTGGGTTGGAGAGCCCTTTCCATGAAGAAAATTTCCTAAATGTTCAACCTGACCCTGCCCTGGCCCAGCCTGAGGCCTTTCCCTCTCCTCCTGTCCCTGTCCCAGGGAGCAGAGCCCGACCCCCCGGCTGTCCCCTCAGAGCCACAAGGTCCCCCCTGATCCCCCTTTGCTCCAGGCTGAGCCCCTTCCCAACTCCCTCAGCCTCTCCTGGTGCTCCAGACCCTTCCCCAGCTCTCTTCCCTTCCCTGGACTCTCTCCAGCCCCTCCATTTCTTGTGAGGGGCTCAAAAACTGTCCCCAGGATTGGAGGTGCCCCAGCAGTGCCAGCACAGGGGACAGGCACTGCCCTGGCCCTGCTGCCACAAGCCAGCAGTGCCACTGACTCATGTTCAGCCAGCTGTGTGCTGCTGAAAAAGAATCTGCACTCAGGAGCAATATTTTAAAAACTGGAGAGAAGAAAAAAATCTTTATTAAAACATTTAATTTCCTACGAAATTACAATCCACAGTGGCTTGGTGTGACAAATACTGTCCAGAAGCTGCCCTGTGTGTTTGGCTGTGCTGTGGGTCAGGTGTGGTGGGGTTTGGTACATCCTGAGCCCACTCCACACTGGTCACTTTGAGAGGAATGCTGAGTCTCCTGTAGAGGGTTCAGTGGAGAAAAGCTAAGAGCTTGGTTCACATGTTTTTCTCTGTGAGGGCTGATCTCTTTGGTTTGAAATAAATGCATCGCTTATAAATAGATTCCTCTTTCATAAAATGCAAAGCAGTCTCTGTTTCACAGGACAACAGGAACCAAAAGCAGAATGAATGAGTGCTGGAGCTGCACAGCTGAGCTGCTGGGCAGGACCATCTTGGGAATTACTGAAGCTTGCAGGTGAAAGGATGCTGAGGTTTGAGTTGCACCATATCTCAAGAAGTTAGGAAGTGAAATACTTCATTTGTATAAAAAGCTTTTTGCAGAGCATTTATCAGTGTCCAAGAAGTGATGTGCTCTGCTTTTCTTCAGGAAAAGGTTTCCTGTAGCATTCCAGATAAGCTGTGAGTAGGACAGGGCAAGCTTTGGAGCAGCATTTTGGCATCTCTGCACTCAGTGATTTCTCCCAGCCCTGTTCTGTCTGCACCATCTTGGGAATTACTGAAGCTTGCAGGTGAAAGGGTGCTGAGGTTTGAATTGCATCATATCTCAAGAAGTTAGGAAGTGAAATAATTTGTATAAAAAGCTTTTGCAGAGTGTTTTTGGCATTTGTCAGTGTCCAAGAAGTGATGTGCTCTACTTCTTCTTGAAAAGGTTTCCTGTAGAATTCCAAATTGGAACAGCATTTTGGCATCTCTGCACTCAGTGATTTCTCCCAGCCCTGTTCTGTGTGCACAGGTGGATGGCAGCAGTGTGACAGGGCAGTGGCTCAGTTCCAAATGTCCCAATGTGTGGGGACCTGCTGACGTCCCTGTGACATCTCTGCTGGCCACAGCCTGCCCCAGGTGGCCCTGCTGAGCTGGGGGCTGCAGCCTGTCCTTAGCAGCCCCAAAATCAGCCCTTTGAGGGCTGAAATAGCTGAGGTGAGCTGCAGGCACGCCCTTGGTGCTGCATAGATTCACTCACAACAAATCCCATTTTCTGATGGCAGATATGCTAGTAGGAGTTCTTTTAGGGGGGTATTGTTTGGCTCAGAGGGTGCTGGACATTTGGCACAGAGCTTACACACCATAATCTGTCAGATCACAAAATAAATGTGTCCTGAGTTGGAGTGAGTTGTTCTGCAGTTTTCCATGAGACCAACTGAATATTTGCTTGAATTAAAGCTTAATAGTTAATACTTTGCAGGATTGAGCAGGTTACAGATATCAGTTAGGCTTATCAACAGAATATGCAAAGCAGGTATCAAGGATGATGGCATTTTACCATTATGTGGTTTTGGGGTTTTTTCTTTGCATTACTGCCATACTTAAAAGCAACAGGAAGCCTCAAAAAATCTGAGAGTTTTCTATGGAAAACTTCTGAACTGAACCCACTGGTCAGTTCCATCCTCCCAGCTGCTCTTGTCAGGATATTCTTCATTTGCCAGATCTTAATTAATAACTTAATTAATAATATGCAGAGGAATGGCAGTGAGAGCTGCAGTGGCCCTTCGTGTCTTGTTTGTAATTTGGGGAGTTGAAACCAGCAGGGCAGCATGAAGTGTTTATTTCAGCTGTAATTTGTCAACCCTTTTTTGCTCTTCAGGGTTTGTTTCATGTGGAATGCTTTACACATTCCTCTCTGAAACATTCAGCCTCTGAGGTTTCAGTCAGATGAATCTACGTTACACGAGTACAAATTCAAAAAAAAAAAAATCAAAATATTCAGAAATGTGAAAAACACCAATCACTTGTTTTTAAAAATTTAAAAGTTTAATAGTAATAAAATGGTTATTAAAATAGTAATACAATTAGAGTAATAAAAAAATTTGGACAATTAGGGTTAAACAATATGAGATATAATAAAATAAAAACAGAGAGTTACAGACAGTCTGGGTACCTCTTTCTGGGCAAAATAATCCCAAAAAAGGGCCCACATTAACAGAGGATTAAAACCCTTAAAAGCAACAGCCTGTTGCATATTCATACACCTCATACATGATGCATACTTGTTTTTAGAATTTTTAAAGTTTAATAGTAATAAAATGGTTCTAAAAATACTAATATAATTAGAGTAATAAAAAATTTGGACAATTAGGATTTAGGACAATACAAGACAATAAGAACAAAGAGTTAATTTCTTCTGATAATGGAATGATAAATTCTTTTTCTCTGAAAGATTCAGGTGTCCTGTGGCTGCTATCTCGGTGCAAGTACCTCATTCCTCTCTTTAAAAAAAGTATCTTACATAGCATAGTTTCTATTATAACATTATGTTATAACCTAAGGCTATATTTAACACACTAATTAAGCTAATTAATATTTTAAAAACAAAAAATTAACAATAAAGTAAATTAATAAAGTAAATTAATAAAATTAAATTAGTAAAATTAAATTAGTAAAATTAAATTAATAATTAATAAATAAAGCATAACTTTCTAACATAACACATATAATATTCACTTTCTTATTTGCAAAAAGCCATTTTTCACAAGAAAGAAAGCCACGCTTTTGTGTCTGTGCTGTTTGCTAACTCAGAAACAGAGGCAGAAGGGAGAGTCAGCTTTAACATGAATATTCTCTTTTTTTCTTGCAGCTGATGAGGATGAGCAGCAGCAGCATGTGGCAGCAGGGGCAGGGGCCAGGCCCCGGGCCC
This sequence comes from Melospiza georgiana, assembly GCF_028018845.1. Classification (NCBI taxonomy): domain Eukaryota; kingdom Metazoa; phylum Chordata; class Aves; order Passeriformes; family Passerellidae; genus Melospiza; species Melospiza georgiana. Next base: position 69,074,405 of record NC_080434.1, read on the forward strand.
AGGAGGAGCAGCGGGCAGAGGGGATGCCCCGGCGCCGCAGGAACATGGGCACCAGGCTGATGGCACAGAGGAGGGCCCAGCAGGCAGAGCAGGGGCTGGAAGGTAACTCTGCCTGCAGCTTGGCAGCGACAACCACCCACTTGGAAAAGTTAAAAAGGTTTATTAACAAAAGTACAACAAAAGGAGTACATAAGGAAAAAATCACAGCACTGTGAACTGCCCCTCATGGGTACCAGTTCACCTTCAAGGTGGATGCTCAGTCCTTTATACCCCCGGGGTTGCATCAGCCAGCCCTGGCCCCTCCCAGAGTCTGTCATTCAGCTCTTCTGTGCCATTTATCAGTGCAAACTGCTTTCCTGTAACTGGATTGGGGTCAGGTGTTGCCATGCCTCACCCCCTGAGCACCCCCAAGCTTTTCCATTCCCACTGCCCCATGCCAGGGACACCTGTGCAGCTTCTTTGTACCTGTCCTGGACAGCCCAGGCTGTGTGATGGCAACAATACAGGGGGAAAGGGAGCTGTGGGGAGAGCAGAGGACATCTAAACCACAATAACATAACCATACTGTAGAAGTGAAGGGAGACAACCCATCCTTTGATCAGCATCAAACTCCGATTTATTGATCCACCAGGCACATTTTATAACAGTGTTAATTAAGCTCATACATATTGCAAAACCCGAGCTCATCATTGGTTATAGATTAAACACCCACCCCTCCTTTTGTTTTCAATACCTGTGGTTTGTTATTGAAACCAAGATTTGTTTTCTCACCCTGATATGAATGGTTCTCAAGGCCTCCATGTTTGTCACTTTTGCTTTCCCAAAACTTATCCAAGGACAAGATATTTACTTGTTATTAAAAAACGACCTGAGAACTTCTGCTGTTTACATAAACATGCCTGAGAACCTTGTTGTTTACAGGAACAGGCTTTGAGAATTTGCTCCTCACAGCTGCCTTTTGCTTTTCCATCAGCTGTATATGATTATGGCATGTCTGAACAAAACTCTATAAGCCATTTCTGAGCAAAATTCTCCAACACCATACATCACTAAAGCTTTTCTTAATGTTCACACAATAGTCATCCCTTAATTGTGAGAGCCAATGATCTCATTATCCATCTCTAACAAGCTCATCTTGCTAGCATTGAAACAAAGCTTCACTGCAGGTGTTAAAGCTGGGCAAGGGTTGCAGCTGCCTCCTGGAGGAAGTTGCTGATGGGTTATTTACAGTTTCACCAAGATCTGTGTTGGGGGATAAAATGTAAAAAAATATAGATAGTGTAGAAAGTAATTTTATTTTTGAGGAGTTGTAGTTGTATTAATTACGAATTAATTGTCCTCAGAACCAGAGGACACAGTCTCAAGCTACGTCAGGGAAGGAAGAAATTTTTCACCAAAAGAATAATAAAGCACTGGAATGCTTTTCCCAGGAAGGTGGTGGAATCACCATCTCTGGAGGTGTTTAAAGAAGCCTGGCCATGGCACTTGGTGCTGTAGTCTGGGTGAGGTGTGAGGGCATGGGTTGGACTGGATGATCTGAGAGGTCTCTTCCAACCTCATCATTCTGGGATTCTGTAAAGATTAAGAACAAACCTGCCATTAGCAGGCCACAGCTGTATCCAATAAAGATGAGTGTTATAAAAGAGTGAGTTTACTTGTTAAGAGGAGAACTAGAGTTTGTTATCTGTGCTGTGAAGAAGAGTCAGTGCTGTGAGGAACTACCCCTGAGAAATCACTGAGAAAGTATAAAAAATTTACAATAAAATAACACCATATTTTCTCTCCCTACTTCATCTCTTTTCTCTCTATACCCCTTACATTAAACCTCTGCCTCTTCCTGAGGTGAATCCTGCAGGATTCACCTGGAGGATATTTGTGGTGCCAGACCCTTCACATCCTTCCTAAAAACTTTTGTATTCCTGCTTAGCCATGCAGGGAATTAAATTAAATTACCTTAATTAATTTAATTAATTTAAATTACCTTAAGTTTTCACTCTCTACAACTCCCTGAAAGGTGGCTGTGGTCAGGTAGGGTTGGTCTCTTTGTGTGGTGCCAGACTATTCACATCATTCCTAAAAACTTTTTAGGAAGTTTCCTCCTTAGCCATGCAGGGAATTAAATTAAATTACCTTAATTTTGGTGACCTTATGACTCTCTACAAATCCCTGAAACGTAGTTGTAGTCAGGTGGGGTTTGGTCTCCTTCTCCAGCAGCACTGACAGAACCAGAGCACACAGCCTCGAGCTGCACCAAGGGTTGGATATCAGGAAAAAGTTTTTCATGGAAAGAGTGATAAAGTTCTGGAATTTTCTGTCCAGGGAGGTGGTGCAGTCCCCATCCCTGGGTGTGTTTAACAAAGCCTGGATGTGGCACTGGGTGCCAGGGTTTGGTTGAGGTGTTGGGGCTGGGTTGGACTCGATGATCTTGAAGGTCTCTTCCAACCTGGGCATTCTGTAAATTTGGGAAAAGAGAACCCACACCTTGCATTGAACAGCAAGCTGTAGTGCATTACTGATCCCTTTTAAATTGGTGGGAAGCATTAATTCCCAATGGAATCTCTGCAAAACATGGAGTTCTCTCTCCAAGGAGCCATCCAGGTGGTGCTCAGGATCAAGAGGAGATCACCACAGCCTGCAGCACTTTGCCAGCAGGTTGTTGACAATGTGTTGTGTAAATCCTGAGCTGCATTTACAGTTCACAGCTACATTTCTGTGCTGTAGACAAAAATATGGTGATAAATAAGATCTTTCTACATCCTGTAAGTATAATTCCCTTTTCTGGTGAAGCTTGACATATGATTCTCTTTATTGCTGGAGAGATGAGATCACCATGATTCACCCCCTGGATTCTTCCTACTTTCAGATTGTGGGTGAAGTGTTCAGGCTTTGTGCCCAAGTTCTGCAGTTTGCAGTGGAGATCAGGGTGATTTGTGGTGTGCAGGAGGTGAAAGCACTGAGCACACACCTCTGTCATGCCTTCATCAGGGTCTGTTTGCACTTGGTTCAGCTTTTCTTGCCCTGCAGTTTGGAGGAAGCCTCACGTTGGCAGGTGAATGTCCTTTTCCAGCTAATTATGTTCAGCAGTTTCACAGATGGAGATTGGACAGGTGTGAACTTTTCAACTTTGGTTATTTCTTCTCGTGTGATAACATCCTGGAAAGAAAATGGAATCTAAAAATAGTCAGTTTTCAACTCCAGACATCAAAAGTTTGAATGCTGAGGGCCGACAGTGAAGCTGTCAAAGCAAATAGCTCATCTTATCTTACTTTGTCACTTTAGCAATAGAAGAATCTGTGTCATTGGGCTTTATAAATAATTCTTTTGCAGCTTTCTGTACATCAGATGCAAGTGCTGCTGCTTTTGCATGAAGTTCCCTTTGAAATGACATGCCTTCTTTTATTTGTTTTCCCTAATTTCTTACCCAAATTAAACCAGCTTCTTGCTTTTTTGCTTCTGTGGCTGGTTTTGTTCATATTTTGGGGTGGTTTCTCCAAGTGGCTGAGCACAGGTGCACAGCAGGAGCAGCAAAGCCTTCGGAGATGAGCAGGGATTTGGGCAGAGGAGAAGCAGCTGTCCTGATTCCCCAGCACTGAGGTGCTCAGTGGCCATTATTAATTGGGATTTGCCACCCTCTGTGCTGCAAATCCTTCAGCCTGGCCCTGAGCTGCTTGTCTTAGGTAAGGCATTAAGATACCTGTCTTTTGTGAAGGCTTTTTCCTTACAAAAGGATGTGTTGAATTTTTAAAGCTTTCTCTGTGGACATGTGGAATCACTCTGAGATCTATCCTTTTTTTTTTTTTTTTTTGCATTTTCTCTGTGTCACTGTGGTATAGAGCAGTTTTCCTTAATTGCTGCTTGCATTTGAACCAGCTGGAATGGCAAGTTCTCCCCACAGCAGAGTTTTGTGCTAAAGAATTCATTGGCTCCTTGGAAAGAGAGCCCAGTGCAGCACCAGGGCTGAAGAGCAAAATTATTTGGCAATTTAGACCGAAACACCAAACCCAAGCCAGTCTGGTTTCTCCACTCTTGCCTTTGAAAACTCCTGAACATCTGCAACCAAAACAGATTTTTTTTGTTGTTGTTTGTTTGAATTTGTTGCAATTTTTACTGGTAAATTTCTGTTCCATCTGTGGAATTTCCACTCTGGGCTTGTGCTGAACTTTGGGCAAAGCTGCCTGATCCTTCTGTGTGTCACTCTGATTTCTGCCAAGAAGTGATTTCTTCACCAGGTGATTTCTCAGCCCTGACCATCCCTGTGTCCCTGTGACAGTCACAAAGTGCAGTCAGGTAGAATTTTCTGCCTGTCGGGAGCCAGTTCTGCTGACTCTAGGAAATGTCCCCCAAGCTGCACTTGCAGACTTTGGAGTTGTGGTTAGCGTGAGGGTTTTTCTGTTTTCCATCTAACAATCAGATTTCAATTCCAGAATGAGAAAGAAGCTTTGAGGGTGAAGTTGTAGCCCACGGTTTCTGCTGCCTGTGCTGAGCTGCTGGGTTTGTGCCAGCACTCAAATCTCTCACAGAGCAATGGGGGAGGAAAAACACCCCCAAACCCTGGGCACTGAGATCAAAACCTTGAAAACGTCATTGTCCTTTCTGTAGCTTCAGTTTTACTTGTATGGTTTCTTTTACTTGTAAATTCCTTATTCCTGTATTAAATGATTCCTTATCCAGATGGATAAGGATAAGGAGTTATTAAATACAGGAATAAGGATAAGGAATCATTTAATAGAGGAATAAAGAATTTAATTTAATCATTTAATAAGGAATCATTTAATACAGAGATAGTAAATTATTATTTTCAATATTCAAATCTACCCTCACTGAATTTTGGAGCAGAAAGTGACCCATCAAGGTGGTACTTCTATCAAAAACATAATTTCCTCTCAAGTGACAAGAAACTCATGAAGATGAAATAATGACAGGTAGAGTTGGGTTCTCTTGATCCAGCTGTGCTAAAAAATAGTGAAGGGTTTCTGTCACTTGGTTTTGTCTCAGGTTATAATTTCTTCAGCTTGCTGGGGTAGATATTAAATCAGTTATAGATTGTCACAGACAGACAGTGGTGCAGCAGCAAATATTTTGACTTTCCTCCCAGAGGGAGAAGCCAGCAGGTGCTGGGTCCCTGATTGCCAGGGTCCCTGTGGGCTGTGACAAGGGACAGCCCCAGCCAGGTACCCTCTGATGGCCAGAGATTGCTGGGAGCTCTCTCACTTTGTTCTCCTTGGTGACAAAGCGATTCTCAAAATGACTGGGACCCCTGAGCTAGGGCCTTTCAAGCTGGCTTTAGGAAAATGGTTTTGATTGCCTCAAATTGCCCAATTTCATCCCAGCCACAACACTCCTGCCTTTCCTGCAGCCCTCTGCAATCTGGGAGTGTTGTTAAAAACTGAAAACCTCTGTGCTCTGCCCATTGGAGCAGGGTGCCTGCTCCTCTCTCTCCCTGTGGAAAAGGAGAGTCGTGGATTTATGTGGTCAGGTGGAGAGCCCAGCCAGCAGACTTAATTAACTCTGTGTGTCTTAATTTAAATTGAACCCAGACAGAGGTGGCTTTGTGGGCTGGCTGCAGCCAGGATGAAAATGCTGCAAGGCAGAAATGGGTGAGGATTTCAGGCATTAATCATTTAGGGCAAGAAAAGCCAAGCTGAGCAGTGGGAGAAGGGAATAAAGTGGAGTGGGGGAGGAAAAACACCCCCAAACCCTGGGCACTAAGATCAAAACCTTGAGAACTTCATTGTCCTTTCTGTAGCTTCAATTTTACTTGTAAGTTTGGATAAGGAATCATTTGATACAGGAATAAGGAATTTAATTTAATCATTTAATAAGGAATTTCATACAGAGATAGTAAATTATTATTTTCAATATTCAAATCTACACTCACTGCATTTTGGAGCAGAAGGTGACCCATCCACCTGATATTTCCATCAAAACCATAATTTCCTCTCAAGTGACAAGAAACTCATGAGGATGAAATAATGACAGGTACAGTTGGGTTGCCTTGATCCAGCTGTGCTAAAAATAGTGAGGGGTTTCTGTCACTTGGAGGGGTGTGTCAGGCCAAAACTTTGCTGCTGTTGATGTGAGGGAGAGAGAAATTGGTGACTATAAATGCCCTAAATCATGGTGTGATTTATAAAATGTCCTAAATCATAGTGTGATTTATAAATGCCCTAAATCATGGGCAGAGCAAGAACCAGACTAGTGTAAGAAATGCCAAAATTACTTTCCAAAATGTCCCACACAACAGGGACCTCTGGGTCTGCTGGGGGTGTGAGTGGAAAAAAAAGGAAAAGGGAAGGATGTGTTAGAAGAGCCTCAGCAGCCCAGTCCATTTCCACAGAGTGTTTTTCAAGAGTTTGAATTTGAAAAACTTTCATTTTCACATCTTCAAAATGACCTTTTCTGACCTGCTGAAAAATGTGTTGCCAAAAAATGGATTTTTGTATGGATTTTTGTTTTGGTTTGGATTTTTAACAAACAGAAAGTAAGGACTCCCTCGAAGAAATAATCTGCTTTTTTCAGATTGTTTTTATTATTTAATATTTTTAAAATATTTATTATTTAATATTTTATTATTTCACAATAGCAATAATGGTAGAGAACCCAGTCTATGGGCTTGTTGAAAAATGTGTTGCCAAAAAATGGGGCTTTGTATGGGTTTTTGTTTTGGTTTGGATTTTTAACAAACAGAAAGTAAGGACTCCCTTGAAGAAATAATCTGCTTTTGTCAGGTTACTTTTATTGTTAATTTTTTAATATTTATTGCTTAATATTTTATTATTTCATAATAGCAATAAGAGTAGAGAACCCAGTCTGTGGGCTCTGGCAGTAACATAAAACTCCCAAAAGTTAAATATCCCAACATCTGCATGACTTTTTCCTGAGATTTTAGCATTGTGCAGCTGAGCACAAGTGTTGGAATCTCCAGCAGAGTGAACATTTGGTTAAATTATTTTACTTCCACAGCATCACTAATGATAAATCCAACAGCTTTTGACAGTTTGAGTGCTCGAGTTTGTGAAATAAAACATGAGAAAGAAAAGTTTGTGAGTGCAACATAAATGAAATTATAAGTTACTCTCTTCTTTTGCATGGTAAGGTTTGGAGATGAGAATCTCACATTTCTCTTTGAAAGTATTAATCATTATTGGGAAAGAAAGCAAAAAACAAGGTTTAAAGTTTTTAAAATTATAATAATTGGGCATTTTAAAACGCTTTTTATTGCTTTGTGTGGCATCTAAGCTTAGCTTTCAAATACGGCAGCTAAAAAAATTGTGTATGAGTGTTTTCTGCTGCTTTTTTTGGGAAAATAATATAAAAATAATGCTCCATCCCCACTGAGTGATGGATATTGTGCATAAGTTCAAGAAGAAAGTGTTTGTGCTGAAATCTCTTAAAATAAGCACTTTTTCTGAGCACTGAAAGCTCTGGAAAATGTGTAAATTTAGAAGCAGTGATGTGGTCCCACGCTTTTCTCGTGAAATGGAGCTGCGTTAATTGGTTACTTGAAATTATTTTAATGCTTAATCAGTGGGAAAACCTTTCTAGTACAGATGAACTTTGACTAATATCCCAACCAGTGAATCAAAAGTCAGTTTTGCCCCCAGTGAGTGTCTGATCCTGCTCAGGCACAGCCTGGGCAGGGGGGTTTGTGGTTTCTCACTTCTGCCAAATGCTTCTAACTGAGAATAAACTTCACATTCTGCTCCAAAGCTCTGCTCTTTGTGTCTGCTGCACTTTCCTGCCCTAATGTTGCCTGCTTTTTGTGGCTTCTGATTAATAAACCGGTTTCTCGTTCAGTTTCTAAATTAAAAATTGAAAACACACCAAAATTAAGGGTAGTTATTAGACTGTAATTAATCCCACCACAGGGTTGTGTTACTGGGGAATAACCACACCTTTCCAGTGGCTGGTGTCACACATCTGCTGGGTATTAATTACCTGCTGTTAATAACATTTTCTGCTTTTGCCTGGCATCTTTCCCCCCTCACCTTTCCCTTACTCCTTTTGTTAGGTGCTGCATAAATAGTAAATAAGGCTGCTGTGCCCAAAGTACTTTCTGGGAGTTTCACCTGTACAACTTTCTTTTTTTTTTTTTTTTTTTTTTTAATGGATGGGAATCCATTTGCTTCACCCAAAATTTAAAAGGAAGCAAGACAAGGACAGCTAGACCAGGTTGGATGGGGCTTGTGGAAGGTGGGAGTGGCAGTGAGGTTTTGGAACAAGATCCTTAAGGTCCTTTCCAATCCAAACCATTCTGGGATAACTAAAACACACAATGCTGATTGTTTATTTTGGAAGGTTTTGTCTGTTCTGTACACACTACAGAATTCTGCTGAATTTCTGTCCTGGTAGAGAACATCCAGCACTCCAGCACATTTTCTAAAAGTACTGGGAAGCATTTTTAAAAAGAAATCTGTAAATTTCCAGCAATTCAGACACCTGTGTGATAACTTCCCTGTTGCGCTGCCTCTCAGTGTGTTCAAAATATCAATGAAAAGCAAAATTTCCCTGAAACCACCTCTCAGCTGGGCAGCAGAGAGCCCAACGTTTGTGTAAAGCAGAGTTTGTCACACTGCTTGTGCTTTCTGCCTGTGGGTGGGAACTCCTGGCACTGCTGAAATCACAGAAAGGTTGGGTTGGATTCATGTTAAACCCCATCCAGTGCCACCCCTGCCATGGCAGGGACACCTTCCACCGTCCCAGGGTGCTCCAAACCCTGTCCAGCCTGGCCTTGGGCACTGCCAGGGGTCCAGGGGCAGCCACAGCTGCTCTGGGAAATTTCACAGAGGAAAAATTCATTCCCAATATTCCATTTAAACCTGGTTTCTTTCGATTTTAAAATTAAAAGAAATTTTCTGCCAGTGTGGGGTTTCCCACTGGCTGCCCAAGCCCAGCTCTTGGGGGATGCTAAACTGCTTTTCATGAACCCTCCTGCATCCTTCCCAAGCTCAGGGACAGATGGAGGCCAAATTTCTCTGGACTCACTCCCCACAGAGTCTCCCAGTGCTGTCACAGCCACAAGTGTGTGAAAAGTGATTGTCAAAAGCTGCTGAAACAATCCCTGCTTGATGAAAATGAAATTAAGAATTGCTGGCTGTGTGCAGCACCCTCCCTGCTTTTGGTGGAGCTGTGACAACAAACGAATTTTTTTGTCACAGCTTTGGCTGTGTGTTTATGTTGCTGTCAGCACCTTCAGGTTTATGGGGTAAATTTTAATTGCAGCCAGGTTTGGTGCCCTGGTGACCTTTGCAGCTCTGCTGAATCATGGCTGTGGCTGCATCCCCATCTCTGCCTCTTTTGAGGGTGGAACTCCACACTGCAGGAAGCTTGGGGGAAGTGGTGCCTAAAGGGACGCATCAAATGCTTCAGAAAGAAGGACTAACAAAGGTGTGTTTGATCCAGGACTGGAAAAAGGGCTTTAGAACAAACCTTCCTCAGGTTTCTGGTTCAATTAATCTGAATATAGATGAAATCTGAGAAGCCCTGAGGTGGAACAGTGTCATAGATGCTGTTTTATATTTGTGGTGTTTGCAAGAAATCATTTTCTAAACTATAATACCAGAGCTGTTAATTTTGGAGTAATAACTAGTGCTGGGTATGCTCCCCTCAGTGCTGTATTTAAAATATAAATAAAGTTATTTTAAGCATCATTCAAATTATAGAAGCAACTGTGTCAGGTGTGAGTATCCCTGGTGCAGGAAGGGGAACCCTTTTGATCCTCTCAGACTCCAGCATTTCTCTGAAGGCCCAGCTCAGCAACCAGGCTCAGATTAATTCCATCTCCTGAAAACTGCTGTTATTTGAGAGCCACACCTACACAACTCTCAGATACATTTATTTCTCGTGATGTCTTGGTAGTTTAACCATAGAACAGTGTCATAGATGCTGTTTTATATTTGTGGTGCTTGCAAGAAATAATTTTCTAAACTATAATATGAGATCTGTTAATTTTGGAGTAATAACTAGTGCTGGGGATGCTCCCCTCAGTGCTGTATTTAAAATAGAAATAAAGTTATTTTAAGCATCATTCAAATTACACAAGCATCTGTATCAGGTCTGGGTATCCCTGGTGCAGGAAGGGGAACCCTTTTGATCCTCTCAGACTCCAGCATTTCTCTGGAGGCCCAGCTCAGCAACCAGGCTCAGATTAATTCCATCTCCTGAAATCTGCTGTTATTTGAGAGCCACACCTACACAACTCTCAGATACATTTATTTCTCGTGATGTCTTGGTAGTTTAACCATAGAAGAGTGTCATAGATGCCGTTTTATACTTGTGATGTTTGCAGGAAGTCATTTTCTAAACAATTTTACCAGAGCTGAGCTGTTAATTTTGGAGTAATAACTGCTAGTGCTGGGTGTGTTCACCCATTGTGACTGGAGCTCCCCTCAGTGCTGTATTTAAAATAGAAATAAAGTTATTTTAAGGATCATTCAAATTATAGAAGCAACTGTGTCAGGTCTGAGTATCCCTGGTGCAGGAAGGGATATTTAAGAAGGGATATATAAGGGATTTCAGCACAAACACTTTCTTCTTGAACTTATGCACAATATCCATCACTCAATGGGGGTGGAGCATTATTTTTATATTTTTTTTCCTGAAAAAGCAGCAGAAAACACTCCTACAAGATTTTTTTAGCTGCAGGATTTGAATGCTGAGCTCACAAAGCAATAAAAGCAATAAAAAAGCATTTAAAAATACCCAATTATTATCATTTTAAAAAACTTTTAAAACCTTGTTTTTTGCTTTCTTTCCCAATAATGATTAATACTTTCAAAGAGAAATGTGAGATTCTCATCTCCAAACCTTACCATGCAAAAGAAGAGAGGAACTTTTGATTTAATTTATGTTGCACTCACAAACTTTTCTTTCTTATGTTTTATTTCACAAACTCGAGCACTCATGATGCCTTGGTAGTTTAACCATAGCCCCATTCTGTGTCTTGGAATTAGTAAAACAAGAATGTTTCCAACCTAATTCTTCATAAAAGAGAAGTGGGAGTGTCATTCATCCATATTCTTCTTTCATAGCAGCTTTTTGGGTTCCCAAAAAAGGGACCAGGTGCTGTGGAGAGAAAACAGAAAACATCCTGGCACAAATCTCCTCCAGTCTGGATCTGAACTCAGCATCCAGCAGAGCAGCACTGGGGATGCTCAAAGAAGCACCAATTATTTTACCCCAAAAATAAGATATATGTGAGAGTTTTCATTTTGAGCCTGCCATGACTGTGAATTTGTTTGTGCAGTGAGCTGAGGATTTCTCTGGGAGTGCTGAGCTCAGTCCCCAGCACTGATTCAGAGCAGCAAATAAAAGTGGCCAAATATTGCTGAGCTTTGAGCAGGGAGGAAATGGCTGCATTTAAAACTTCTTCCTCAGCCTTTGAATGAGCAGAAATCCTCATTTGCACACCCTTTGAGCATAAAACCCTTTCATATTTCACCCTTGCAGAATCACCTCTGTAAACAACCATTTGTCAAACAACAGGCAAATATTTACATGGCATTTTCTTGCAGGCAGACCCAAGATTTGCATTTCAAGGATTTTTTTTCCCCTCATCCCTAAAAGGTTTTTTCTGTCAGAACCCAGTGTATGAGTGGGGTGCCTCTGAATCCCATTTTTTCAGTGAAAATTGTTTGTGCAAAGCCTGGGGATAACTGGGAAGTCTCTGCAGGCCCATGTTGAGCAGGTAAATAATGACAACCATTAGCACAATTTCTGTATCAGAGAAAAATCTCTCTTTTTAATTGTGGAAAGCAAAAAATATTTATGAAAAGCCTCCTTTCAAAGGATTTAGGAAATTTTTATTTCTGCCTTCACTTGAGTGTGTGTTTGCCTTGTTACTTCTGCTCTGTGGCTTTGGCAGTCTCTTGTGATTTTTTTTCCCCTTTTTTCCATCGAAAAGCTCTTGTCTGAAGTGTGTGTGTGTATCTCCTTTTCATCTCCTGCTCCTTTCCTGAGCAGCACTGAAGTTCCTCTGAGAGACTTTTGACAGCTGCTTTCAAATTTGTCATTTCTGCCATGTTGCAGAGGAAGAGGATGCTGAGGAGGTGCCAGAATTTCAGGTGTCTGGGAAAATTGGAGCGAAGAAGCAGAGGAAATTAGAAGAGAAACAAGCCAGGAGAGCACAGAGAGAGGTGAGGATTTCCTGCCACGTCTCCAGCAGAGAGCTGGGAATGACACAGAAAGCCAAAGCAGTGTCATCATCACTAAATGCTTCTTTTATCTTAAAAATGTCAACTCAGCTTTTGCTGGCCCAAAGAGGGCTGTGGAAAACTCTGTCTCATTTTCTTTCCATCCAGGCTCGTGGGGAGGGCAGGAGTTAAAACTCTTGAATGCTCTTTTTTGGATGTTTTCACATCTTTCCAGCTTAATGCCACCCCTGTCTCCCCTTAAAAATAAAAAATACATTTCAGTCCCCATGGAGCTGGTGCAACACCCTGGGCAGGTGTGAGGAGTGCTTCAGGTGCTCGCAGAAATGTTCTTTGGTTTGATCTGTGTTTAGCCATATTTATTATTTTTTTTTAGACTGAGGGAGATGAAAAGCTTTCTGGTGTTAATTCCAGGGAAGCAAGAGGCATTTCAGCCTTCTGAAAGCAGCAGTTTGTGCATTTTCCTTGGAATTGTTCTATTTTTTTATATATAAATTTTTTTCAAACTCTGTATTGTTCTGTATGAACATTTTTAAAGCTTGTGGAAATCCCAAGTTGGGAATTTTAGTGTCACCTGAGGTTTAAATCCAGTTTATTAGATGAAGCAGTTGGTAATAAACTTAATTACTGGTTATATATATACTTCCATTATGAACCTTTTCTCACTGAGTGCTTTCATCATTTTGTTACTTTCCATACTCATTGAATTTCATTTTCTTTTCTTTTTTTTTTTTTTAATGGAAAATGTGAATAAAGTTAAATGAAGTTGGATGAGCATCAATTGGTGGAGCAAGGAATCTTCTGTTTCATTTTAAAACGTGCTGATTTTTATTTTCCCATGTAGACAGATAAATTCCTTGGATGGGGCTTTTTCTTTGAAACTCTCTAAGCCAAATCCTCCACTGGAATATTTTCTGCTTGTCCTTTTAATATATTTTCAAATAATATATTAATATATTTTATTTTATTAACATATTTTCAACAATTATATTTTATTATATTAATATAATAATGTAATAATATAATATTTATATTTTATTATATTAATATATTTTCATACCCTGAGGAGCCTGAAAAAAAATCTTCAAAAAATCTAAACATAGCACGACAACACTGTCTTTATTTTTCCCTCAATTTGCAACAATTTCTTTGTCTTAACAACAAAAATAAAATCATTTTAAGATAAAAAATAAAATTATTGCTGCTTTTTCTACAAGAGATTCTGCCTAGGTTAATGATACATTTAAATGCACTTTTTTTACATTGTGTGTTCCAAATCCTTTTTTTTTCCTTCCTTCTTTAAGGTCCTTCCTAACCAAACTTCAAGTGAGGAGAACTGAAATTCCATGATACAAAATTGCTCAACATCACTGTTGTAATTAGCTTATAAGGACATTCAAAAATAAATTAGATAAGTGAGAAGAGTAATTTCTAAATTTACCAGAGAGTTGAGTGTGCTGAAGGGAGGGGAGGTGAAATGATAGTGGCTTTTTATTATTATTATTTTTATTCTTTTTGATGTTTCTTTCTGCATCTAAAAGGTGGGAAGAAACCCCCTCTTTCTTGAAATATTTACCTTCTTTTACTTTGATTTCTGTTCGGTTGAGGGCTGTGTAATTTATTTTTGCTTGAATGAGGAAAATCGCATTTGTTTCTGGTTTAGTTTGCAGTATTCCTAATAAAGACTGCACTACAGCACTTCTATTTCACATGATTCAGGGGAAAAGAGGAATACAAACTAAAAGTCTAATTTTATGTGTTTGTTTATTTATTTCTTTTAAATGTTGTGCACAACAATCCACAGAGTACTTCCTAGAACTTGGAAAATTGCTCAAATGCCTGAAAATTGCTCAAATCCAGCTTGGTCACTTGAGCAAGTACCTTCCTACTTAAATCCTGTAATTTTAAACTATTTTAGTTTAGTTTTATTATTTGTTTTCCCATTATTTATCAGGACAGCAAGCCCACCCACCTTACAACAGGAACATTATTCTGCCTCTCAGAGAAAAATGCTTTCAATATTTAATTTTTTTTCTTGGTCTAAGTTGATAATCCAGTCACTGCTGAACATTTGCAGCATGGATCAAACTAAGTGTGCGTGATCATGGTATCATCATATGAAAGTTTAAAATGTAGATTCAAAAAGAGTAAAGTTTGGCTTGCATCATGTTTATTTCAGGCTGAAGAAGCAGAGAGAGAGGAAAGGAGAAAACTCGAGTCCAAAAGAGAGGAGGAGAGGAGGAAAGAAGAGGAGAGGATTCGTCAGGAGGAGGAACGACAGGTGGGAATAATTTTATTTTATTTTATTTATTTGTTCCAGGAAATCCTGAGCCAGCTTTGCTTTGGGGATGGTTTCTGGGGGAGTTCTGTGCCCAGGAACCTGCAGGGACCGCAGGGCCTGTCCTGCTCCAGCCACATCCAGAATTTGGGAGCTCAGGAATTTGCCCAGCCCGGCTCTGAGTGTCTCCCAAGGATGGAGATTCACAACTTCCCCTCTTCCCTGGGAGCTGCCAGCTGGAACCAGCAGGGCACAAAGTGAAAGGCAGCAGCAGCAGCAGCAGCAATTCATTTTGCAAGTGTTGTGTGAAATTTCATTTTAATTTTATGTATTTGCATGTGCTTCCCAGTGAAAGCTGCTTGAGCTGTGCATATGTGAGCAGGAGCGACCCAGAAAAACAGGTACAGCTCAGCTGAAATGCTGCTGGTGAATTCTTTTCATTAGAGAGGGAGGAAATCTTGGACATCAGAGATGCTTTTTGTACTCAGTGCTGGCTGAGAACTCCGTGCTCTGGTGCTGCTGCAAGGTGTGGGGTGGAAAGGACAGAGGTGTTCTGCACAGTTCTGAGATGAAAAATTGCAGCCCTCAGCTCTCACTGTGAATTTTTTTGGTGTTTTTTTGGAAATTTGTGTCTCTGCTTCATGGAGATTTATTTTAATTTGCTCCAAGAGCAGGTTGTGCAAGTGGGGTGTGTTACTGATAATATTTTAGAAAGGAAAAGATAATTTTTCCTTTCCTCTGTTGAGGGTATGAAGGCAGGATAAAGCAGTTTTAAAAAATAACCCATACATTACACATACAGATTATATCCATGAGATTTTTATGTGAATTTCCATTTAGCTCTAGGATTATTCCCCAAAAATCTCAAAATTTTCCTTCTGAACTCTCAGTTCCTTCCCATCAGTACAAATCTTAAATTTCAGAAATTGGAGGGGGAGAATGTCAGCGCTACAACATCAGAATATGTAGAAAAATCTGAGATTTTGTAAAGCAGCTTGACCAAACTTCCAGAGAACCTATAATGCCACAGCTTCCCTTGCAAGACAGATGTACAAATTTATTTTTTTAATATTTTCCTAAAGTTCTGAGAGCTTCATGTTCTTGAAACCATTAATAATGAGCTGAGATGACTCCAGTGCTTCATGGGAATGGTGACACCCTAGCTGGACAGTGCCATTCAGTGACACTGGAACTTCCAGTCCCTTGCAGGGTGACAGCACAGAAGGTGAATTTTTAAGCAAATTCTACCTGAGCTGGGCCAACCTGCTCCTCCAGGGAAGCTGTGGCACAGGACTGAGCTGTTCTGCTGGGCTTTAGCAATTTAGCTGGGTTAACTCAGGCACAGTTGAAAAGTTCAGTAGAAAATAAAATTAAAAATTTCAACTTCCCACAGAAATATTTATTTACCTTCTTTTACTTTCTGTTCGGTTGAGGGCCGTGCAATTTATTTTTGGTTGAATGAGGAAACTCTTACTTGTTTCTAGTTTAGTTTGCAGTATTCCTAATAAAGACTGCACTATAGCACTTCTATGTCACGTGGCTCTGGGAAAAAGAGGAATACAAACTAAAAGTCTAATTTTATGTGTTTGTTTATTTATTTCTTTTAAATGTTGTGCACAGCAATCCACAGAGTACTTCCTAGAACTTGGAAAATTGCTCAAATGCCTGAAAATTGCTCAAATCCAGCTTGGTCACTTTAGCAAGTACCTTCCTACTTAAATCCTGTAATTTTAAACTATTTTAGTTTAGTTTTATTATTTGTTTTCCCAGTATTTATCAGGACAGCAAGCTCACCCACCAGGCTACAACAGGAACAGTTTCTCAGAGGAAAATGCTTTCAATATTTATTTTATTTTCTTGGTCTAAGTTGATAATCCAGTCACTGCTGAACATTTACAGCATGAATCAAAGTAAATGTGTTTGACAACATTTAATGTCCATGCTCAGCTGTTTTCTGGTAATTTGAAATTTGTCTTCATGGAGCCTGTACCAGGAAACAGAACAATTGAAGAGAGCCTGTCCTTAGGCTCAGAACATCTCATTTTTCCAATCTTGTTACAGCCTGATGGAAAAGGCTGAGAGGATCATTGGGTTTATGGAATACACAGGATAAAATGTCATTTATTTTCCTCTAGAGCAGGAATTCTTCATGCCATGGCTTGCCACTAGGAAGGCCTTGTGGACTGCACATGTTGTGATTCCATTCCCTCATCTGAAAGGCAAAATTCTGAGAGACACCTCAAGTAGTGACTGATAGCAGATAAAAACCAGGGTGGATCTGGTTTTTTAGAGGCATTTTGGTCACTGACATTGCTGCAGTTTATATAATCCCACAAGGCACAAAAAAAATCAGTTTATCACTGAAATTTGGCTGAGAAATGTTGCAGTTGTCAGGTACCTCCTTTTCCCTTTCCTCTCCCAGAGTATTTCTGCAGAGACAAATCCCCAACCAAGCACAGCCACCTTTGGTACCTAAATTTTGACTGAAAGCAGGTAAAAACCAGGGTGGATCTGGTTTTTTTTTTGAGACATTTGGAGACATTTAGGTCATTGACATTGCTGTAGTTTATATAGTCCCACAAAGCACAAAAAAATTCAGTTTATCACTGAAATTTGCCTGAGAAATGTTGCAGTTGTCAGGTACCTTTCCTCTCCCAGAGTATTTCTACAGAGGCAAGTCCCCAAACAAGCAGAGCCAGCTTTGGTACCTAAATTCCACTTAAACCCTTTTTTTTCCTAGTGTTTTTCCTAAGAACTGCTACTAAAATTGTGCTGACAGGTAGGAACTGTGACTTGAGGGAGTTATGGGGGCTAAAATCTTGCCTAGCCTTGAGAAAAATACCCTCTGCTTCTATTTCAATAGATTTGTATGCACTTCTAAATAAAATGTGGTTGCCCCTTGGCTTGGGTGAGTGTTGCAAACCAGATCATGTATTTTTAAATTCAAGTTTCCTTTCCAGTGCTCTGCTGAGCTGATTGGCTGCAGGCCTGAGGAGGCTCCTTTATAACTGGCATTTGCTTCAGCTCTGCTTTACCCTGGGGATTTCCCTTTCACTCTTGGAGTTTTTTGGTGGTGAGCTGGTTTACCAGCTGACAGCTTATCAATGAGAGTGAATTTCCTCTGATGTTGCAAAACAGAGTCTTCAGACAAAAACTGACAGATTGCTCACACAAAAAAAAAAGCTCTTTTTCCTTTGCCTGTGCACAGAAATTTTGGTACATTTGAAATTAAGTGCCTAAATGCTCTTAGATTTTGGTAAATCTGCATTTAAGTGCCTAAATGCACTTCGATTTTGGTAAATCTGCATTTAAGTGCCTAAATGCACTTAGATTTTGGTAAATTTGCATTTAAGTGCCTAAATGCACTTAGATTTTGGTAAATGTGTATTTAAGTGCCCAAATGCACTTAGATTTTGGTAAATTTGCATTTAAGTGCCTAAATGCACTTAGATTTTGGTAAATCTGCATTTAAGTGCCTAAATGCTCTTAGATTTTGGTAAATTTGCATTTAAGTGCCTAAATGCACTTAGATTTTGGTAAATGTGCATTTAAGTGCCTAAATGCACTTAGATTTGGGTAAATGTGCATTTAAGTGCCTAAATGCACTTAGATTTTGGTAAATCTGCATTTAAGTGCCTAGATGCACTTAGATTTTGATAAAATTTGCATTTAAGTGCCTGAATAAAAATGGTTTGGATCTTCAGAGCTGTAGAAATGAGGGTCAGCCAGAATCACAAGGATCCTCTGGAAGGTTTGACCCTAAAGTTTTGACTTTTTGATCATGGAAGAAGAGGCACCAAATTTTAATTATTTTATTATATGAACATCAAGATTTGTGTGTGTCTCAGCAGAACTCTTCATTCATTATCTGTTTGATATTAATATCTATTTTTCCTACATTAGCAGTGCATTTCTGGAGGCTGATGGAGAACCACTCCATAACTGCAATTTAAACATCAGTTTTCAAGTGTGCATACCTCCCTCAAAATTAATTTCTCATAAGAGAGGACAAGTTGAGAACCTTGAAAAAAAGCCTCATTTTTCCTCAGATTGTGAGAGGTTAAGGACACTTTCTGTCTAAGCAGTGAGGGGGGCAGGAATCCTACAGATCCATGTGCTCTGTACCAAATTATTCTCAAAAGTCACTTTTGGCTTCCTGTAGAACCTGCCCTGACAATACAAAAACTGAATTCTGTACAAAGAGGGATTCTTTGATCCATGGCCCTCTAAACACTCAGGATGCTTTTCTTCATCCTAAAAATTGAGAAAACAGCCACAAATAAAGCACAGACAGGGAGCAGGTGGGGCCTGAAGAGTGTTTGCTCTGCTTTCCTCAATACCAGTGAGGTTTTCTCCACCCAAGCAGCATCCTGAGCAATCTGTGATCCCAAAAATCAATGTGTGCTTCCAGCTGGGAGCCTCAGAGAGATTTTGGGATAATAATATTCTAAATTTTGGAAATAATCCCTGGGATTATTTCTGCAGAACCTGCCCTGACAATACAAAAACTGAATTCTGTGCAAGGAGGGATTCTTTGATCCATGGCCCTCTAAACACTCGGGATGCTTTTCCTCATCCTAAAACTTCAGGAAACAGCCAAAAATAAAGGAATGACAAGGAGCAGGTGGTGCCTGAAGAGTGTTTGCTCTGCTTTCCTCAATACCAGTGAGGTTTTGTCCACCCAAGTAGCATCCTGAGCAATCTGTGATCCCAAAAATCAATGTGTGCTTCCAGCTGGGAGCCTCAGAGAGATTTTGGGATGCTGTGGGTTTCACTTTTTGGAAATAATCCCTGGGATTATTAAGAGGCAAACAGAGGGTGAAAGGAGCCTCACAGCACATCCAGGTCCTTGGTGAGTTGGGTGGGAAAAAGAACAGAAAACAAAGGTTTGAGTGACTCATTTATTTATTTATTTGTTCAATAAAAATGTGGTCAAAGTGGGATTAGTTTGTTCTTCACATGCAGTGGATTAAACTAATCAAAAAGAAATCTTTACACTGTTCAAGCCCTCAGTCTGGGTAACATTTAGATGGGTGAGGAGAGAGACCAAAAAAAAAAACAAAAAAAAATAAAAGCAGCTGAAGATGAGCATCTGCAGTTACCACATTTCCATCTGCTGGGATTTCCCCAGCACCCCACCCATGGCTGGGGGGTGGCCCAGCCACTCTCTGCTCTGAGCCACGAGCTCAGGAGGAACCTGAGGGCCAAAAGTGGGGGGTTTGAGCTCAGAAGGGACCTGAGTGCCCAAAATGTGAGGTTTGAAAGGGGGGTTTGAGCTCAGGAGGAACCTGAGTGCAAAAAATGTGGGGTTTGAAAGGGGGGTTTGAGCTCAGGAGGAACCTCAGTGCTCCAGTGTGGGGTTTGAGCTCAAAAGGAACCTCAGTGCTCAAAATGTGGGGTTTGAAAGGTGGGTTTGAGCTCAAAAGGAACCTGAGTGCAAAAATGTGGGGTTTGAGGTCAAAAGGGACCTGAGTGCTCCAATGTGGGGTTTGAGCTCAAAAGGGACGGACCTGAGTGCCAAAAATGTGGGGTTTGAGGTCAAAAGGGACCTGAGTACCAAAAATGTGGGGTTTGAAAGGGGGGTTTGAACTGAAGAGGAACCTGAGTGCCCAAATGTGGGATTTGAGCTCAGAAGGGACCTGAGTGCCCAAAATGTGGGGTTTGAAAGGGGGGTTTGAGCTCAGGAGGAACCTGAGTGCAAAAATATGGGGTTTGAGGTCAAAAGGAACCTGAGTGCTCAAAATGTGGGGTTTGAAAGGTGGGTTTGAGCTCAAAAGGAACCTGAGTGCAAAAATGTGGGGTTTGAGGTCAAAAGGGACCTGAGTACCAAAAATGTGGGGTTTGAGCTCAGGAGGAACCTGAGTGCCCAAAAATGTCAGGTTTGAAAGGTGGATTTGAACTCAGAAGGGACCTGAGTACCAAAAATGTGGGGTTTGGGCTCAGGAGGAACCTGAGTGCCAAAAATGTGGGGTTTGAAAGGTGAGTTTGAGCTCAGGAGGAACCTCAGTGACAGAATGTGGGGTTTGAGTTCAGAAGGAGGGACCTGAGTGCCAAAAATGTGGGGTTTGGGCTCAGAAGGGACCTGAGTGCCTGAAATGTAGGGTTTGAAAGGTGAGTGTGAGCTCAGGAGGAACCTGAGTGCCCAAAATGTGGGGTCTGAAAGGTGAATTTTGAGCCCAGTGCCCTCTCTGTGCCTGGCTCAAAATCCTGGCCTCAGTTTGTGAGGAGACCCTGAGGGTCTGGAGGTGTTCCTGGGTTATTTGTATGGACACACTTGAGTTTTGTGGGAATTCTGCTGCCTAAATTTGACCCTGCAGCTCCCACACAGCTGCTCCATGAGCACGTGAGAGAGGAGAGGGTTAGAGAGATGGTGAAACAAAAAATATTCTAAATATATATAAATATTCTAAATAAATATAAATATTCTCAATAGATACGAATATTCTAAATAAATATATATAAATCTCCTAAATAAATAGAAATATTCTAAATAAATATGAATAAATCTTCTAAAATAAATATAAATATTCTAAATAAATATAAATAAATACTCCCAGCCATCCTGACAGTGCCAGGGTTCCCATGCTCAGTCTCCACCTTGCTTCTCCCTGGGCACTTGTGCAAACTCATCTCTCCTCTTGCTCTGAACCAACCTTTTAAATAAAATCCTTTTTTTTTCCTACAGATTGAATCATAGGTGAATTTAGGTTGTAAAGCCTTTGAGGATCTTCATGAATTTTTAATTTTTAGATGGGAAAAAAAAGGCAGCTGGAAATATTTTAATGTTCTGGAGAAAGCTACAAGCACCAGGAAGCTTTGAGGGCTGCCAAAGCAGTGGCTGAGAGCACCTGGAAATGCTCTGCTGAGCAAAATTCAGCATCTGGAAAACAAAATCCTGTTGGCAAAAGAGGGGCTGGTGGCTGAGTGTTCTGCTCTTCTGCCTGGTTTGGAATGGAAGTGCTGATAGGAACCTGCTGGGATATTTCCAGAAACTGCAAGGTGCTGTTTTTCAGGTGGGGAAGGAGCACATGAAGGAGCTTTGTTCATTTTTTAGACCTTCCAGAAGCAGGAAAATGTGTTTTAGTTGTTGTTGCTCTCAGTGCCTTCTGATATTATCCTTTTTTTTTTTTTTTTTCCTTTATCCTCATTTCAAATCTTGCTGAATTACAACCTCTCTAATAGACCAGGGGAAGAACATTATTCTTGCCTTTCCAGGATCAAGATTAAATTTAATGCACTTACAAGAAAAGAACAATTGCTGTTGCTTCCAGATGAAATATGGTTTTGTTGTTCTTGGCATCTGGAGTGCATGTAAGGAAAAAAATCTGCTGTTGGATTAATTGTTGTGGTGATGAATGACCCAAAAATGATCTGGTTTTGTCTCAAGAGCTTCCTCAGATCTGTAGATTTTTCATGAGATAGCAGTTTTAAAAAATGGATTTGGCTTTGCAGTTACACCAAGATCCTTTCAGTCCTGTTTTTCGCATTCTTGGATGTTGGCAGGATTCTTTCTGCTGACTTCCTGGGAATTTGATTTTTTTTTTTTACATTTATTTATATATATATTTATTTTTGCAGCTATTTCTATTTTTATATATATTTATATGCTTTTATTTATTTATATATTTATATAAAAATAAAACTATGTATGTTTTATATATTAATTATATTTTATATATTTATATAAATATAAAACTATTTTATATGTTTTATATATTCTATTTTATATATTTATATATTTTATATTTATATATATTTAGATAAAAATGAAACTATTTTATATGTTTTATATAGTAATTCTATTTATATAAATTTTTATATCTATATATTTTTATATTTATATAGAAATAAAACTATTTCTATGTTTTATATATTCTATTTTTATATATTTTATATATTTCTATTAAAAACTATTTTATATGTTTTATATATTTATTCTATTTATATAATATAATAATTTTTAGATATATTTAAATTAAAAGAGGACCAAATCCCTTCTTTTTTACCAAAATACATTTTTTTAATATGGATAAATTTTCTATATACTGAATGACCTAATGACCTGTTCCTGTCTCTCTCTGTTTGTTTTTTTTTAATGGAACAAATATTTACATTCCAGCTCCTTAAGGAAGCAGTTCCCACATCAATGTCCAAGATATAGTATGGCAAGCATTTAGAAAATTTATTTATTTATATTTATATGTATTTTTATATCTATATCTATTTTTATATTTTTATAAAAACAAAACTCTTTTATGTGTTTTATATATTCTATTTCTATAATATAATAATTTTTTATATATTTAAATAAAAACAGGACCAAATACTTTTTTTTTTACCAAAATACATTTTTTTAATATGGATAAATATTCTATATACTGAAAATAATGGGAAACTGCAAATTTAGGAGCTCCCAGTAAAAACCTGTTCTTATTTAAAACATTTTCTAAGCAATCTGTCACATTCCCAATTAATCACAATTTTGATTTGTGAAGATGTGAATTCCACAGAACCAGGCATCACCATGTCACTGATGCTGGGCTTGGAGTTTTCTGGGCCAGAAAAGTCCAAAAAACTTTTATTGTGGCCTTGAAGGTTTTAATATTTATTTCAGGACAGGCCATGAAGTTTTTTTTAAAAGCCTGAAGCTTTTGTTTAACAAACAACATGTAAAAAATTCCTTTTATTAATACAATCATGCCTTGCCTCCTGTGCCTAAAACAGTTTATATTAAATAATTTAGGTATTATCTAATTTTATATATTATCCATGAGGGCACAGTTTGCTGGAAGAAAGGTTTTCTTAAGAAAGAGATTTTCCCTGAAAACTTGATTTTCCTGAGACTTTTACTCCCAATGTCCTGCAGTGGCAGAGCAGACCTGGGGCCAGGAACCAAAAATGTGAATGTGGCATCAAAGTGCAGGGAGGGGCAGCTTTACTGTGGGCTTTAAAGCTTTAATATTTATTTCAGGGCAGGCCATGAAGTTTTTTTATTGCAGTTAACTAAAAGCCCAAGGCTTTTGTTCAACAAACGAAAAGTAAAAGTCCTTTTGTTAATACAATCACCTCCTGTGCCTAAAACACTTTATATAATAATTTAGATATTATTTAATTTTATATGTGGTCCATGTAGGAAGAAAGTTTTCATAAGATTTTCCTTGAAAACTTGATTTTACCTGAAACTTTCACAGTTTCTCTCCACCAGTGTAATCCTTGTGAGCACTCCCAATGTCCTGCAGTGGCAGAGCAGACCTGGGGCCAGGAACCAAAAATGTAAACTTGCATCAAAGTGCAGGGAGGGGCGGCTTTATTGTGGGCTTTAAAGCTTTAATATTTATTTCAGGGCAGGCCATGAAGTTTTTTTGTTGCAGGTAACTGAAAACCTAAGGGCTTTTGTTTAACAAAAAAAAAAAAAGTAAAGTTAAAAACTCCTTTTGTTAATACAATCACCTCCTATGCCTAAAACACTTTATATAATACTTTATATATTATTTAGTTTTATATATTATCCATGTAGGAAGAAAGTTTTCACAAGATTTTCCTTGAAAACTTGATTTTACCTGAAACTCTCCACCAGTGTAATCCTTGTGAGCTCTCCCAATGTCCTGCAGTGGCAGAGCAGACGTGGGGCCGGTTCTGCTTCAACCAAAAATGTGAATATTGCATCAGAGTGCAGGGAGGGGCAGGGACTTCCTGTGAGCAGGGCAGATTGATGCAAATGAAGCAGGCAGGTTGCTATTTAAGAGGTTTTCTGTCAGCTCTGCTAAGAACCAGCCCTGGCTGTGAGGTGGCCACTGACTCAAGAGTGGCTTCTGAAATTGGTTGTGCCGTCAAGGGACAGCTTAAACTCATTTTTAAAACTTTTTATGTGCTGGCTGCAGAGGAAGGAGATGCTGCTTCACTTCAAACCTGGTTTGGGAAAGAGCAAACTTGACCACTTGTCATCTTTTCTGTCCAGGAAGAGGAAAAAAGGAAGGCAAAGGAAGAGGAGGAGAAGAGAGAATATGAAGAGTACCTGAAGCTGAAGGAGAGTTTTGTGGTTGAAGAGGAAGGGGTTGAAGAGTCAATGACAGAGGAGCAGGTATGTGAGGCTGGTTCTGCAGTTCCCACTCTCCTGTTAGACTTGCTGCATTCTGTCTTGTTTAAAATGAGATTAAAAGTAGGAGTCAGCCAAAGGTTTTTGCTTGTGACAGCTAAATTGTGTCTGTGGCACGGGTTAACCCTGGAATATTTCCTGGGGAAGGCTGCTGTTCCTCATAGCAGGCCCCTACAGGGTATTTGAGTTCTGAGAGAACTTGCAGGAAATGAGTTCTGTCCTCCCTGTGTCTAAGAACTGAAATAAAACTCATCCTGGAATTCAGATTATCTCTCACTGTCAGCAGCTCTGCCTTACCCACAGAGACTAAGCCAGTGAAGCTGAATTTGGAGTTTGAAAGTGCCCACAGACCTTGGGGGCAATTATTTGGGTTTGGCTTTATTTTCTACACCAAGAGAGCTGCTGTGAAATCAAATTAAAAACCAAGCTCTTGTCTCTAAAGGCTTCTGATAAGGGAATATTCAGGACAAACCCACACTGCTGCTCCTGTGGCTGCCTGCAGAGCTGCTGGGGATGGTGGCTGAAATGTGATATTTCCATATAAATCACAGCACCATATAAAATCACAGCAAACCTGAAAAAGTTTTGCTGTTGTGAGAGGCAGAATTCTTGTTTTGTCTGCTGAAAACCTGTTAGACACAATTTATTTGCTATCACATCCTGCAATTGCTCTTGGGTTGCAGCTGCCAATTTGAGCTGTCCAGTGCATTTCTGGGGAAGGATTTATTTCAGGGCCATGTGTGCATTTGCTGCTCTGCTGAAGAGACTCTGGAATTAAATGGATTTGCTTTAGTGTGACTGAGAGTGGCTTTGAGCACAGCAGATTGTGCCCAATGTCAAGCACCACTGACTCATTGCTGGTTCCCTTGATGGATCCCTTCCCATCAAGAAAAATTCCTCCATCACACCAGGATTAACAGCAAAAGTTCTGTCTGCTGATGGAGAATTGCAGTGAACAGCAAAAAATACACACTTTCATTGACAATTCCTTCAAAAACCTGTCCCTGTCCTGTTAGGAGATGAGATTATCCCTAAATATTGCTGTGTTCCACTTTAAACACCTTTCAAACTGGAATGTGGTGATTGTCCATGTTCCTACAGCTGCCTGACAAGGAGAAATTCATCTCCCTCCAGGTCAGAAGAGAGAAGGTTTTAGGTTCCTCACCTCAAAGAGTTTGAGATGCCTGATGTCAGAACAGAGAAGGTCTTAGGTTCCTCACCTCAAAGAGTTTGAGATGCCTGATGTCAGAACAGAGAAGGTTTTGGGTTCCTCACCTCAAAGAGTTTGAGATGCCTGCATCTTAACCTGAGATAATTTTAGTAGGGGTGTTAGGGGAGCTAGAACGTGAATTGCAGGTGATTTAAAAGTCACATTCAGAAATAATAACAGAGTACAGAGTTACTTGGAGGCAGCAGAAATGAGAAGGAAATGAAGCAGTCAGCCTGGCCTCGTGGTGGCTGAGGTTCTGAAGCATTTCAGTGTCCTGTTGGCAAAGCTGACTCTGCTGAAAATCACCTCCTGCCTCCAGAGCTCACCAGTTAATTAAGGCTGATTGATTCCTGGGGTTCCAGAGTAACCTGATCTCCTTTTAGCTGCAGTGCACAATGTTTGCATTGCCTCTGCTCGCTGCATTTCAGGTGCATGGCTCTGAAATGCTTGAGCCTCCCCAGGTGCTGTGCAGCTGTGCTGCCCTTGGCCAGCTGCAGCTCCTGAGTCACTCTGGGTTTTCCTCTGCACAGAATGTCCTGGGTGTGTGATTTAATGATGCTTTAACTCACCCAGATGTGGTTATTTCAGGGCATTTATGATGTAAAGAATAAAAAATTGGATTATAACCTTTTGGGAAATATTTAAATTTAACCTGAGCCACATTCTGTCTCAAAAAATACCCGTCAGAAATCCCTTGTAAAGATTCAAAATAGATTATTTTTCTTCCCTGTTCAACATCTCAGTGTGTGTAGTTAAAACTTGGGAATTATGCAGTTTAAACACTTTTATAGTATTTATCTTCAGCATGTTTTTGATGCATTTAATGTTCATGAAATACTTAAATTGTACCTGAGCCACATTCTTTCTCAAAAAATACCTGTCAGAAATCGCTTGTGAAGATTAAATCTAGATTATTTTTCTTCCCAGTTCAATATCTCGGTGTATGTGGCTAAAACTTAGGAATTATGCAATCTGAATACTTCTATAGTATTTATACTCAGCAAGTTTTAGATGCATTTAATGCTCATGAAATACTTAAATTGTACCTGAGCCCCTTGTAAAGATTAAATCTAGATTATTTTTCTTCTCAGTTCAATATATCAGTGTATGTAGTTAAATTTTAGGAATTATGCAATTTAAACACTTTTATAGTATTTATCCTCAGAAGTTTTTGATGCATTTAATGCTCATGAAGTACTTAAATTGTACCTGAGCCACATTCTTTCTCAAAAAATACCCGTCAGAAATCCCTTGTGAAGATTCAATCTAGATTATTTTTCTCCCCAGTTCAACATCTCAGTGTGTGTAGTTAAAACTAAAGAATTATGCAATTTAAAAACTTTTATAGTATTTATACTTAGCAAGTTTTTGATGCATTTAATGCTTATAAATCCAAAATTAAAATTGTTTTCCTTGCTGTCTCCAGTCTCGCAGCTTTCTCATGGAATTCCTGGAATATGTTAAGGTAAGGTGCCTTTGGTTTTTCTCCTTAGATGGTGTGAAATACCTTCTGTCACAATCTTTACTTCCTCTTTCATTTATTTAAATATTCAACAAGTAACAAAAGCGATCCCTTCGGTAAGTGTTATTTACTGAACCAGCACAAACACAATTATCTAAAATAATTTAATTCCAGCTGGGTCCTGGCTTTTGGGGCAGGATGTGGCCTGGTGGATCTCCCTCAGAGTTTATAGAAGCAATATTTGCTGTGGATTGGGATTTTTTGGGGCATTGAGGCTTTTTTGTTTGTGAGCATCAGCCACTGATTTAAAAACAGTTTAAAAAGAGGAAGGAGAGCTGCTGTACCTGGAGGGTGGTTTGGAGCCTCCAACACTGGAACTGGAAAGCTCAATCCCAACTTTTCTTGTGATTCCTTCACTTTTTTTTCTATCCATGCAGCTTCCAGTGGTTTTTTATGTTCAGGAGAGCACTTTAAGAAGCAGCTGCCTTGTTTTAACCAGGGTGTGTCAGTCTCCCTTCCCTCCCATTGTGTGGCTGGGTGTTTAAAACCTGGGCTGTGCTCATTTGTGCTTTTGATCTGTGAGGGCAAATTGCTGTATCAAAGGTCAGATGCATTTTTCTCCTCTCACTCCAACACTGGCATGCAAATCTTTTTTCCTAATGAATCCCTTTCTTCTTTTACTGGAATCTGAACTATCAGGATGTGTGACCTGTGTGAAAGGCTTCTCCAGCAAACAAATCACTTGCTGCTAGTATCACTTGAGCTGCTAATCGTTTTCTATTCCAAAATCTCACATTTTGCACGTCCATTATCCCAGCAAAACCCTGAATTTACAGCAGATTTATCTCCTGGAGTTAGAGATTTGCCTCATGGATAATTCTCCTT
The DNA here is from genome assembly GCF_028018845.1 of Melospiza georgiana. Taxonomy (NCBI): domain Eukaryota; kingdom Metazoa; phylum Chordata; class Aves; order Passeriformes; family Passerellidae; genus Melospiza; species Melospiza georgiana. The sequence goes on from NC_080434.1 coordinate 69,102,485, forward strand.
GGGGAGTCCTTTGGAAGTTCTGGACAGGAGCTCAGAGCAGAGCCCTGCAAAACTCTGCTTTGCTGCTCTCTGCTTCTCCTTCACTTCTGTAGGTAAAAAAAAGGAAATTCCAGTGTCCCTTGGGATCTTCCACAAGCACTGGGAGCTTTCCATGGCACGACACAGACTCTGCCCATTGCCCCTGGAGTTGTGGTGGATGGACCAGATTAGTCACAAACTCCCAGCTGAGTATTTCAGCACAAAATTCTCTATCAGTCACTTCATCTTGACGTCAGAGAAATTAAACTTGGGCTGGAAACCCAAGTCTGAATATTTGACACCTGATTTCCTCTGCAGAGCTGAGCTGCAGAAACGGGGCATTGCTTTCTTTCTCAAGTTTTAAGTATTTTTCTTTAATCTTGAGATTGTGCTTAGTGTATAGATTATGTATTGCCCTCATCTTCTGTTCTGTTCACAGAAACCATTGACAGGAAGCAGTGCTGAGCTGCTTGTAGCTGTCAGGAAAAAAATGTATAAATTAAGAGGAATTGGCTTTTTTTTCTTTAAGTAAAATTAATTTAGCTCTTCTGCTGAATAATTTCTTATGCTGGTATCATTGACTGGAGATAGCTTACCCTGTGCTTCATTCTTAAGGGTGTTGGGAGGAAAATGCAGCCTCTTGCTGAGTACAGCAGCAGCATCACCCCTAAAATGAAATTAATTCAGGAAAATATGGATTTTTTTTTTGTTGCTGAAGGGAAGCTAAGCCTGTCTCTAGAACATGATGCATGTGGAGAAGTGTTTTATTCCCTTGGGACCCCATGTTATCGTATTCCAGATTGTGGGGGTGCACCCTCATCCCACCCCCTTGGGCTCTCATTCCCAGCGGGATCTGTCTTGGAAAGCTTCCATAAACTTGGTCATTGAGGGGAAATATCTTTAAGGGAAGGTTTAAGTCCTGTTTCTCCTGTTGATGTGGCTTTGCACCAACCCCCCCAGTCCCTTTAAAAGAAGATGTGACGAATGTTGGCAGTTCCCAGCTCTGAGAACTGAATTCCATGGACTGGTTCCAGTTCCATGTGTTCAGTCCATGGTATTCAGTTCTCTAGCTTGGCTGCATCAAACTTCACAGCTGCTAAATCTGTGTGTGCCTTCCTTTTGGGTCTGGTTTCATTAATGAAAAAGATTAATCTATTTCAGCCTCTCTTGATTTCTTCAGTGGCCTCCCAGTATGCTCTCAAGACCAGAAACAAAGGATTTTATTGTTTGAAGTATTTTAATTTGTTCCTGGAGATGCAGCTCCTGTGGCTGTACATAAATGGGTTTTAGGAATGTAAACCTGAATATTAACTGAGCTTTCCAACACTTTTGTCTTTCCCAAGCTCCTTACAAACACTGCATCCTTTTGCAGCCAAACAGATGAGTTCCTAAAACTTTGGCAGAGAAGAAAACAGGAACCAGGTAGCTCCAGACAAGCCCTGCAGGTGTTTTCTCTGGAGCTACAGAGAAGCACAAAACCAGATGGGAGCAGTGGTGGCTGTGCCTTGACTGAGAAAAGCTGCAGGAAGAATCTGTCAGAAAGCAAAATGACAATGTGCAGTTCCAGCACTGACAATTTTAATAAGGTGTTGGCTTGCTTAGGAAGATTATTATGGCATTAATACACATGGCATCAGTAAAACAGAACTAAAGCACTTAATGCTGCCAGTCTTGCCTGGGTTTTATGTAAGTGCTGATACACACCAGTGATGGTTTTAAAAGCTGCTTTGAAACATCCCTGAAAGAAGAAAGGGATGTTGATAAAACACTCTGGAAATTAAAGGCAGCAGCTGAGAAACTCAGGGGGTGGAGGAGCAGAGTCCTTGTGCTCATCCCAGTGTGAGGAAAAGTCCAGGATCAATCAAGGCTGGCAGATGGGTTTAGCCTTGCCCTGAGTGGGTCAGAGCACTCAGTTTTTCCAGAGCTGCCTGCTTTAGGTAACCTCAGAGTTTTTCATCACAGGAAAGTGCTTACTAGGAAAAGTTACTAAAAGGAACAGGTTCTGCTTCGTCTGGTTAATGCATTTTTTTTATTGGAATGGAAAAAAAATAAAAAATCCCAGCTTGCTCATTCATCAGCTTAACTCTTGTTTGTCTCCACAGAAAACAAAAGTTATCCAGCTGGAGGACATGGCTTCACATCTGGGTTTAAGGACACAGGTAAAAAAAAGATTAAAAAATTACTTTTGGGGTGGAAGTGCTAATTTTTGCTGGGCCCCTGCCTGCCTCTTAAACCAAAACTCCATTTGAGTGTGCAGTGGGTTACTTACAGGAATTTATCTAGTTAAAATCTAAATTATAATTGCCTTCTGCAGTCATATAACAACAAGAAAGAGAGGTAGACATGTAGGAACCAACACTTAAGGTGCAGTGGAACTGCATGCTTGGAGTAACTGTTGAGTAAACCCAGCCATAAATTCAACAGGTTGTTGCTTTGGGTTGCTAGGAGAGGTTTGCTCCTAAAAGGAGCAGGAAAAGGTACAAAAAATATGGAATTTTTGAGCAAGGACCTTGGAGAAGGACCTCAGTGCTTCATGGAACTACATGGCTCTGCACAGCCTTTCCAGGGAAGATTCCTGTAACCCCTGCTCCTTGAAACAGCCAAGTAATGGCAATAAAAGTCTCTTTTAAGGGGTAGGGAATTTAATTTGGACATCCCAAAATACAAAAAAAAAAAAGAAAAAAAAAATCACCCCTTTAAGACCAAAGGGCTGATTCCATCTCTCTTTGTGGGAGTTCTGAATTCCTTAACCCTGAGGGGTTCCAAGGTAAACCTCTGGAGCTGATCTGAATGTGAAATGTTTTTTGCTTCCCTTTTGATCAGTCTGTTACTCCTTTTTCCCTTCTGCACAGGATGCAATTAACAGAATCCAGGACCTGATGGCAGATGGCACCCTGACAGGTGACAGCCAAAGCACAAAGGGGATCTTGCTGTAGCTGCTGGTGCAGAAAATGCTTCCCTGTGGCAGAGACAGAATTCCAGTGCCAGTCCTGTTCTGAGGATCTAGTAGGACTTGATAGCTAGATTTTTATATTTTATTTATTTACCCATCTGCTGAAGGCCTTTTGGACTTGCTGAGCAGCCAGCTGCAGATGGGTTTTTATATTTTATATTTTACTTATAAGGATCTGGTAGGATCTAGTTTTATAAGTTTAATCTAGTTTAATCTATTTATAATTTTAATCTACATATTTTAATTTTAATAATTAAAATTAATAATTTAATCTATATATTTAATCTGTTTATACTTTGATCTATAAATGTAATCTATAAATTTAATCTATATATAAGAGTCTAGTTCTAAGGATCTAGTAGGACCTGATAGCTAGATTTATATTTTATATTTTATTTATTTACCCATCTGCTGAAGGTCTTTTGGTGTTGCTGAGCAGCCAGCTGCAAATAGGTTTTTATATTTTATATTTTATTTATAAGGATCTAGTAGGATCTAGTTTATAAATTTAATCTATTTTAATCTATCTAGTTTAATCTATTTATAAGGATCTAGTTCTAAGGATCTAGTAGGACCGGCTAGCTAGATTTATATTTTATATTTTATTTATTTACCCATCTGCTGAAGGCCTTTTGGGCTTGCTGAGCAGCCAGCTGCAAATGGGGCCTTCTGAAATCTGAATTTGAGAGGATCTCAAACTGGGATGATTTGGGGTGGTTTCCAAGCTGTGGAAACCCTTTCAAATGCCCTAAAAGTTTCTCAGCAATGTGGAAACCCTTTCAAATGCCCTGAAGATGCTTGGAATGCAGGGAGGAGGATGTGTGCTGTCCAAAGGCAGGGAGGCTCTTCCTCAGTGGAATACACAAAACCAGAGTTCTGTTCTCAGTCTGGCTGGAGCCACAGGAATGTGGGAGCTGAGCTGCATTCCCTTCAGAGGGGCAGCTGGAAAGGCTGAGCTGGGCCCCACAAGGACCTTCCTGCTCTGCTTTTCTCCACCAGCTGCCTCAGCTGGGAACACGAGCACCAGAAAAACAGGGTTAGGATGGGGAAGGGTCTGGAGAGGAATCCATGTGAGGAGCAGCTCAGGGCACTTGGCTTGAGGGGAGATTCATCAAATTCTGCAGCTTCCAACCCAGGGGCAGCTCTGATCTCTGCTCTGTGTGACAGGGACAGGACCCAGGGAATGGCTGGAGCTGGGTCAGGGGGATTTATGTTGGGGATCAGGAAAGGTTCTTCCCCCTAGAGGGTGCTGGGCACTGCCTCAAATCGGCCAAAGCTCCAGGAGAGTTTGGACACCACTCCCAGGGATGCCCAGGGTGGGATTGTTGGGTGTCTGTGCAGGACCAGGAGCTGGATCAGTGATCCTGGTGGGTCCCATCCAGCTCAGGACACTCTGGGATCCCTGCAGCAGCTGCTGTGGAGCTCCCAGCCAGCTGTTCTCAGTGCCAGAACTTTTCCTTTGAGCAAAAGGAGCATTCCCAGGGCTCTGGGCTGCTGCTCCAGCTCCCAGCAGTGGCCAGAAAATAAAATCCTGCCTGGCCTAGGCGGCTGGATGGGATGTTCCTGCTGCCTCAGCAGCTGGAACATCCCTTCCCAAAGCAGTGAGTGGTGCCTGGGCAGGTGAGGGGAGCCTCTCAGTGCTGTGTTTGCCCTGCAGGTGTGATTGATGACAGGGGAAAGTTCATCTACATCACAGCAGAGGAGATGGCAGCCGTGGCGCAGTACATCAAGCAGCGAGGCCGAGTGTCCATTGCAGAGCTGGCCCAGGCCAGCAACTCCCTCATCAACCTCCAGCCTGACAGCAGAGCTGTGGCTCCCACCCTGGCCTGAGACACACACACTGCAGGAGTTGAAGCTCTTAACGAGTAAAGCACATAATTAAAGCCAAATGAGAAGCTCCCAGGGCCATTGGGGGTGCCTGAAGGTAGGAGGATGTTCTTCTGAAGCACCAGCTGCAAACTCAAAGGTTTTGCTTTTCCTTCTGTTAGAACTGCTGTTAAATAGTAAAAAATGATTGTACAAGAGGCTGGCCAGGAGGTCAAACCCTGGTGCACCTGTAGCCAAAAAGATCAGTAATTTATCCCCTGGCAGCCAGTCTCATGTTGCTATAAACAAATTTATTGTTGTTTGCAGATTCTGATGTCTGTATCAAATTATTTGGGATTGTTTGCATTTAGGATTCTCCAGGCTTGCTCTGCACTGTGGCGCTGTTTAACTTTGTGATGGACACAGGTTTGTTTGCATTCAGGATTCTCCAGGCTTGCTCTGCACTGTGGAGCTGTTTAACTTTGTGATGGACACAGGTTTGTTTGCATTCAGGATTCTCCAGGCTTGCTCTGCACTGTGGAGCTGTTTAACTTTGTGATGGACACAGCATGGGCTGCTGTACCCAGATTGGAAGGAAAGAGTAAAAAAAAAAAAAATACTAAAAGTGTGTCTTTGTTCTTGCAGAAATATATCCTGAAACCCTGGAGAGAATGGTTGCTCTGTTCAAAATTCCAGGGGCTATTTCAGGAACCCTTTGCTATATAAATATGTTTTCCTTGGTTTATGTAACATGAGAAGTTTGCTTGCTGACAAGCTGCATCATTTCCCTGTGGCCAAGAGACAGAAACCCCTCCAGGGAAGGGCTGAGTGGGCTCATTTATTTATTTATTGTGCAGGCCAGTGCTGCTGATACCAGCCAGATCTTGGTGATTCATCCTTTGAAGTCAGAGCCAGCTCAGAAGGCCTCAGACACCCCCACCCCTTGGCCTCTGTGTGCTGCAGGTCTGGGGGTTTTTAAATAAAAACTTCAGACACTCTGAGTCATGCAATTAATGTTCCAAGTTAATGACTATTAGTGCGTTAATTGTATGGGTCAGTGTATTTCCTGCATAAGAATATTTATTTTTTCAATCATTCATTTATTCTCCTGTCTAAAATCAGCAGAATTTATGTGGATGAACAGTAACTGGGGAGGACAAGAGGTTTTGTCCCTGCCAAATTTAGAGGTAACTTGAGCAGACTAAAAGCCACCTTATCAGTGGGATGAGACAGCAATAAAACAATGGAAGGAAACATTTCCTTTTCATTTCTGCCCTGCTGCTGGGTGTCAGAGTGCAGGAGAGTGGAGTTCCACCAGCACCACGTGTTGGTGTGAAAGATCAGCACATCCTGAGTGCTCTGCAACCACAGCCAGAAAAGGGGTTATTTAGCATTTGAGGTTTGTAAAGTCTCTTTCTTAAGGATTGCCTATTAAATTTTTAAAAATTATTTGGGTTTGCCATTATTTTTTGTTCTGTCTTAAACTATTCTTGTAATAAAATTGACAATATTGAAAGAATTGCAGAGGTTTGAAAGGTTTGTTAGAAATGGGCAGGACACGACTGTGAGCTCTGCCAGCAGCTGCTCTGCCCTCCTTTTCCTCTTCCTCCATTTCCATTCCTGTTCTTCTCACCCAGCACTCAGGAAAACTCATTTTTCTCTCATTTTGGGGGTGCTCTGCTGCATGTGAATTGTGAGGATTTACATGAGCCAGGAGAAAATAATGTAGGTAACAAAAAACACGAGTGGGGCTTCTATCTCTGCTGAAAACTCCTGTGGAACAAGCTCTGGTGTGCCTTGAAGGAATTGTTGCACCTCTGTGAGATTCCTCAGTGGCTGCAGGAGGTGAGGACAGCTGGGTGTTGGTGCTCTGTCCCTGGGGAACAGCCACCACTAAAAACTGCAGCTCTGCTTTCTGTTCAAGGAATGTTTTGGTGTTTTCTAGGAATTCATATCCAAAGTCCCAGCAGTCCCAGCTGAAAGTCTGGACCACAATTGCTTCAGGCCATTTGTTTGGATGGGTTATAAATGAGGCAGTTCAAATCTAAACTGCTCCTTCAGTCTGTCTGTGGAAGTCGAGGGGGAAGAAATTCAGAGCTGTGCCCCCAAAATGACTTCACTGGCTGAACTCAAAACACAAGTTCAATATCACAGAATCACAGAAATTCAAGGCTGGAAGAGACCTGTAAGATCATCAAGTCCAACCCATGTTCTAACAATTCAACTAGATCATGGCAGCAAGTGCTACATCCAATCTTTTTTTGAACTCCTCGAGGGATGATGACTCCACCACCTCACTGGGTAGATGATTCCAGCATTTGACCACTCTTTCTGTAAAATACTTCCTTCTTAATTCTAACTTGCATCTCCCTTGACGCAGCTTGAGACTGTGTCCTCTTGTTCTATCTGTTGTTGCCCGGAGAAAGAGGCCGACCCCCAGCTCACCACAGCCACCCTTCAGGAAGTTGTAGAGAGTGATGAGGTCACCCCTGAGTCTCCTTTTCTCCAGGCTAAACAACCCCAGCTCCCTCAGTCGTTCTTCATATGGCCTGTGCTCCAAGCCCCTCACCAGCCTCGCTGCTCTCCTCTGGACACGCTCAAGCACCTCAACGTCCCTCCTAAAGTGAGGGGCCCAGAACTGGATGCAATGCTCCAATATATCCCAAAGAGACACCAGATGGGAAGAGAGTTGTTCCCTCCCTGCTGGCACGGGAACAGGGACACCCCTGGGTGTCCTGGCTCACTTGGGAGTTGTCCCCAGTGTCCCTGGTGAGGATTGGTGGCTGAGGGTGCTGGGGGAGAGGTGGAACAATCTGGGGGTACTGGGATGCTCTTCTCTCCTAATAAACCCCAGGTTTGGGTGCTAAACTTCATCTCCCTCCAGCCTTCCAGGGCCTGAGGCTCCAGGAGAGCTGGGGAGGGACTGGGGACAAGGGATGGAGGGACAGGACACAGGGAATGGACCTAAACTGCCAGAGTTTGGGATATTGGGGAGAAATCCTTCCCTGTGAGGGTGCTGAGCCCTGGCACAGGGTGCCCAGAGCAGCTGTGGCTGCCCCTGGATCCCTGGAAGTGCCCAAGGCCAGGTTGGATGTGGCTTGGAGCAACCTGGGACAATGGGATGTGTCCCTGCCCATGGTTGGGGTGGCACTGGATGGGATTTAAGGTCTCTTCCCAAACCATTCTGTGGTCTCAAGCCATGAATTTTCTCACTTTTACCCCAATTCCCTCCTTATCCCATTCCCTGGGATGAGCCTGTGCTTCTGTGGGACTCAGCTGGGGCCAAGCCCTGCCAGCCTGGCACAGTCAGCACCAAATACAGAGCAGCAAAACACTGGGAAAATGGTAAATACAGCAAAATTCTGGGCACTAGATTTTGGGCTCCCCGCTTTGAGATGATCCATATGGAAATCACTCATCAAAATCAGCCATGGGCAAGGGCAGCTCCTCCCATTGCCCCTCCCTGCAAGAGACAGGACGGGGGTGATATTTTGCTTTTTGCTGCTTTCTCCAATCTAATTTCATCAATTTTAAAAAGGCTGAACTTCTCCCTATTATCTGACTTTCAAAAAACTCCCCATTTTCTGTTAAACTTTGCCATGCTTTATGCAGCATGTTTTCCCTCGGAAGTAGCACAGGACTCCCAGGTACTCTGGCTGTACATGGAAGGAGGAATAAAAAAAAAAAAAAAAAAAAAAAAAAATAATAATAATAATAGTTATTGTTATTGTTGTTGTTGTTATTGTTGTTGTTGTTATTATTTCCAGGGGTTTTTTTCCCTGCCCTTTGCTTTTTAGTGGAATGTCAAAATTAGGGCAAGTTTGCTCCAATGAGCTCCTAGTAGTAGTAAATAATAATAATAATCACAGTAATAATTCTATATATACTAATTAATGAAATGATAAAATTACTATTGTATTATATTTTATATAATAATTTTATATAGGCTAATAAATATAGTAATAAAAATTATTTTATCATTGCTATACTATTATGATTACTATTATTATTATTATTATTATTATTATTATTATTATTATTATTATTATTATTATTATTATTATTATTATTATTATCTCATTGGAGCAAACTTGACCTAATTTTGCCATTCCACCCAAAGGCAAAGGGGAAAAAAAATTTTTAAAAAGAGATTAAAAACGTTTGTCTACAGAGCACACAAGGTGAGACCTCATCAAGGAAAACTCCAGCTTCTTGTCTGATGGAAGAATGGAGTTTATGCAAAGAGTTTACAGGTTCAAAAATAAACTTAAAAGCAACAAAATGTCACAACTTTTCATTTTATTTCTTTGTGATAGAAAAGAACTACTCATCACCCTCAGGGTCTGAGTTTCCTCTGTAACTATGGATACTGGGAACAGATTTGGGGTTTTTTTCCTTGTTTGGGGTTCTGTTCTAATTCATGTTCATCATTTGAGGAAAATGTTAAATATCACAAGATGGCAGTGAATTACAAAGCTGCAATGTTCCCCTCTGCACAGGAACAGCCACGTTCTGCATTCACAGATTTCTTTCTTTTTAACCCCAAAAGCAAATCCAGATCATTAATACCAATCTGTGGCTGCAGGGATCCCTGAAAAATAAAAAACCTGATACCCAGGGAAGTCTTGTGCCTGCAGCACTGCAGGGATGGCACTTTTAATTCTTTTCATCTTCTTTGATACAAAAGAAAAAGTAAAACAAAGGAGGGGGGAAATGTCTCCTTCCTGCCCTGGAGACAGGAGAACATTTTATGAAGAACATTTATGGTCTCTCTGCATCCATCAAACATGACATTTTCTATCCCTGGGGACAAGGTGGAACAAAGAGTGGCATCAGCTGCTGCCTGGGCCTGGTTTTGGGGCAACTGGGATAAAACCCCACACCTGGGATCCATGGGATGGGATGGGATGGGATGGGATGGGATGGGATGGCTGCAAAGCTGCAGCTCGTGTTTGTAACCCTGAGAAACGAGGCTGAGCTGCAGCTCCAGCTCGTCCCACGCTCCCTGTGGTGCCTCCACACAGGCAGAGGAGGCTCCCAGCCACCCTCTGCCATCTGCACCCTGTGCTGCCACGTTTTGTCTCTTCCATCAAGGCACTAAGGGTGGCATTAACTCCTTGAGAGTGTCTCAGGGGTCTCTGTGGTCATGATGACCCCGAGATGTGTTAGAGAGTCCTTTTTCCCAGCCTGGCAGCCAGAGAAGGAGTCAGGATTCTTCTGTTCTGGTTTTCAAGTTGTTTATTTGCTGTTATCTGTAACATTATTTTTCTGACCTGCTGAGATCTGTCCAGCAAGTCGGGTTTGGCACACTGACACCCTCTGGGCCATGTTATCTTTTGTACTGAAAACTACGTGTACTTTATTTACAATAATTTCCCAATACCTATCCCCTATGTTAGACAGTTTGTCTCTACTCTAAACCAATCCAAAAGTGCCACCATCACAGCAGAAGATGGAGGCCAAGAAGAAGAAGAAGAAGAAGAAAGACAGGACACGCCCAGATTCCTCCATCTTACCTCTTGAACCCCCATTCTAAAACCTCCAAAATTCTACATTTCACCCTGTGATAAACTATTATTCAACTTATTTGTGGCTTGTGAATCCTCATATAAGGTTGGTAATTGTTTCCATGGGTTTAAATCAAAGGCACAGGTGTTTGTGACTCCATGCCAAGGTCTCTGAGCCCCTGCCAGGGTCTGGAGTCCTCCAGGGCAGCCAGAGCAATGTCCTGGGTTCTGACAGAAGGGCTCTTGGTGCAGCAGCCACCTCTGAGCCACTCTCCATCCCGGGGCTGAGCTCAGCAGATCTTCAGGGTCCTCCCAGGGAGGCCAGTCCAGCACAGGATGTGTCCAAAGTTCCCAAAATACAACACGAGCATGATCCTGGTGTGTCCCAGCATTGGGGTGGCAGCAGGACCAGGGCACTGTGCTGGCACTGCTGGGGCACCTCCAGTGCTGGGGTGGTTTTGGGGGCTCCAGAGGGGCTGGGTAAGGGTCTGGAGCTCCAGGAAGAGCTGAGGGAGCTGGGAAGGGGCTCAGCCTGGAGCAAAGGGGGATCAGGGGGGACCTTGTGGCTCTGAGGGGACAGCCGGGGGGAACAGGGACAGGAGGAGAGGGAACGGCCTCAGGCTGGGCCAGGGGAGCTTTAGATTGGATATTTCAGAAAAATTCTTGGTGGAAAGGGTTGAAGGGACTCCACCCAGGGCAATAGTGGAGTCCCCATCCCTTGAAGGATTTTCAAGTTGTGTGGATGTGGCACTTGGGGACACGGTCAGTGGTGACCTTGGCAGTGCTGCGTTCACGATTACACTGGATGATCTCAGAGGGCTTTTCCAACTTCAATGACTTTATGATTTGGGATCGTGGCCGTTAACTGGAATTGTTAATGTTGTTTTGGGGGGACCCCGCACATTCAGGGTGACATTCTGCCAGCCTCCCGTGGCCCCGCTGCGTCCCAATGTCCCTGCCCGGGTTCGCGCTGAGCTCTGCCCGGGACATCTCCGGGCCTCAGCCCTGCTCCTCCTGCCCCCTCGCCATCCCGGCTGCTCCAGGAGGTGGCAGCAGCAGCTCTCGCATCCCCCTCCTGCACACGTTTCCATGGCAACGGCAGCCGAGCATCCCCCGGAGCATCCCCAGAGCTCGGAGGGGCGACCACAAAGCTGGGGACATCTCACCATGTCTGTGAGGGCCCGAGTGAGGGATGTGGGACTCCAGGGGCTCTCCAAAATGCAGCTTATTGTATCCAGGATCATGGGTGACCGAGCTGTGCCCACAGCTGTCAGCTCCAGCTGCAGGCAGGCCTGGAGACCCTGAGTTTAGGTTACATTGCATTATAGACTTTTCTTTTGGTTACAATGCATTCTATACTTTTCTTTGCTGAGCATCTTCATACAGTAGAATCAATCTATACCTTAACTTTTATCTCTAGCCTATCATAACTACTGTAATTACCATATTCATGTTACTGTTCTCCAATCACTAAAAGTCAGTGCATTACAGTTTGAGCTAGAAGTTGTTTTTCAGTTTTCTTGCAGTGGAAAATTCTGAGACCTTTTTTCTACTTGCAACATTTGCTGACTTGTTTGCCTGTGCTCTCTTTCTGCTTGGTACAAACATCTTCTTGTTTGGGGTGGGTTTATCCTTTGCTCTAAGCCATAAAACCCCTTCTAACTCACACACCCTCTGCCTCCTTGGTTATCCAGTGAGACTGGCTCAGCAATTCTTTTCTTCTATATCAAAACTTGCTTCCATCTCTATTCCTTCATCAGATTCTACATTCAAAAATCTTTCTGCCAAGCATCTGTGAGACTTTGTTGTCAAACTTTCATCCTTCCCACCACATCTCAGCCCCTGTTCCAGCTTCCCAGGGCTCAGCAGGGCTGGGAGCTCTGCTCCTCCCCAGCATTGAGACATTGAGGTGACAACTGGGATATTGGGGTCAAATTAACCAAAATTGCCGAGTTTTACCTCTTTTAGCAGGATGGAAAAGCCACGGGAAGAATGACAACACTCCTGGACGCAATGAAAAGGGCAGGATTGCCCCAAAAGCCGTGCAGCATCATCAGAGCAGGCCGGGAGCACGGAATTCTTTGAGGGTTTATGTTGTATTTGTAGGGTTCCCGGACGAAGGAAGAAATGATGAATCTGACTCCATGTTCTCAGAAGGCTAATTTATTATTTTAAGATACTATATTATACAGAGAATACTGTACTAAACTATACTAAACAATACAGAAAGGATACAGACAGAAGTCTAAAAAGATAATAATGAAAACTCATGACTCTTTCCAGAGTCCTGGCACAGCTTGGCCCTGATTGGCCAAAAAGTAAAAACAATTCACATGAAACCAATCAAACAATCACCTGTTGCTTAAACAATCTCCAAACACATTCCACATGAGCACAACACTGGATAAGCAAATGAGATAAGAATTGTTTTCATTTTCTCTGAGGCCTCTCAGCTTCCCAGGAGAGAAATCCTGGTGAAGGGATTTTTCCAGAAAATATGGCAGTGATGGGTTTAGATGCTGCTGCTGCTGGGCAGAGGTTCCAGAGGGTTTGGGAAGGGCTGTTCCCAATCTCCCATCCTGGGGAAGCTGCTGAGCACAGGGGTGTGATGCTGAGAGCTCATTAGTGTTTGTTAATGAGCCTCGAGAGCAGAGAGCAGCCCGCGGGTTTGCACAGAGAGCTTTTGGCAATCAGGTGTGACATTCCACTGAGCTGTCCCTGGGGATGTGCCCCTCCACCTGTGGCCAGTGCCACTCCCAGCAGGGCAGATGATGAGCTCTGGGATCCTGGGAGGTGGGGAGCTCTGGGATTCAGCTGAGCTGTGCTGGAGAGCTCCAGGGAAGGGTTTCCTTTAGAATGTGGGTGGGAAGAACCTTAAAGTTCATCTTATCCCACCCCCTGCCATGGGCAGGGACACCTTCCACCATCCCAGGTGGCTCCAAGCCCCATCCAACCTGGCCTTGGGCACTGCCAGGGATCCAGGGGCAGCCACAGCTGCTCTGGGCACCCTGTGCCAGGGCTCCCCACCCTCACAGGGAAGAATTCCTGCCCAATCTCCCATCCATCCCTGCCCTCTGGCACTGGGGAGCCATTCCCACTTTCAGCATCCTTCCCTGGAGTCAGGACACAGCTCCAAGTGCTGCTCAAGGAGAGCAAGGGCCATGTTTGGAAGCAGTTGTTTCAAGGTCTCAAGGCTGCTCTGTTGAGTCAATAAATTCCATTTGCCTGGTCAATCTGATGCTTTCATCCCTGGAAGCATCCAGGGCCAGGTTGGAGCAATCTGGGACAGTGGAAGGTGTTCCTGGAATGAAATGGGATTTAAGATCCCCTCCAACCCCACCCAAGCCCTGGGGGGATCACCCAGCTGCCCTGATTTGTTCTCCTGTTGTCTCAAGCCCTGGAGCTGGTTCATCCCCCAGCAGAGAGCCAGAACAGCACAGATCCTGTCCTGGGGCTGTGTCCTGGGGCTGTTTTCCAGCTGCTCCATCTTTCCCTCTGGCATTCAGCTCCAGCCAGAGGTGCTGACAGTGCTGGTGTCACCCTGCTGGGCCTGACACAGCACAAACAGACACTGCCCTGCTGCTGTTCCAGCCCTGCTGCTGTTCCAGCCCTGCTGACCAGAGAGGGACTGACACAGCAGATACACACAGAAAAACACACATCATCATCATCATCATCATCATCAGGCCTTTGGGATCCTGAGCAATGTGCACTCTTGTGCAGTTTCAGGTTTCTTCTCTAGAAGGACTCCACCTGTTTTCCTTGGGAATTTCCTGTGACGGTGTTCACAGGGCTTCTTGGATGAGGGAAGAGACGAGGATCTGACTCCATGTTTCAGAAGGCTTGATTTATTATTTAATTATATATATTACATTAAAACTATACTAAAAGAATAGAAGAAAGGATTTCATCAGAAGGCTGGCTAAGAATAGAATAGAAAAGAATGATAACAAAGGTTTGCGGCTCGGACAGAGAGTCTGAGCCAGCTGAGCTCTGATTGGCCATTAATTAGAAACAACCACATGAGACCAATCACAGATGCACCTGTTGCATTCCACAGCAGCAGATAACCATTGTTTACATTTTGTTCCTGAGGCCTCCCAGCTTCTCAGGAGGAAAAATCCTAAGGAAAGGCTTTTTCATCAAAAGATGTCTGCGACAATTTCCCTGGACAGATCCTGACTTATTTCAGAATTTGAGCAGCTCTGAAGGGCTGCAGCTTTCAGCAGCTCAGCTCTGGGTGAGCTGCACTGTCCCAGGCCATGTCCCCAAGGTCTGGGGAGCCAGGAGAGGAGGAGGATGGCACAGGGCCAGGACAGGGAGCTCAGCTGAGCTGCCCAGCTCCACAGAACCCGCTCAAGGAGAGTGGGAAAGGCACAGGTCAGCTCTCCTGGGCTGCTGGAGAGATGCTGCATGTCTCTGTCTTCTTTTTCCCCTTGCTGATTTTCCCTGCTGTCATTATTTGCCTGACTGGCAGGAAGGATTCACACTGACTTAGCAGAAGTGCATTCACATGCACACTCATCCCAGAGAGCTGCCACTCACCAGCATGCCAAGATATTTTGGGTAAATTGAAATGGAGTAGAATGAAGCCAGAATGCAAAGCAAACTGCTTGTGCAGACAGCACAAAGCACCAGGGATGTTTGCAAAGGACCTTGGGGTTCTCTGCTGGAAGGTTGATTATGCCAGGAAAATCATCCAGCCTGCTGCCCAAAGCAGCCTGAGCTTCACTTCTGATCTCTGAGGAGCTTCACTGTGGCATTCACCCTCTCTGGAAAAATCCCTTCACATAGGATTGTTCTCCTGGGAATCTGAGAAGCCTCCAAGAAAAAGGAAAACAATTCTTATCTCATCTGCTTCTCCTGTGTTTTGCTGCTTTGGAATGTGGTTGGTGATTGTTTGATTGATTTAATGTGAGTTATTTTTGGTTTTTGGCCAATTGGGGCCAAGCTGTGTTGGGACTCTGGAGAGAGTCAGGAGTTTCCATTATTATCTTTTTAGCCTTCTGTCTGTATTCTTTGGTGTAGTTTAGTTTAGTATTCTTTATATAGTATAGAACATAAAATAATAAATTAGCCTTCTGAGAACATGGAGGCATTCTCCTGTGCTGTGCTCATGTGGAATGTGTTTGGAGATTGTTCACCCACAGGTGATTGTTCCATTGGATTCTGCTGGGAGTTGTTTTCACTCTTTGGCCAATCAGGGCCAACCTCTAGGAAGAGTGAGGAGTTTTCATTATTATCTTTTTAGCATTTAGTAAGAATCCTTTCTGTATTCTTTAGTGTAGTATAGTAGTCTTTAATATAATGTAGAACATAAAATAATAAATAAGCCTTCTAAGAACATGGAGTCAGATTCATCATTTCCTCCTTCATCTGGGGACCCAGCAAATGCCACAGCCCTGGACATCTCAGCGTGTGAATGTCACTCATTTTGTGTCCTATCACGACACGACGCCATCCCCAGCTCTGCTGGTATTTCCCAGAGGAGATTCCCAGCCCAGAGCTGCCATTCCCTGTGGAATGCAGATCCCTGGCACTGCAGCATCCCCCCCTGCATCCCTGCATCAGTGACACCTGGCCTGGTTGCCATGGGAACCCGCGGTGTCCCCGTGTCCCCTCCAGCCCTGGGTATCTGTGCCCTGAGCAGAGCCTTCCCTGCTCTCCTGGCACTGGAGCAGCCCCTGGGGCTGGGAATGGGCTCCCAGCTGGTGATGATACTGGAATTGGTGGCAGTGAGGGCAGCCTGGGGTCACTCTGCACCCCAGGAGGATTTTCCAGCTCCAGCTGCTGTTGGCCAAGCTGGAGGCAGTGATTCCAGGCTCTCCCAAATCCAAGATTGTTCACAACTGCATGTCCTGGGTGCTGGTGGGGAGATGAGTGAGCAGCGCTGGCCAAATATTGCCAGGAAGCCTCTCACTCGGAAAACATCCTAAAAACCACCAAGATCCATCCATCCATCATCCATCCATCCATCCATCCATCCATCCATCCATCCATCCATCCATCCATCCATCTCCAATATAAGAATATTCAGGGATG
This sequence comes from Melospiza georgiana, assembly GCF_028018845.1. Lineage (NCBI taxonomy): Eukaryota > Metazoa > Chordata > Aves > Passeriformes > Passerellidae > Melospiza > Melospiza georgiana. Next base: position 69,118,811 of record NC_080434.1, read on the forward strand.
TTTTTAATCAAGCTGCAGAGGGTGTTGACTCTGATTAATTTCAGGGCGGGGTTGATGCTGTTGAACAAAATCCCACAGAACCATGGGATGGTTTTGGTTGGAAAGAACCTTAAAGCTCATCCAATCCTACCCCTGCCATGGGCAGGGACACCTTCCACTGTCCCAGGGTGCTCCAAGCCCCATCCAACCTGGCCTTGGGCACTTCCAGGGATCCAGGGGCAGCCACAGCTGCTCTGGGCACCCTGTGCCAGGGCTCAGCACCCTCACAGGGAACAATTCCTTCCCAATGTCCCATCTAACCCTGTCCTCCGTCAGTTTATGCCCATTCCCTCTTGTCCTTGCCCATGTAAAAAGTTGTTCTCCTTCTTTCTCACAAGCCCGAAGTTGAATCTTTCAGAAGAGCCTTTTGGGATTATCAGGGGCTAAACTTTTGGGATCCATGTAGGTATTTTATCTTTGCAGCATCCCACAGCAGTAATTCCTTGTTTAGCTGTGCAGGTGATGGAGAGCAGGTCTCCTTTCTATCTGATCTGTCCTACCCAAGTGTCACTTGATTGCTCATTTGTCCCCAGTTCTGTGTCCTGACAGAAGAGCCAGCAAGGAATTGTCCACATCCTTTTCCCAGCCACCCTAATGTTTTAATTAATTTCAATCCCATTCAAATCCTCCTTGGTCACCCCTCCAACAGCAGCTATCACATCCCTGCACCTTCCCTCACTCCTCCACTGTCGCATTCACATTCTCTGAAAAATCCCTTCACCCAGGATTTTTCTCCTGGGAAGCTGAGAAGCCTCAGAGAAAAGGGAAAACAATTCTTATCTCATTTGCTTCTCCTGTGTCGTGCTCATGTGGAATGTGTTTGGAGATTGTTCACCCACAGGTGATTGTTCCATTGGATTCTGCTGGGAGTTGTTTTCACTCTTTGGCCAATCAGGGCCAAAATGTGTTGGGACTCTGGAGAGAGTCGGGAGTTTTCATTATTATCTTTCTAGCATTCTGTAAGTATCCTTTCTGTATTCTCTAGTATAGTACAGTATTCTTTAATATACTATAGTATCATAAAATAATGAATTAGCCTTCTGAGAACATGGAGTCAGATCCATCATTCCTTCCTGCCACAAATACAGTACTCCACAAGCCGTCCCCAAAAATTCCTAACAAGGGCTGATCAAGAGGAACCCAAACCCATCAGAGCATTCCGGGGGGGTCTGGAGGATCCCAGGGATCTCGTTGGCAGCCTCTGATCCCTTATATAACCACTGGCTCTGTTTGTTTTTCTTTCCCCACATTTATTTCGAGCGCGCTCCGCCCGCGCTCGCGGCTCCTGAAGCCGCTTCGGACAGCGCTAAACCCCGGCTCAGCCAGGCTCTGCTCTGCTCCTGCTGACTCACTGAGCACTTTCCTTGCAAGAAAAAGCCTCCCCCTTCCTCCCAGCACCCCAAAGGATGACACTGGCACCACCACCCCCTTCTCCATGCGCTCACCCACCACATCTGGCACCGAAAGGTTTTTTCCCCTCTTGTTTTACCAGATTCAGGATTTTCGTGATTTCTCCCCTGTGTGGTGACTCTGATTTGGGACATGCTGCCCATGAGATGCTCAGGTGGCCTCCTCAAAGGGGTGGGCAAGGTCTTGGTCATCCTTAGAAACACCAGCCTGCCAAATTTCCCCCCAAAAATGAATCCCAAACTTGCAGAGGTACACGGCATCCCATGGGTGTGGGAATGGGTGTGCAGGAGGCACTGAAGTCCTGTACAAGGTCCTGGATGTTTTTCTGACTTAGTTTCACCTTGCCAGGGGATTTTTCATAAAACACAATGTGTCCTGCTCTTGCTTTGTGCAACATTGTCCTCCAAAACCTCTGTTGTGTTATTTGTGTGCAAACACACTCAGCAGATGGACACACACACACATTTTCTGTGAAATCCCACCTGCTAAACCCCCCTTGCTAAGACAGATCAGGAGTTTTGGGGCCTCACTGAAACCTCTTTGCTCTGCAGAGTGACTCTGTAGAAGCCCTGGTCTATCCAGGTCTTTTTTATCTATGCCTGTGTCTTTTTTGGAAAGCAAATGAATTTTTGTGGGCCCTGGAACAAAAGCTTTGTATCCTCTCCAGAAGAGCCTGACCAGTTTGCTGTTGGGAGAATCATGGAATCTGCTGAGCTGGAAGGGACCCACAAGGATCATCACTCCAACTCCTGGCCCTGCACAGGACAATCCCAAAAATCAAACCCTGTGCCTGAGAGAATTGTCCAAATGCCTCTTGAGCACAGCCACAGCCAGGAGCTGGGACTGGGGCAGGACGTTTTTACAGCCTTCCCAAATGCTGCAGCTCTTCCAGCCCAGTTTCAAACTCTTCCTCCCTGAGACCAGCCCCAGAGTGGTGGCTCCAAGGGCTCAGCCCGAGGCAGCTTTTCCCTTTGTGATGCTAAACATCCAGGAAGGGATAATCAAATTATATCCACACGATTACATGGAGAGCACCCCAGAGGGATTTGTCTTTTGTCCCTTCAGGAGGGACACTGGATCTCAGAGATGCCAAACACTCTCAGGACATTGAATAGAGAGATGGGAGGGCTGATTTGGCCACCTTGGGCTGATTTGGCCACCTTGGGGTACCTTTTATTAGCACTCCTGAATATGCTCACCTGCTTTACATGGAAAGTATGGAGTGCATCTCTCTCTCCCAAAGAGATTTGTCCTTTGTCCCTTCAGGAGGGACACTGGATCTCTCAGAGAGGCCAAACACCCTCAGGACATTGAACAGGGAGATGGGAGGGCTGATGTGGCCACCTTGGGGTACCTTTTATCAGCACTCCTGTATATGCTTACCTGCTTTACATAGAGAGCATCCCAGAGATTTGTCCTTTGTCCCTTCAGGAGAGCCACTGGATCTCTCAGAGAGGCTAAGCACCCTCAAGACATTGAACAAAGAGATGGGACAGATGATTTGACCACCTTGGGCTGCCTTTTTTGAGCGCTCCTGGACTGTGACAGTGTTCTCAGGGGTCTTAGAATGAGGGAAGAGATGGGGATCTGACTCCATGTTTCAGAAGGCTGATTTATTATTTTATGATATATATTAGACTAAAACTATACTAAAAGAATAGAAGAAAGGATTTCATCAGAAGGCTAGCTAAGAATAGAAAAAGAATGGAATGATAACAAAAGCTTGTAGCTTGGACAGAGAATCCAAGCCAGCTGACTATGATTGGCCATTAATTAGAAACAACTCTATGAGACCAATCACAGATGCACCTGTTGCACCCCACAGCAGCAGATAATCAATGTTTACATTTTGTTTTTGAGGCCTCCCAGCTTCTCAGGAGAAAAAAATCCTAAGGAAAGGATTTTTCAGAAAATATCATGGCTACACTGGACCTGCTCACCTCCTTCCCACCACGACAGTGCTGCCTCTCCCAGCTCCTTCACCTCTCTGGGGAGTTTTTGGGGTGCTGCACCCCACCCTGAGCACTCTGCGGTGTCCCTCCACATCCCCTTTCCATGGCACAGCTTCCCTGGCTGGAGCAGCACTGCCGGGGTTACGCAATCCTGGCATGAATCAGCAGCACATCTGGGCTCCTGCCGAGGCTGCACCGTCACATTTTCCCCTCCATCCCAGCCCCACAGAGCTCCTAAGCGCCGGGAAGGCGGCGATCCAGGCCGGGCTGCCTGGCTGTGAACAGGGAGGGAGGCAGGGAGAGGAAGCCGGGCTGGCTTTGCCTTGCAGGGGAAATGTTAAACGCTGCCATCAAATAACTGGGTCATGTCCCTGAGTCTGCCTGAGCCGGGGTGAGAAATCGGGGCTGTGCTCTCGCTCTGCTCTGAGCTTCCCTGGGCCCTGCACTTGGCTGCCCTCATCCTGCTCCAGGCTTTGGGGCTCAGGGATGCTCCCGAGGCTTGGGGTTTTAGGGCTGGGACGATATAATAATAATAATAATAATAATAATAATAATAATAATAATAATAATAATAATAATAATAATAATAATTTATTAAATAATTATATTTTATTCCTATATATTAATATATTTATTGTATTTATTATTATATTGTTATTATTACTTTTTTTCTTACCTGGTCAATCCCAGGGGCAAGCTCGGGGTGAGCAGAAGGAGCTGGGAGGATGAGGATGGAAAAAGAGAGGCTGGGGATGGAGAAGGAGAGGGTTGGACTTGGCTCCCCTCATCCTGCTCCTGGCTTTGAAACAGAGAGATGCTCCTGAGGGTTGGGTTTTTAGGGCTGGGATTCATTGTTATTGTTATTATTGTTATTATTAAATATTTATTATAAGTAGTAGTAGTAGTAGTTATTATTATTATTATTATTATTATTATTATTATTATTATTATTATTATTATTATTATTATTATTATTAAGTTCAGGGTGAGCAGAAGGAACTGAGAGGATGAGGATGGATGAGGAGAGCTGGGGATGGAGAAATAGAGGCTGGATATGGAGAAAAAGAGGAAGGGAAAGGAGAAAAAAAGGATGGGGATTGACTAAAAGAGGATGGGAGTGTATAAAGGAAGATGGGAATGGGGAAAGGGAAGCTGGGGATGGAGAAATAGAGGCTGGATATGGAGAAAAAGAGGATGGAAAAGGATGGGAATGAGGAAATGGAGAATTGGATGGAGAGGGGGAAGCTGGGGATGAATGAAGGAGACTGGAGGTGAAGAAAGGGAAGATGGGGATGGAGAAATAGAGGCTGGATATGGAGAAAAAGCGGATGGGAGTGGATAAAGGAAGATGGGAATGGGGAAAGGAAGGATGGGGATGGAAAAGTAGAGGCTGGATACGGAGAAACAGAAGATGGGAGGGAATGGGAGTGGGGAAAGGGAGGATGGAGATGGAGAAATAGAGGCTGGGTATGGTGATTTCTCCCTCAGCAAGCCCTTGGAGCCTTTTCCCCAGCCCATTTACCCCTCCCTCAAGCTGGGGGGCTGGATGGGGGCACCGGGCGCTGCTGGGGCCTCTCCCGGGGGCTGTGGCTGCAGGAGGGGCAGCGGGGGCTGCCATGTCCCCGCTGACACGGCCGAGTGTCACTGCTCATCACCGTCACCCGGCACGGCTCGGATCGCCACGGGCAGGAGGGATGCGGGAGGAGCATCCCTGCCCCCAGCCCCAAATTCCCGCTTTTCCCGGGATGCGGGGAGGAAAGGAGGCAGGGGAATGGGGAGGGAGGGGTGTCACAGCTGGAGTGAAGCGCCAGGGGGTTGTTTGGTGAGTGGTTTTCCTCCTGGGGTTGTGATTTCTACTCCTGCCCACTCGTTTCCCTTCTGGAAGAAGTGGGAGATATCAGGTGCAAAATCACGAGGTGTTGGCGAGCAGGGAGAAGGAGGGTGTGGATCACACATTGCCATGGTACAGACAGCCCCTTCCACAAAACAGCCTAAAAACAAACCCCAAAACAAACAAACAAAAAACAACAACAAAAACACAAAAAACCAACCAAACAAAAAAAGCCCACCAAAAATAAGAACAAAACCAAAAGAAACTACAAAAAGAAACCCCCCAAAAAATCCACCAAAAAAAATCAAAAAACAAAAAAAAACCCCAAAAAAACTAAAAAAACCCAAACAAGCAAAAAATAAAAACAAAAAACTCTGGAATCTGGCAAGATGTGTCTGCAAATGGAGAGCTGGTTCCTTCAGGCTGTGCATCCCAGAGGTGCCAGCCTGGTCCTTCTCTCTGCTGGGAGGCACCGAGGAGCCCAAACTGAGCTCTTGGACCTTTCCCAGCAGGATTTGGCCTCTGTGAATCATTGCCCCTGGGCTGCCTCATTCACCCAGGAACAGCAGTGGGTGATGGAGACAAGGGGACACCAGGGACACTTCTGTGCTCCCATTTGATCTCATTATCAATCAATAATCAAAGGTTGATCCAGCCCAGCCACCAGCATCCTCCTCTCCCTCCAACCAGAGAAAGGAGGAGAATTTCTACAGTGTCTCGGTTGGGAAAGACAGGAGTCTGCTAAGGATGGCAGGAGCCTCCCCTGAAATGGAGAATGAAAACCCTCCCCACCCCTCTGAATTGCTATAAATTTTAAATTAAGGGGCTCTCAGGCAAAAATATGGGAGAAGGAAATAACAGTTCTTTAATAGGGAAAAGGAAAAAAAATAAAGGATAAAATAAACAATGCAGTACACCAGAACAACACTGACAGAGTCAGAACCCAACCTGACACCCTGTGGGTCAGGGTGTTGGTGGCAGTGCCATTGGAAATGTGGCTGCAGCCCTCCTGCAGTGTCAGGGGTGGTTCTGCTGCAGCAGGGATCCTGTAGAGAAGGATGTATTCTTCCTCTGAAGATCCAGTGGAAGGAGAGGCAGCTGCTGTTTCATCCAGTGGAGAAAGCCGTGCTGGTGTCTCAAAACCTCTGGATTATATCTGGGTAGCAATGCTTGGCTCCTCCCTCTGGGCTCACATCTCCCAATGGGATGCTGCAGTTCTTATCAGCCATGCAGTGACATTCAATGGCTGTTATCAACAAATATCCCCTCCGAGGGACGTGTGATTGTGGTCACTCAAAGAGAGAGATAAGGCAAACTGCCCACTTGACAAAAGATAACCTGCCATACAGACGGTAACAGAAAACATCTTGCCTTGCAATCTTTAACTTCCAGCTAACTCAGGTCACGGCCTGCCCTGATTTTTCCCTGCCATTTCCAGATGATTATCTTTGAAGTGTTACAATTTAGAGGGCAAAAAGGCAGCAGAGCCCTGGTGCAGAAGGCAGGGAGTTTGAGCTTGGTCTCATTAACCAGCAAACCACAACGAGCCGCGACACTTCTGTCGGGCATTTGCTGGAACAAATCCAACACTCAGCTCCCCAGTTATCCAATTACTGCTAATTCCCATCCATAATGCAATTATGGTGGGTGCACACAGGCCTCTGAGCATCTCCTGTGCTCAGGAGACAGCACAGCAAATGACCAGCTGTGGTGGTACCAGTTGTGGTTTTTTCTGGGTCTGGAAAAAAAAAAAAAAATCAAAAAAACTCAAAACAAACAAACAAACAAAAAAAAACAAACAAACAAACAAAAAAAAATCCCATGGTCTCACAACCATGAGTTAGGCAGCTTTTCGTTAGAAGGCACAAAATGGCCAACAATCTCTTGGTACAAGGGCTTTTAAGACTAAACTATCCAATTAAGACCTGACACCTGGATTATTTTCCCTTTTAACCCAATAACTGACCCCAAAGAGCTGCAATGCAGACTTTTCTGCCCAATTATAAAATGCCACCCAAACCCAAGAAGAAGGAGGAAGAAGCAGCATGAAGGAGAAACCCAGGATGAGGATGACACCCTGTGCCCTCCATCTTGCTTCCATCCACAACACACTAAAAATCCCAAAACCCAAATTTCTCACCAAGGGATACACCTACACTGCTCTCTATAATTTATTTCACACTTTTGTGGATTCCAGTCTATCTTGAAATCTGGGAAACTTTCTCCATGAATGAGGGTCGAAGTCAGTGCTGCCCTGGGGATCAGGGCACCCTGGAGCAGACAGAGAAATATTTGACTCCATGTTCTCAGAAGGCTAATTTATTACTTTATGATACTATATTATATTAAATAATACTAAACTAAACTATACTAAAGAATACAGAAAGGATACAGACAGAATGCTAAGAAGATAACAATGAAAACTGATTGTCTCCAGAGTCCAGACTCAGCTTGGCCCTGATTGGCCAAAGAGTGAAAACAACTCCCAGCAGAATCCAATGGAACAATCGCCTGTGGGTGAACAATCTCCAAACACATTCCACATGAGCACAACACAGGAGAAGCACATGAGATAAGAATTGTTTTCCTTTTCTCTGAGGCCTCTCACTGCCTTTCAGCTTCCCAGGAGAAAACCCTGGGTGAAGAAATCACGTTCAGGGAATGTGAATGCCACAGCAATGCTCGTCTGACCATTGGGCAATGTGCTGTTTCAGCTAAAATCAGCTGAAAAGGGCTAAAAAAAGCTCCAGGACAAGGCTTCCAAGGCCTCCCAGGACCTTAGCCCTTGTCTTGCTTAGCTGAGTGAGGAGCATGACCTAAAGGCAGTGGCCACCCCTTGTTTTTGTGCTCCCAGGGGGTGAAGGCTGTGCTGTGATTTGTTATCCCTGAGTCCTCCCTCAAGTCTGCCCTGAAAAGGGGAGATTTAGATGGGAATAAATGGGAATAAATTCTTCCCTCTGAGGGTGGGGAGGCCCTGGGCTGCCCAGAGAAGCTGTGGCTGCCCCTGGATCTCTGGAAGTGTCCAAGGCCAGGTTGGACAGAGCTTGGAGCAATCTGGGATAGTGGGAGGTGTCCCTGCACATGGCAGGGGGTGGGATGAGATGGGATTTAAGACCCCTTCCAACCCAAACACTCCATGAGTCCTGCATCCTCCTGCAGCACCCCTGGGTCCATCCCACCCTCCATCCTCTCCATCCAGCTCTTGGAAGCCACTTGACCTCCGCTTTCCTCTTGGCCCCAGAAGGGTGCAGACAACAAAACATCAAAATTCACTGTGTTCCTACCGGATTTTCCTAAAACCCCAAACACTGAGGGACATTTAGCATCCTTTGAATGCTAAACAACTAAGGGGCATTTAGCATCCTTTGAATGCTAAACAACAAAGCTCTGGTTTTCTTCCCTTTTCATCTTCCTTTGAGTATTACTCCTTTCATTCCCATCAGCAGATCTTTTGCACAGTGAGGTGAGCTCCCATTTCCAGGCATCACTTCCTGAAAGAGCCTCAGGCTGCTGGACCAGAGGATGGCCAGAGCTGGGAGGTTTGTCCCTGAGCTGGCTTGGAGGAGGATAAAACACTGCTGCAGTGTGAGGTAATGGCAAGGAGAGATGGGGTTTTTTTGAGCTTGTCAGTAGGAAGCATATGGCTGCCGCTGAGCTCCCAGGCTTATTTAGGATTTAGTGACTGTTTGATCTATTTTAATCCAGATGTTCAGCTCATCACATAATGAGATCCCACCACCAGAGGAGCTGTGATGCCTCCCAGACAACCCAGTGCCCAAAGTGCACTGGGGAGAAGGAGCAGCCCCACCAAGGCTGAGCAGCCCAGGGGAGCTCGTGGTTCCCACTGGGGTGACACCAACACTCCAGTTTTGGGAGTCCAGACACTGCTCATGTCCTTTTGGCAGCCCACCTAAGGAGTTTCTAGAATCTGAAACTTTTATCTTCAAGCATTTGGACATTTTCAAGGGTTTAACCAAAGATGGGAGGTGTTTCCCTCCAGGCTCCTTCTCCCTGGGCCTTGAGCCTCCCAGCCAGACACAGGCACCATTTCTTCTCCTTATTTTGCTCTCTCCTCACCTGAATTCTGGTGTTTGTGCAGATGGAATATGTCAGATCCCACTACAGCCTATGGACATGGACATGGACATGGACATGGACATGGACATGGACATGGACATGGACATGGACATGGACATGGATGGGAGTCCAGGCTGGAGTCAGCTGCCTGCTCATAATCTCTGAATTCAGAGAATTCACAGAATGACCAGATCATCCAGTCCAAGATTATCCAGTCCAACCCAGCCCAAACACCTCAACTCAACCCTGGCCCCCAGTGCCACATCCAGGCTTTGTTAAACACACCCAGGGATGGGGACTCCACCACCAAACAGGCAGAATATTTCAGAACTTTATCACCTTTCTGTGAAAAACTTTTCCCTGATACCCAGCCTGTATTTCCCTTGGCACAGCTCGAGGCTGTGTGCTCTGGGTGTGTCAGTGCTGCTGCAGACAGAGCCCAGCCCCAGCTGAGCACAGGCACCTTTCAGCAGCTGTGCAGAGTGATGGGGGCACCCCTGAGCCTCCTTTTCTCCAGGCTGAGCACCCCCAGCTCCCTCAGGGCTTCCTCACAGGGTTTGTGTTCCCAGCCCCTCTCCAGCCTCATTGCCTTCCTCAATCACCACCAGAGAAACCTCCCTGAGTGCTTTCCAGCAGAAATTATGGTTGGTTTGGAGCACTAAATTTCTCTGATTTGAAGCTGGCTCAACTGTGGGCTCCCCAGAAGGTAACAAAACCACATCTCATCCCAAATCCCCTCTGCTGCCACCTCTGCAGGATTTACACTGAGATTTAAAATTTTATCAAGATTTAAAAAGGCTTTTCCCAGGTGAAACACTGACCCTGGCCAGGTCTGAGGCTGGGGCAGGGACCTGGAGCAGGGTGGGTCAGGATGTGGGTGGCCTGGGACAGGAGCTGTTTTTAGGTTTTTGGCCAAGGAGGATGGAGGTGATGAATGTGTCCTGCCTGCAGCTTCCTGCCCTGCTCCCTCCTCTCCTGATTCATCTCCAGCTCTCCTTGGGAGGACAAACTGTACAGAAACATCCTCTGGGAGTGCCAGCACTCGGCATGCAGCCCTCCATCAGCTGCAAAAAGAGCATCTGGCAGCTCTCCATGTCGGACACTGCGCCTTTCCCTGGGAGACCTGAACAGGGAAGCACACAGGAGACTCAGTGTGGAGACAAAAAAGGCTGGAAACACCTCAGCTGTGCAATTCCCATCCCTGGAAGTGCTCAAGGTCAGGCTGGACAGAGCTTGGAGCAACCTGGGACTGTGGAAGGTGTCCCTGCCCATGACAGGGGGTGGAATGAGATGAGCTTCAAGGTTGTTTCCACCCCAAACCAGTCTGGGATTCTGAGATTTGGGGATTCTGGGAATCTATGATGTCCCCAGACCCCTGGAGGGCCATGCCAGGCTGCCCTTGGCTGCAGGGAAGCAGTTTGGGTCGTTCAGGATGTCCCACACTGGTGCAGGACAGCGCTGGCTTCCCCCAGGGAGATCTGAACAGGGAAACACAACAGGGGAGGAGGAGACTCCAGGGGACTCAGTGTGGGGACAAAAACGGCTGGAAGTGCCTCAGCTGTGCAATTCCCATCCCTGGAAATGTCCAAGGCCAGGCTGGACAGGGTTTGGAGCAACCTGGGATGATGGAGGGTGTCCCTGCTCATGGCAGGGGGTGGAATGGGATGAACTTCAAGATTGTTTCCACCTCAAATCAATCTGGAATTCTGGGAATCCATGATGTTCCCAGACCCCTGGAGGGTCCCTTTGCTGCAGGGAAGCAGTTTGGGTCGTTCAGGATGTCCCACACTGGTGCAGGACAGTGCTGGCTTCCTCCAGGGGTGATGCCCCAGGACCAGTCCTGGCTTTGGAGGTGGAGGAGCTGCACCTCCAGCTGTGTTTGGCACATCACAGAACCATGGAGCTGGAAGGAACATCCAGGCCAGCTGCTGGCCCTGCACAGACAGCCCAACAACCCCACCGTGTCTCTGGGAGTGGTGTCCAAACCCTCCTGGAGCTCTGGCAGCCTCAGGCTGTGCCCATTCCCTGGGGGAAGAACCTTTCCCTGATACCCAGCCTTCCAAATAACCACCCCAAAGGATTTCAGGGATCCTGCCTGGCTGTGATCACAGTTTCCCCACAATTTTCCCACCCACACAGTAGCTGAGCTCTCCATGAATCTTTCTGAGCAGAGGCCACTTAAAAGGTAAAAAAAACCAACCCGAATATCTTGACATTTAATTAAAGACATGTGAGTGGTTCATGGGGGATGCAGAGTGCACAGCACCAAGCCAGGAGATGCCCTTGAAGGAGCCTGGGCTTGGGAGCAGGGGGAGGAGGATGGGAAACCCATTTCAATCAAGATGCTGAGGCACGAAAGCCCTCCTGGCCTCACTCCTCTGTGCACTAATGACCCTGCATTCCCCTCCTCCATCCCAGGTGGCTGTTGGAGGCTGTGGCACAGCACATCCTTGTGAGAGAGGCAGGAGCAGACGGATGGTCCCTGCCTGTGGCACTGCATGGGCTGTAAGGTCCCTTCCAAGCCAGAAAAATCTGAGATTCTGGGGTTGAGTCCCTGCTGGAGGAGCAGCTTTGTTCTTTGGTGGAGTGGATATAGGAATGATCATCCAGAATGTGGGGTTTGCACCAGGGCTTGTGTTTTCAGGGTAAACACCACAAATTTGGGGTTTTTTTTTTTCCTTTTTGTCACCTCCTGCAGATAAACTCAGGGTAGGAAAAGCACCTCTACCCTTATTGAGAAGGAAAGGTTATGGGAAACTGTTCCTTTAATGTATTTCCAAGGATTTCTTGCTGCATTCAAAAGAGCCCCGTGGGGTGAGGCTGGCAGGTCCTTCAGCATCCTCCCTCCAGCTCCTGGGTGTCACATTCACATTTTCTGGGAAAATCCCTTTGCCCAGGATTCTCCTCCTGGGAAGCTGAGAAGCCTCAGAGAAAAGGAAAACAATTCTTATCTCATTTGCTTCTCCTGTGCAGTGCTCATGTGGAATGTGTTTGGAGATTGTTCACCCACAGGTGATCGTTCCATTGCATTCTGCTGGGAGTTGTTTTCACTCTTTGGCCAACTGGGGCCAAGCTATGTCACAAGTTTTCATTATTATCTTTTTAGCCTTCTGTAAGTATCCTTTCTGTATTCTTTAGTATAGTTTAGTATAGTATTCTTTAATATAATATAGTATCATAAAATAATAAATTAGCCTTGTGAGAACATGGAGTCAGATTCATCATTCCTTCCTGCCGTGGGGCACCCCACAATACAATACCTGAGCTGTGAGGACAAAGGAGGAGCGGGTCCCAGAGACACAAAACCACAGCCCTGGAGCTGCCTGATCCCTCTGACAGCAGCACTCCCTGCTTCTGCACATCTGGGATGGGTTTTGCAGGTGCCAGGTGAGTGCCTGGGGCAAGAAATGGCCACTTTTCTTCTGAGCTGTGTCAGAATTTCCTTGTCCAGGGGAGGTTGATGTGCTCAGGTGGGCTCCTGCTCTGGTCCTGCTGCAGCCCATCTGGCCCTGCTGTTCATTCCTGGTGGTGTTAATTCCTTCCTCGCATCTCATCTTGCTTCCCAAGGCCAGCTTGGACAGGGCTTGGAGCAAATATCTGGTATAAGGGTGATGCCTTTGGCTTTTCTATTTTTCAGATTCTATGCTGCTTTAGTGTGTGGGTCTGGGTGTCATATGAGGGGATGGTGAGCTCTGTGCACAGAGCAGGGAGACAAAACAATTCCTGCTCCAGCTGGGCACCAAGGACAAATGATCCAAATCTCAGCCCCAAGAGCACAAACACCGTGGGCTGAAGAGAGAAAAACAAGAAGGATGGGACTGCATGGGCTGGGGCTGGAATTGGACAATTAACTCCAATATGCAAATGGAGCAGAACTTACAAAAATTTGAGACCCAATGACCAGCGTCCATTTTTGTGACCATTTTGGTTCATCTTGGGTTTATTTTGTGATCATTTTAGGTTCATCTTGGGTTCATTTTGGGACCATTTTGGGTTCGTTTTATGACCATTTTGGGTTCATCTTGAGTCCCTTTTGTGATCATTTTGGTTCATCTTGGGTGCAGCCCTGGCTGGGCTCTTGTGCTGCCCAAGGTGCATCCATTGAGGCCTCCTAATAAATCTCTGCTTCATAAGAATAAAAAATAAATCTCTGCTTTATAAGAATAAATAGCTCTGTCCAGTCTCTGCTCTAGGTCAGCCTTCACAAGACATCAGAGAATGTTCCCTTCCCATGGCAGAACCAGAAGTCCTTTAGGGTGACCAATCCATTATTCTGAGCTGATTCCCCCCGTTCCAATGCAAACAGATGGGGTTCACCCCAAAACACGAACCCTGAGATCCCAAAAGCTCCGAGCACTGTGCCCCCATCCGTGTCCCCATCCATGGCACCCCCTGGTACACCCAGCATGATTTTCCCGTGCCCTCCCTCTCTCCTGCCGGGTGTTAATGAGCCGGGAATTGCCCTTGGCTGCAGGAGGAATTTCCACCTTAATGACTGCGGACAGAGCCCTCCCCGAGCAGGGCTTGGTTAATGGAGAGGGAAGGAGATGGATTATCCTGTGCTGGGAGGTGTCTGGAGGGATGAGGAGTGGAAAGGGGATGGCTTCAGTGCCCGGATCACCATTAATGCCGAGGATCGTTGGTGTTTCAGGCTGCGCCCTGCTCAGGAGGGTGGGAGTCTGCACAGCTCCATCCTCCCCAGAGCATCCCTCCCTTCAGCACGGCCTTTCCCAGGAGATGCTCAGAGCTTATGGGGATCTCTGGGCACATTTTAAATCTTGGATAACCCTTTAAAGAACTCAGGAATTGCTGGTGTTCCCCACAAGTGCCAGGTGCACCCAGCTCAGGAGGGTGGGAATCTGCACAGCTCCATCCTCTCCGGAGTATCCCTCCCTACAGCACAGCCTTTCCCAGGAGATGCTCGGGGCTTATGTGGATCTCTGGACACATTTTAAATCTTTAAATCTTACACTTTAATCCTTTAAAGAACTCAGGAATTGCTGGTGCTCCCCACCAGTGCCAGGTGCACCCCTGGAAGAAAAGAGGACGATCTTGGGTTTGTCTCTGCTTTGGTCCCAGGGTCAGATGAGGTGACTCTGGAGGTGGCATCCTGCTGGATCAGGCCCTCCCCGAGCTCCAGCAGGATTCAGCAGAGCTCCTGCCAGGCTTTTAATAGTGGACTCCTTCCCCCAGCCGCCCCCGAGCGTGGCACGTGCAGATCAGCAGCTCAAAGCCTGCTGTGGGCTGCCAGCCCACGGCTCTTTCTCTAAATAAACCTTCCCCTGCCTGCCTGGCTCTCCATCTCCCTGCAACGGGATGGGTTTTATTCCCTGGGCTCTGCATCAGGCCTCTGGAGCTTCCTCAGCCCCAGCCTGGCTCCCCTGCAAGGCACCTGCAGCTCCTGGCTGCCCCTGGAGCTCTCCTGCTCCAGCAGAGTCATTTCCAGCCTCCTCCTCCTCCTCCTCCTCCTCCTCACTGCCAGGGAAATGCAGGACACAGCGTGCCCTGCAAAACGCTGCAAGCTGAGAAAACTCTTGGATCAGGCAGAAATGTTGCCATGGGCTCTGATAAAGTGGGAAATGCCCCCAAGGCTGGGAGTTACCAGCACGGGGCTGCTCCCAAAGTCTCTTTTGCAGTGGCTGGATCCCCCCACAGCCCCCCAAAACCCAGGGCATGGAGGGTGTGAGCAGCCAGAGGATGCTGGGGGGGCCTCACTGGACTGGCACTGAGGGAATTTTCTGCCTGACCCCAGCTCCAGAATGAGCTCTGTCATGCTTGGCTTGACCTGCTGGCCAAACCATCATTACGTGGGGAATGCTTTATTTTGTTTTTCAGCAGTGTAAAAACAAGGGAAGGGGGGGAGGAGGGAGAGGGACGGTGCCAGGCCATGTCCTCTCCCCTTCTCACGTGTCCCTCACCGTGCTCAGGCCACGCAGAGCACTTGGGACCTGGTGGAGCATCAGGAAGAGCTTTAAGGAGGGGTTGCTGCTGTCCTGGCCTGGATTTTGGGTGGGTCCCTGGTGCCCTGCAGGGACCAGGCTGTGCTCCTCCACCCCAGAACCATCTGGGGCTGTTTCCTTGGGGGGGGGCACAATCTGAGCCCCCACTCTGGGCTCCCTGCTGTGTGTTTCTTACAGTTCCTTGTGCCAAAATTGTGCATTCCATGGGTTCAGAGGGCAGGCTGAGAACAAAAGAGCCCCTTGATCTGAGTTCCTTGCATCCTTTAGTCTTCTCCTAGTATTCTTCTTTATGCAAGAAGCTTCAGAAATTTGCATTTTCCTGTGTCCTTTGTACCATAGCAGAAGTTTCTTAGGTAAAAAAGTTAAAATTCACGTAATTCTACAAGCTGAGCTTGAAATGCTTAATTCCTATTGCTAACTCCAGTGAACTCCTAAAGTCTCTATTTCATAATGACTCACTTTGGGGAGGGAGAGCAGGGCAGAGCCACCTTTGCCTCCCTGCCTTAACCCAGGGCTGGCAGCAGCAGTGCCCCATCCCAGCCTGGCTGCTGAGGCTCTGCCAGGCAGGGCTGGGTCAGGGACTGAGATAACCCAGCTTCTGTGTCCTGGATTGGCTAGCAAATTTTAGTTCATATTCTGCTTTTATTTGTATTCTACCATCTGGATGGCAGCTGTCTTCTGTTCATTGGGCAGTTTTCCTTGTCTCTTCCACACCCAATCCTCCCTCCAGGGAGATATCTGCTGATAACAGCTATTGAATGTCACTGCATGGCTGATAAGAGCTACAGCATCCCATCGGGAGATGTGACCCCAGGCGGAGGAGCCAAGCATTCCTACCTGGATATAATCTGGAGATCCTGGGACACCAGCACAGCTTCTCCACTGGATTTCCCAGAGGAACAGCAGCTGCCTCTTCTTCCACTGGATCTTCAAAGTGTTATAGATGGATAATGAGATTATTTGCTCTTGCAATTAAGGGATGACAATTGTGTGAATATTAAGAAAAGCTTTAATGATGTATGGTTACGTTGTTGTGGTTTAGATGTCCTCTGCTCTCCCCACAGTTCCCTTTCCCCCTGTATTGCTGCCATCACACAGCCTGGGCTGTCCAGGACAGGTACAGAGAAGCTGCACAGGTGTCCCTGGCACGGGGCAGTGGGAATGGAAAAGCTTGGGGGTGCTCAGGGGGTGAGGCAGGGCAACACCTGACCCCAATCCAGTTACAGGAAAGCAGTTTGCACTGATAAATGGCACGGAAGAGCTGAATGACAGACTCTGGGAGGGACCAGGGCTGGCTGATGCTACCCCCAGGGGTATAAAAGACTGAGCATCCATCCTGAAGATGAACTGGCTGTGTGATATCCATGAGGGCAGTTCCCAGTGCTGTGAATTTTTCCTTATGTAATCCTTTGTTGTATTTTTGTTAAGGTTTAAGTAACCTTTTTCAATTTTCAAAATGAGCAGTTGTTTCTCACAAGAGGAAGGCTACACCCTTCTACAGGATCCCAGCTCCAGCAGAACCACCCCTGACACTGCAGGAGGGCTGAGCCACAATTCCAATGGGACTGCTACCAACACCCTGACCCACAGGGTGTCAGGTTGGGTTCTGACTCTGTCAGTGTTGTTTTGTATCACAGCCTTGTTTATTTTTTTTTATTTTCTTCCCTACTAAAGAACTGTTATTCCTGCTCCCATATTTTTTTGCCTGAGAGCCCCTTAATTTCAAATTCACAGTAATTTGCAGGAAAGGGGTTTACATTTCCCATTTCAGGGGAGGCTCCTGCCTTCCTTGGCACACACCTGGCTTTCCAAACCAAGACACCGTGCTAAGAAAACTCCTGCACAGACATTGCTCTGAGCCCATTTTGGCTCAAGCCAAACCTGTCCCCAGCATTTCCCAGAGGAGAAGGACAGAGAAATATCAACAACAGCTCTCCCAGGAGCCCTTTGCTCAGGATTTCTGGCCCAGCTGGGGACGTCAGGAGTTATTTATGGGCTGTGTCTTTTTTAGCCTGCTGTGATCAATAGGAGTGACCCATCACACAATCCAATACCAGAGCAGCACTGAGGGCAGGACAGAAAAGATTTTCCTCTCTGTGGTCACAATGCCACACAACCAGCTGTCCTTCAAGGAGGGGGAGAAGCAGTCATTCCCTCCAAGATGAGAAGGAAAGCTGGGATTATTCTCCTTTTTATTCCCATGGGTTTCCAACAAGCCATCTTTAGCTGCTTCAATAGACTTCCAGATCCCATCCTTATCACCTGGTAAAAATTATTCTGTGGGAAGATAACAGTGGACCCAGCAAGCCTGTGTTGAAGTGGGAGAGGCTGGAGCACATCTGTGCTACTGAAGCCCTGGATTTACCCTGCCATGGCTCTGGGCATCCCTGACCTACAGCTCTTCCTTGGATCTGCAAATTCCTTCCACCCAGTAGCAGCAGGAGTCGGTAGTTTGGGGAGTTATCCTCATATTTCCTGCTCAAAGAGGTGTAGACAACCAGGATCTTGGGAAAGGGGAGTCCTGGGGGCAGGGTGTTGCTCCTGGTCTGTATTTGAGGCTAAAAGAGACCTCCCAAGAGTGGGATCATGGAGCAGGAGGAGGCAGCATTGGGCTGCTCTCAGAGGAGCTGCTCCCAAGAGAGGGTCAGGTTCCCCAAAAAGGGCCCTCACCGAGCACTCACAGCTCTGCTGGTCCCCAGCCTGGGTCTCACTGGGGTTCACCTGTGCTGGGACAGGACAGGACACTGCTCCTTCCCTGATGGGATGAGCCTCAGAGCAGAGCTGAGACACTCTCTGGCCACCATCCAGCCATTATATCTGAACTTGACAGGCTGTGTCCCTCCTGAAACACGAGGAGTTATCTCTGAGTGCTGAAAGCCAAAATCTCCTCTCTCATTGCCTCAAGAGCTGCAGGAACTGCATCAGCAACACCTTCACCTGCCCAGCCACATTCCTTGGCTCAAGCTCTTCCATCCCAGTGCCTCATTCCCTCTGGTTTTACCAAGATTCCAGAGGTTTCTCCCCCATGGCTTTCTGCCCTTCTTTCCTGACATCCACAGGTGTTTCGAGAGCCATCATGACCTGGGGTTTCAGGCAACATCCTGGTGGTTTTGTTCTGCACCAAGATCCAGACCGTGAAGAATTTATCACCCAAATACCTGAGGGAGGCTAATGTCAGGCACAGGGAGCTGATGGACGGAACAGGGAAATGGAATGAAGCAGGATTTTGGCCAGAAAAGATCTTTAGCACGTGGTTAGAGCTTGGAATAAAATCTTACCAGGACCCTTCTGATGGGGACACTGAGGTCCCCAAATGATGGGCCAATCACTGCAAACCACTCCCCAGACAGAAAATGCTCTCCATGGGTAAAAACTTCCTTCTCCCTGCTTGGGTACCTGATTGAAACCCCACAGGAGGAATCTGCATTCCAAAGCTCCATCACACCCCTGATTTTTCTCCAAAATCGGTAAAATGAGGAGCCAAGTTACAACCTCGTATTTCTCACCCCCCTTTCCATGGTATCATCCTTGCAAGGACAGAATCCCTTCCTCTTTCCTGCAGTGGGGATGCACAGGCTCCTGCTCCCATCCCAGATGGCATCCCCAGGAGCAATGGCTCCGGATGGACATGTCACAACAAAACCTCCTTTCTATTTATACACTGCTTGTGACCTTCAGCTGTTGCTGCCCAGCTCTGGACGCAGCACAAACAGATTTTCAAACATCCTGGGGTTTGTTTCTGAGAGGTGCAGAGGTTCCTTGTGTTTTCCAAGGGGTTATGGAGTGCAAGGGATCCAGACCTTTCCCGAAAGTGGCTAATAGGCTGGGTTTTTTCTGTCTGTATCATCATTTCTGGGGTTAAACTTAGTATTTAAAAACACAGATGGGCTCAGTTTAAAGACTGGGAGAGGATCCAATTGTAAGTTGTCCAGCTGGTAAAACACCCTCACTGCTAAAAAAACGGGTGAACTTGGGAATTGAGGCAGCTCCATCTCCCCATCCCTGCCTCTCTCCCTGTGCCTTTTCCCAGCTCCTCTGGCAGTGCCATGAACCCCCCCAAAAGTTCTTCACAGCACAAGTGGGGTCAATCCTTGAGCCACTCACCCTTTCCCCCCTATTGCACAAACCCATCTGACCTTTCTGCATCTCTGGCCATGAGTCAGCTTTCTCTCTTTCATTAAAAATGTGGCATTTCCCTGAGCTTCTCCCAGATTTACTTTGTTCCCTCGGAAGCACAGGCACAGGAGGGGATGCAGGAGTGACCTTTGGTGGGATGTGGAGCTCTCGTGCTGGTGCATCCCTCGGCCTCTTGGTTGGCTTCATTCACAAGGTGTATCCTACACAATTCTGCATAAATTCATCCCATTAATGGGAGGGGAACATCTTCTCTGGGCTCCAAGCCCAGCTCCTGTCCTTGGGCAGGAGAATGTGTCAGCCCAAGATCCGACTTTGTGGTGTCCCAGCATCAGGAGGTGCCTTTGCACCAAGGGATGTCCTCAGCTGCTGTTTTACGGTCTTTTTTTTTTTTTGGGAAATGCAGGATGGGAATGAGGCAGGAGAATGAGACTTTCTAAGTCAGTAATTGAAGCCTTGTAGCTCCGGGTATGTGGAGAAAGCGCTGCTCGGAGAGGAATTAAAATAAATTTTAAAATTTAAAATAAAATTAATAAAATAAAAATTAAAATGAATACAATAAAATTTCTATAAAAATATAAAATTAATATAAAATAAAATTAAATTAATATGAAAGTATAAAATTAATATGAAAATTAAATAAAATTAATAAGTTAAATTGATATAAAGCAAGTTGTAGGTGTGATTTGGGAAGGGCAAAGCACAGATGTGGGAGGGTCTGGGTGGTTATTGCATGTTGAATAAGGAGCAGTTGGAGTCAGGAAAGAAATCACAGTTTTATAGAGAGTGAGGGAGAATGTCTGAAGGTGAAATGAGTTTTGGGGGCTCACAGGGAAGGATTTGCTGTACCTGCTTCAGGGGTGCTGTTTCCACTAAAAAATGAAGGGGTTTTTCCCTCAGAGCCTGCTTGGCTCTCCTTGCCTGGCTCCATTCTGGGGGGAGAAGTGCCCAGAAGGATGGGACACAGTGGGCACTGAGCAAACCAACCCCTGGGGATGGCGCAAGGGACCAGGGCTGCTCCAGCCCAGGGCTCTCACAAAGGAGGGACCCCTCCTTTGCCTTCAGCAGAGAGAAGAGCACTGGAGAGAGTGGTTTGGATTCCCCCTAGAGCCCTGCTGACTTTCAGAAGAGCTCAGTTATTGATTTCTGGGGCTGTGCTTCTCCCTGGAGGACTGGAAAAAGCCCAAGGCGGTTGCCTAGGATGCCTGTAAACGGTGACTCTGAGAACAGCCTTGTTCTACAAGGACCTTTCCTGGTGGAATTTGAGGCCAAGGTCATTCCCCCAGGCTGCTCTCCAGCAAGCAGACTGTGAGGGGCTGCAGGATCTGCCAGCCAAGGAAGCAGATTCCCAAAAAAAAAAAGGTAGAAATCAGGATAACGATGTTGGAATTATTTGTTGCAGTGTGTTTTAGAGTGCTTTCAAAGTTTGAATAATCTTTTAACTTGAAATCAGTTTGGATAATCTTTTAACTTGAAATCAGTTTGGATTTATCAGAGCTTATCTAAAAATTGGCAGAAATTAAAACCCAGAACTTTATAAAACCTGAAAGTGTTTGAGCAATGTTAGTAGAGATGAGTGAACATCTCTGTAATTGACACACAGATGTTATAGAGAAACAGGGTAAAGATTAGGTTTTGGACCAAAATGTTGATGGACCAAAGGCCCAAATGGACCAAAATATTTGGACTGAAGGCCCTGAAGCCTTTCTGTGGCAAAGAGGCAGAGATTTCCACCTTGCTGGAGTAGCTGATCTGGAGAGCCCAGAGCCTACACTAAGAAGAGCTGGAAGATGTTCTTCTGCCACTCAGATGTGTGAGGAGAGGGGCTAAAATGACCCCAGAAATCCTCTCTGCAGGGAAGTCCACATGAAAACTGGCTGTGGCTCTCTGGCATGAGTGTGGATATGGGCACAGGGAGCTGAGGTGGCCCAAACTCCATCTCCCACCTCAAGTAGATGGAAACACTTGTACTAGACTTGTCCTAGACTCACAGAATTATTCAGGTTGGAAAAGAGCTCCCAGATCAAGCCCAGCCTTTGACTGACTGCCACTCCCGCTAAGACACAGCCCCACATCTCGTTTTTTGAACACTTCCAGGCATGGCAACTCCACCACTTCCTGAGGAGCCTGTTCCAATAATTAACCACTCTCTCAGTGAGGAGATTTTTCCTAATATCCAACAAAAACCTCAACTCAGTGAGGTTTTGACCTCAGCCTCAAAACATGCAGTGTTATCTCCAGCAAGGATCTCCACCACAGGTGATGCCAATGGAGACCCCATTCTGTGTCTGCCTCCTCCTTGTAGGTGCCTCAGGTACCTACAGAGCCCTTGAACACCACTTGGAAAACTGAAATGAGCTCAGATCAACACAGACAAGGAGCTGGGATTGCTGCTCACCTGGCACTGGTGTGGACACAGCAGAATGTCCTTGAGGAGTGACAGCCCCAGGAGTGGCAGTCTGCACCCAGGAGTGTCCAGCACTGCCGCCTGAAAATCAGGGATCTTGGTATGGAAAGACACTAAGGAAGTGCTAAGGAAGGCAGGAGCCTTCCCTGAAATGGAAAATGTAAACCCCCTCCCTCTGAATTGGTATAAATTTGAAATTAAGGGGCTCTCAGGCAAAGATATGGCAATTGGAATAACAGTTCTTTATTAGGGAAGAAAATAAAAATAAAATAAAAATGCAGCGATACAAAACAACACTGACAGATTCAGAACACAACCTGACTGTGGGTCAGGGTGGTGGCACAGTCCCATTGGAATTGTGGCTGCAGCCCTCCTGCAGTGCCAGCTGTGGTTCTGCTGGAGCAGGGGGTTCTGGGGAAAGGTGTATTCTTCCTCTGAAGATTCAGTGGAAGAGGCAGCTGCTGTTCCTCTGGGGAATCCAGTGGAAAGGCTGCTGGGGTGTTCCAAACCTCAGATTGTATCCAGGTAGGAATGCTTGGCTCCTCCCCTGGGCGGAGCATCTCCCCATGGGATGGTGGAATTTGATCAGCCATGCAGGGACACTCACTGGCCATGGACAGAAGATAATTAATAATTAATGGCCCATGAACAGAGGAGATCTTCTGGAGAGAGGATTGGTTGTGGAAGAGATAAAGAAAAAACTGCCCAATGAACAGAAGATAACTGCCCCATCTCTGACAGATGGGAATAGAGCACACACATTGCCTTGCAATCTGGGACATCAGGAAATCATAGAGTCACAGCTGGAAGGGACCTTAAAGACCATCTAGTTCCAACCTGGGGCTTTCTGCCTTCCACCATCCCAGGTTGCTCCAAGCCCTGTCCAACCTGGCCTTGGGCATTTCCAGTGATCCAGGGGCAGCCACAGCTTCTCTGAGCACCCTGTGCCAGGGCCTCCCCACCCTCACAGGGAATGATTCCTTCCCGAAGGAGCAGCCCTCAGTGCCCAATCTTTGCTATCTTTAACAACAACCAGCTCCCACTGACTCCAGCATGATCCCAAGGATGCCCTGCAGCCTCCAGGGCTGCACACCCTTGGAACACACTCCCAAAGAAAAGGTTCCTTGCTCTTTCCCCACTAAACATGAACCCATAGAGGTGTAAAAGCTGCCAAACCCGAGCTGTGCCTGCAGCCTGGCATGATGGATGGCAGGGCTCAGCTGGGAGCTGTTTAATTTGGGTGAAAGACACTGTGTGGGAAGCAGCCCTGCCTGAGTTCCAAGGTGTGTAGGAGCCAGCTCGGTTTCATCTCAGCTGATTCTAGCAGCAGAGCGTTGCTTTGGAGAAAAGCGAAATGCCAGGAGCTGTGGAGGGGGATGGAGGTCAGGACAAATCTCCCCATTCACTTTTGCAGGGATGAGAGAGCAGCAGTGATGCTTTCAATGGGAATTTTTCCATGAAAGGACTGTGAGAGATCTGGTGTGGTGCTGAAAGAGGAGATAACCTGCAGCCTGCCTGCCTTGGCCAGCTCACCAGGCTCATAGCCCTGCACCCTCACCTGGAGGAAGCCCTGAGGTTATGCCCAGCAAAGCCAGCAGTGTCCCCTGAGCATAAAATCACTGATTGGTTTGAGTTGCAGAAGTCTTTTATAGGTCATTTAATCCCGCTGCTGCCATGGGCAGGGACACCTTCCACCAGCCCAGGTGGCTCCAAGCCCCATCCAGCCTGGCCTTGGGCACTTCCAGGGATCCAGGGGCAGCCACAGCTTCTCTGGGCACCAGAACAAGTTGTTGTTCCACACCAGCCCACAAAATCCTGCCAGGGCCTTCCCACCCTCACAGGGAACAATTCCTTCCCAACATCCCATCCAACCCTGCCCTCTGGCAGTGGGAAGTCATTTCCCTTGTTCTGTCACTCCCTTGCCCAAAGCCCATCTCCAACATCAGTTCTTCAAATTCCTTTGGAGAAGAAGAATTAAAGAGAACTTTACAGAACCCCATAACCCATAGATCTCTCCTTCTTTGCATGACTCCCCAAACATCTCAATTTCTGGTCCTTCTCCTCAAAATCCAGCAAAACCATCAATATCCCCAAGAAAGACCTCCTGCTTCTCCCCAATACTTGGAGAGACCTCCTTGCTCCTGAGCATGTTCAGCCTGCCATGATGAGACAGCCTTTGGCACTGGTATTTCTGAGCACCCCCAAACCATCTGCTCTCCTTTCATCCCTCTTCTGGGTCCCTGTGAGGAGGAGGAGACTCCAGCTGAGAGAAAGGGACAGGCCGCCCACTTGTGCTGAGTAACCATTGCCAAATTGGATGCCAGCACACACACACACACACACACACACACACACACACACACAAATATTTCCACCAAGGCTGCTCTGAACAATGGTCCCTTGATGATTTGCTGTCTCAAACTCTTCTGCCTTTGGCAGCGCTCCATGGGGAACAGGCAGTTCAGCACTGCCCTCCACATCCATTGTGCCACGGGCAAGGAACAGGACACAGTGATCCCTGCCCTGGGAATTTGCAAGATGAAGGCTGGCACGTGGGCAAGGGCAGAGCTGCATCCTCATCGGTGCTGGGGAGAAAATTCCTCCTCCTCCTCATCACCACGGGGCCTTCACTGCCCAATTGGAAAGCCTGGACACAACCCCAGCCCCACTTTGTAATCATCTTCCCAGATTTCCTTCAGACATTGCTGTAGTGTCTACAAACCCATGGGAAGAAGTTAGGGAATGGCCAGCCAAGGTTGGGCAGCCCATTTTTCCAAGGGTGTGACAGAGTAGTGACACCCTGAGTGGCACCAGAGTCACATCCTGATGATGTCCTACATGGAAGGTGAACACCAGTGATGGAGGAAGCACTGGGAGATGTGTGAACCCAGGAAATGGGGTGAGCTGAGCAAAGTCCTGCTTGCACAAGGTGAGAACGAGTTCATGGTTCAGGGAATGCAGAGATCAGAGCAGAGGGAAAAAAGACTTTTTTCTTCTGAGGTTCTAAGAAACCAAATGTTTGATCTGATTATTATTTGTGATATTCAGAGGTCTTTGCCCAGCCCTGGATTCTCTGCCCTGCTGGTTCCTGCTTGCCTGGAGAGATCCTTCCAGAAGAGACCCCATCCATCTGCACGCAGCGATCCCGGCTTTTGCACCGTCTACAAATAGTTGGTGCGTGCTGAAAAGAGCAGATCTGAAGCCACAGTTGGCAAATTGCACCAACAAGCATATTCCCAGCGAGGCATTGTTCCAGTTTGTATATGTCTGAAAAGAACTGTTCAGGCATATGTTAAAGTTGGCACCTTCTCCCAGGGACTCGCTGCAAGCTAACGGCTGGAGCATGATCACCACAGCAAGGCACACAAAACACTCAGCAAATAAGGGAAAACAGAGTCCACTCAGGGTTTGAGTAGGGCCAGGATGAGGATGAGGAGTGGGGGCAGAGTGCTGTCCCCTGGGGAGAGAGTTCATCCTACCCTGCCATAGGGAATCTGCAATGAATGGAGGGGGACTACTGTAGAGGGGGAGAGTGAAAATCCTGCACATAAAACACTCAGCAAATAAGGGAAAAACAGAGTCCACTCAGGGTTTGAGCAGGGCCAGGATGAGGAGTGGGGGCAGAGTGCTGTCCCCTGGGGAGAGGGCTCATCCTACCCTGCCACAGGGAATCTGCAATGAATGGAGGGGGATTGGTGTTGAGGGGGAGAGTGAAAATCCTGCACACAAAACACTCAGCAAATAAGGGAAAACAAAGTCCAAATTTGGGGTTTTAGAAGGGGCAGGATGAGGATAAGGAGTGGGGGCAGAGTGCTGTCCCCTGGGGAGAGAGTTCATCCCAACCTGCCACAGGGAATCTGCAATGAATGGAGGGGGATTGGTGTTGAGGGGGAGAGTGAAAATCCTGCACATAAAACAATCAGCAAATAAGGGAAAACAGAGTCCACTCAGGATTTGAGCAGGGCCAGGATGAAGATGAGGATGAGGATGAGGATGCTGTCCTCTGGGGAGAGAGCTCATCCCACCGTGCCATAGGGAATCTGCATCTGCAATGAATGGAGGGGGATTGGTGTTGAGTGGAAGAGTGAAAATCCTGCACACAAAACACTCAGCAAATAAGGGAAAACAAAGTCCAAATTTGGGGTTTTAGAAGGGGCAGGATGAGGATGAGGAGTGGGGGCAGAGTGCTGTCCCCTGGGGAGAGAGTTCATCCCAACCCACCACAGGCAATCTGCAAGCACTTGGAGGGATTGGAGTAAAGGAGGAGAGTGAAAATCCTGCACATAAAACACTCAGCAAATAAGGGAAAACAAAGTCCACTCAGGATTTGAGTAGGGCCAGGATGAAGATGAGGATGAGGATGAGGATGAGGATGAGGACGAGGATGAGGATGAGGATGAGGATGAGGATGAGGAGTGGGGGCAGAGTGCTGTCCCCTGGGGAGAGAGCTCATCCCACCCTGCCATAGGGAATCTGCATCTGCAATGAATGGAGGAGGATTGGTGTTGAGGGGGAGAGTGAAAATCCTGCACACAAAACACTCAGCAAATAAGGGAAAACAAAGTCCACTCAGGATTTTAGCAGGGCGAAGATGAGGATGAGGATGAGGATGAGGATGAGGATGAGGATGAGGATGAGGATGAGGATGAGGATGAGGATGGGGGGCAGAGTGCTGTTCCCTGGGGAGAGAGCTCACCCCACCCTGCCACAGGAGATCTGCATCTGCCAGCACTTGGAGAGGGATTGGTATAGAGGAGGAGAGTGAAGATCCTGCAGCCCCAGTGCTGGTCCCAAGATAAACCTTATCAAAAGGCTCAGTGATTGGAATGGGAGGGAATGGGGGTGTCCCACAGGCTCTGGGCTTCAACCCACCCAAGGAGGCAGCACCTTGCAGGGGATGGACTCACAGCACACTGAGGGTTCTCAGCTCCCAGGGATGTCTGGACCTGGCAAAAACTTCTTCCTTGGAGGTGCTGGAGACTGCCAAGAGGAAATATTGACCTGTTTTGGTCTTCCTTGGGTGTCCAATGACAGCTGCAGCTGGAGACAGAATGCTGGGCCTGGTGGAGCTGTTACACCATCAGAGCATCTCCTCTTAGCAGGGCTGGGTTAACTTTTGGACTCAGTGATCTCAGGGGCCTTTTTCCAACCTAAATGATTCTGTGATTCTGATTCTCAGCTGCAAAACTGGACCTGTCCCAGCCTAGGAATGACCCATTTTGGGTTGGGAGACTCATGCAGGCTCCCTCAGGGTGTCCAGGAGCACTCCAGTGTCCCTTGCAGAGGGCAGCTGGAGCTCATCTCCCATCAGGTGCAGCTCCAGGTTGGTGCTCAGTCCTGGACATTTGTGGTGGGGTGACAACTGGAGCAGGGCGCATCTGAAGCTGGAGTAGCACAAAAATCTCCATGAGCTTCCTGTAGGACACGTCCTACCTTTGCATGGTCCTCAAAAGAGGCAGCACTGCCAGGCTCAGAGCAGACCAGGCTGCCCAGGAGGGCCAGGACAGACCCCTCCAGGTTGTCCATGCAGGGTTTGAATTGCTCCACAGCTTGGCAGTGCTGGTGGGAAGCAGCAGAGTCCCACCCACAGCAGAGGTGGCTTTGGCCAGCCTGTGTAATCCTGGTCCTCAGAGGCTGTCAGTCAATCAGGGAGCCTCAGCTGCCCTTTCCATCCCAGCAGGATCACACACAGCCCCTGGAGCTCTGTCAGCAACAACCTGTGCAGGGAGATTCTCACAGCCTGAGGTTCTGGGGGAGCAGCCGAGGGCCTGGCCAGCACCATTAGCAGCAATAATTAATTACCTGCTCTGCTGTTTCACTGGAAAGCTGCAGAATTCAGTAGCAGCAATTCCTGCCTCTTTCCTCCCTCCTGGGACTCCTGAAGATGAGCAGGAAGGGTGCAACCTCCATCTATCCACGGAAAGGCTGAGGGGAGAGCAGAGTGTGCTGCAGGACCTGAACTGGGAGCGTTGTGCCACCAACCCCTCCATGGGCAGCACCATGAGCTTTCCCTTTCCCTTTCCCTTTCCCTTTCCCTTTCCCTTTCCCTTTCCCTTTCCCTTTCCCTTTCCCTTTCCCTTTCCCTTTCCCCTTTCCCCTTCCCCTTTCCCTTTTCCTTTTCCTTTCCCTCTCCTTTACTTTTTCCTTTTCCCTTTCCCTCCCCTTCCCCTTTCCCTTTCCCCTTCCCCTTTCCTTTTTCCCTTCCCCTTTTCCTCCCCTTTCCTTTTTCCCTTCCCCTTCCCCTTTCCCTTTTGGACCTCTCATTTCTCCTTGGAGAAGACGAATCAGTGCAGTGTCACAGTCAGGAGCTGCCCTGCCTTCAGCCCTTGCCCATTTGGATGTCCCTTTCTCAGCTCATCCGTGTCAGAGGGAATTTGGGGAGTTTTCCCCCATCCCCTGCCAGTTCAGATCCTTGAATTCTCCGTGGGATGGGAGAAGTTGTTTCCTCCCCCACACTGACCTTACATCCCCATCGGGGTTCAGGCTGTGCCCCCTCCACCCCAAAGGGAAATGGGGGGCAAACAGGGACCAGAATGGGATTTTCATGGTGGATCCAGGCAGGCAGAGTTGGCTCCCACCCCGGGGCTGCCCGAGCCCCTCCAACCCCAGCCGTGCCCCCCAGACACCCCCGGGCTCTGTTCGGGGGCTCTTTTTTGGGGGGCATAAAGCAGGGGACAGAACCAGGGCACCGGCACACCCCAAACACCCCGGAGCCCTGCTGGGGGGACGGCGGCAAGGCGAGGGAGGTGCGAGCATCATCCCAGGCGGGTCGGCGGGGACAGAGCCCTGTCCTGGGGGGTGGCGAGGCAAGAGTTAAAGGGAAGGCGAGCAGATCCTCCTCCATCCTGCCGGTGCTCGCTGTTAGGCTGCTGCTGTGACAGGGGGTGGGGTCGGGGCTGGCCGCCGTTTGCCGCAAGAAGGGGGGGGAAACGTGGCTGCGAGTGAATGTGAGTGTGTGTGTGCGTGTGTGTGTGTGAGTGCGAGTGTTGGTGACACAGGACAAAATGAGATAATGAGACCCCTCGGACGGGAGCGGCCGCCCGGCTGCCACCAGCCCTGATCGCGGCCCCATCGCTGCTGCCCGGCATCCCCGCCAAGAGTAAGGCTGGGAAGCGACTGGGAGCAACTGGGAGAGGGGGGAGGTGGGACGGGGATGGGGGTGATGATGAGGGGGGGTCTCCCGCGGGTGGGGTGCACGGAGGGAGAGGTTTGATCCGATTATTATTTGGGGACCTGATGCTGGAGCTTGGCGCGCCCGAACCACCCACCCAGATGTGATTTGGGGAGGGGGGAGGGGAGGAGGATTTTGGGGAGGGGGTGGGGTGGAGGATGGGCTGGCAGCGCCGATTTCGGGTGTGATGGAGGGGAGGGAGCCGTGTTTGTGCCTAAAGTCGCAGCTGCCTGGATTTGGCCCCGCGGGGCCATCGGGATGTGACAGCACCCAAAAATAGAGTGCGAGGCGGGGAGGAGCGGCGAGGGGAGGGGGGGCAGACTCGTGTGTCAGTGCCAGGGCCGGGTTATTCCCCTTCGTCACCTTTCCCTCGCCTTCTCTCATTTATTCCTTTGATGTCGGGGAGGGGAGCGGTGCCCGGGGCTGGGGGTTGGACAGGAGGCTCGCAGGGCTTGCTGGCGGCCGGGTGATTAACGTGCAGTTGCTGGGAATTATGTCATTGCCTCGGTGCTGGGTGGCCCTCGCCCAGCAGCGGCGGTGGGGAGGGACGGAGGGAGGGAGCGCGTCATGGCAGGGGGGTCCCCGCCTGAGGCTTCACCCCGGCTCGGTGGGAGCCCAGCGCTGCTCCCCATCCCCGCTTGGGACATCCCCCCGGGAGGCTGGGCAGGGATGGAACAGCGGCCCCCAGGCCAGGGGTGCACGCCCACCCCGCTGCTCCTGGGGGTCCCGGGCTCCGTCTCCCGTTGTGGCCGCTCCCCGTGGCTCATCCCGCTCGGAGCAGGGCGAGGTGAAGGTGGGCAGCCCCTCTGCCGCCTCCCACCCCGGCAGACAGCGGGGCTGGAGCTGCTGCAGTGCAGCGCAGAGCCCCATCCGCGCCCTGGGTGTGCCCGGGGCGAGCAGGGACCCTCTTTGCCACCCCGTCCCCTCCTCGGAGCAGAGGAGAGAGCCTGGGGACCTGTGGCTGCCAGCGGCCCCCCGGGCCAGATTGGTCCTCTGCTTCAGAGGAGGGTGTTGGGCTGCTGGATGCTCCACACCCTCCTGGGCATCCCCCTGGACATTCCTTGAGCACCCCCTGAGCACCCCCTGGGCATTCCCTGAGTACCCCCCGAGCATCTCCTGAGCATTCCTTGAGTACCCCCTGAGCATCCCCTGGACATCCCCCTGGGCATTCCTTGAGTACTCCCCGAGCATCCCCTGAGCATCCCCTGGGCATCTCCCTGAGTATCCCCTGGGCATCTCCCTTGAACATTCCCCTGAGAATACCGTGAGCACCCCCTGAGCATTCCCCCCTGGTTATCCCCCCTTGAATATCCCCTGAGCACCCCCTGAGCACCCCTGAGCATTCCCTGAGTACCCCCTGGGCATTCCCCCCTAAGCATCACCTTGAATATTCCCTGAGCATCCACTGAGCATCCTCTGAGCACCCCCTGAGTATCCCCTTGAACACTGCCTGAGCACCCCCTCAGCATCCCCTAGGCATCCCCTGAGTATCCCTGGAGCACCTCCTGAGCATCCCCTGAGCATCCCCATCCCCTTCCCCACATGTGGAGCTGGAGAAGGAGCACAAGGCCCTGCCAGTGAGCCACGTACAGACCCTGCTGCCCATCCACAACCTCTTCCCTCTGCTCCACACCCCGTGGACCCCAGGGCAGCTCCGTGGGTGCCTGGGCAGTTCCATGAACCCCAGGGCAGCTCCGTGGGTGCCCAAACAGCTCCCTGGATCCCGGGGCAGTTCCGTGGATCCCCAAACAGCTCCATGAACCCCAGGGCAGCTCCGTGAATCCCCGGGCAGCTCCGTGCTCCACGGCAGAGGCTCGGACAGGGAGGGAAGCAGGCAGGAAAGCTGCAGGGAGATGAGCAGTGGAGGTGGGAAGGGCGGGCAGGGCTCTAGCGGGGCATTTCTGGCATTTTCTGCCCCACAGGAGGGAGGGGATGCCGACAGCTCCCTGAATTCCAGCTGGGAGCCAGAGGTGCAATGGCAGCCGGAGATGCCGCTTGCCCCGCGGGATAACCTTTGGCATCTCCCTCCGCTCCCAACACCCTCCGGCACATCCTTCATCCTCAAAGCTGCTCAGGCAGAGGATTGTGCCGGCCAAGCCCTCCAGGGAGGTGCTGGCATGACGGGGGAGCGCAGGGCACCCCAAATTTGGGGCAGGCAGGAGCGGGAGGCCGCTCCATCCCCCGGCCGTGCCCTCTCCGGGCGGGCTGGGTTTGTTTATGTGTGGCCCTGGTTGGAGCGGCGATCTGGCGTGGCTAAATATAGCAGCGATGCTGTCATCCGAGTTCAGCCTGGCTGGGGAATTTATTTTCTGCAAAGGCTGCGAGGCGAGCGGGCTGGGAACAGGCGTGGAAATGCCGGAGCCGTGCGGTGGTGCCCTGGCTGCAAGGGCAGCGGGCACCTTGTCCCCAGTGTCGCCTTTGTGATGGCAACAGGGCACAGGAGGGGTGGTGGAGGGGCTCAAATTGGCCCTGCTGGCTCGCTGGGCATTTAAACACAGCGCGGTGCCTGTGTGGCTTCAGTTGTTCATGCAGGGATCCCCTCCTCCTCTTCCTCCTCCTCCTCCTCCTCCTCTAATTCTTCCTTGCTGGCGTTCCTAGGGATCAACTCCCAGCCCTCTCAAATGGAAAAGGAGCATCTGAAAGTCCCGCATGTGGCTGTGGGTATCTGTGAGAGAGCAGCAGCTTTGTCCTACAAGAAGTGGGATTGGAGAGCCCTCCATCCCTGGGGGCTGCAGCATCAGCCCCGGGCATCCCCTGCTGCTTCCATCATGGTGAAAAGAGCACCTTTGATCACCCATCCCGGGAAAAAAACGGGAAAAGAGAGAGAAAGGCTGGTCCCCTGACTTGCAAAAACACACCAGGCAGATGGGGAGGGTGTTTTCCACACATGCACTGTGAAAACCACGTTGCATCAGCTGTCGGAGCTCCATGTGGATGGAGCAGGAATGTGGATAAACTGGCTGCAAAAAAAGTTTCTGAATGGAGTTCTATCCCGACAGGGAAGGTTAAGAGTTAAGAGGGTGTTGCTGGAGCTGGTGAAGGGTTTAAAATCTGCTTTCTCCCAGGGCTGTCAGAGAAACCCAGCAAACAAAGGGTAAAACAAGGAGATTTCTTGTTTCCCTTCTCAGAGGATCTTTCCCATTAGTCATTCCTGTCACAGGAGCTGGAAAACACGGTTATTATTTGAGGGATCTGAAAGTGAAATGGAGGCACACGAGGCCAGGAGCCCAGACACCCTTGTCCCTGGGATTGGGGAGCAGGCAGGCAGCCCCCAACCCCTCTGGCTCCCCCACACCCCTGCTCCATGCTGGGTAAAGCCCCTGGATTCACCCTCTGGTTGTGGGAGCTCTTTCCAAGGTCTAGGGAGTGGCATCCCTGGTCCCTCCCATGCCAAATCATTCCAAGGTTCCAGCAGGACAAGGTGGCACCAGGAGCCATAGGTAGCCATAGGTGGTGGACCAAAACCTTGAGATCCTGCAATAATCCTCAAAGCTGCTTCCCCAAAGCACCCAAAACTCAGCTCTTCCATCACCCCATTGCCCTGGGCACTCTCATGGGGAAAAGGACCAGGCTGGGGCCCCCCAACCCCTCTGGCTCCCCCACACCCCTGCTCCATGCTGGGTAAAGCCCCTGGATTCACCCTCTGGTTGTGGGAGCCCTTTCCAAGGTCTAGGGAGTGGCATCCCTGGTGCCTCCCATCCCAAATCATTCCAAGGTTCCAGCAGGACAAGGTGGCACCAGGAGCCATAGGTTGGGATGCTCCATCCTGGAGGTGGTGGTGGACCAAACACCTTGAGATCCTGCAGTAATCCAGGTGCTTCCCCAAAGCACCCAAAACTCAGCTCTTCCATCACCCCACAGCCCCAGGCACCTCCAAGGGGGAGAGGACCAGGCTGAGCCCCACCATGGGTGGGAGGAAGGTCCAAGGAGCTCCCTGAAGAGCAAGGAAAGCAAAGGTAACTGTAAGGCAGCCATCAGGAAATTGGGATTGCTCGTGCCTTGTGATCTGGGCTGGAGCCAAGAGCTGTCCTGGCAGAAGGAGCTGAAGGTCTCCTTGGGCCATGCAGGAGCTGCAGAAGTTCCTGCAGGGCTGCAAGGCTGGGGATCAGGTTCTCAGGGATTGTGGCTGAGTTTCCAGCTCACAAAACTGTGGTTTTGCCATGAAGATGTGAGTCCTGTTGTCTTTTTCTGGTTCCTGAGGCAGAAGGATGAGTTTTGTCTGGGCCCATTATGAGCCTCTCTTTCCTGCAGGGTCAAATCCTGATCACAGGCCAATGAGAAGCTCCAGAGCCAGCAGATTGGTTTAGATAGGTGTGATCCCAGAATCCCAGAGTCACTCAGGCTGGAAAACACCTCTGGGATCACCGAGTACCAACCTTTGACCAAGAATCACCACCCCAACAAAACCAGAGCGCTGAGTGCCTCATCCACTCATTCCTTGGGTAATTCCAGGGACTGTGACCCCACCACCTCCTTGGAAAACCCTTTCCAATGCTTAGCAACCCTTCCCATGAAGAAATTCTCCCTGATGTCCACCCTGAGCCTCCCCTGGCCCAGCCTGAGGCCATTCCCTCTCCTCCTGTCCCTGTTCCCCCCGGCTGTCCCCTCAGAGCCACAAGGTCCCCCCTGATCCCCCTTTGCTCCAGGCCGAGCCCCTTCCCAGCTCCCTCAGCCTCTCCTGGTGCTCCAGACCCTTCCCCAGCTCTGTTCCCTTCCCTGGATTCTCTCCACTCCCTCCAGCTCTTTCTTGTTTTGGGAGGCCCAGAAGTTTCCCCAGCACTGGAGGTGCCCCAGCAGTGCCAGCACAGGGGACAGGCACTTCCCTGGCCCTGCTGCCACCCCAATTCTGAAAAATTCCAGGTGCCATTGGCCTCCTGCCCACCTGAGCACACCTGGGCTGGTGTCCAGCCCCAGCACCTCCAGCTCCCGTGGCACCAATGGGCAACAGAGCCCGTTCCCTTTGCAGGAAAAGGCAATCAGATCATTAACACATGCTGCTCTTCACACAACCAACCTCACAAATATTTATCAGCTGGAGAAACACACGGGCTCACAAGTTGCCAAGTAACATAACAAGAGGAGCTTTTAAATAAATATCTGTGCTTCTGTGGGTGAGGAATTAACCAAATCCCTTGGTGTGTGGCCCAAAGAGCTGCTTTCCTCTGGAAGGAGGAAAATAATGATCAGGAATAAAAAGAATGATCCAAAGCAGGAATGAAAACCTGGGATAAGCAGTGACTCTGTCTGTCTGTCTGTCCAGCACTGGAGGGAATTCCTGCTGGGAAGGTCTGGGGAGTGATGCCAAAAGTTGGGAGCAGGATGGGATGGGGGGCTTTATTTAGGAAGGGAGGTGAGAACAAGCCCAGTGCACCAGGCTGGGTCTCATCCTGCACCCTGTGCCTCTCCTGAACACCCACGGGACTCATCTTCCCTGTAGGCTCAGGATTTCTTGTTGTACGAGGTTGTTTCTACAACCTCGTTGTTGTTCTCCATGTTCCCTCCAGCCCTCAGCAGAATCCATCATTTCCTCTCCTAACCAGCTGGGAATGTCCCAGAAATCCAGCAGGAATATTGGGGTGGGCAATCCCCCTGTGTGTTTCCCAGCAGAGCCCAGACAAACTCATCTCCTGCAGCTCAGGAGGCTTTGGGACCAGCCAAACCCAGCCTGCCCTGGTGTGTTCTGCACTGCCCAAATAGCCAGGCTTGGTTCCCCTGGTGCTAAATCCTTGCTCTGAGGTCAGTTTGGAGGTTTTGGAGGTTGTTTGGGGGGGTCAGTGCTGCCAGAGGAGACCAGGTGGGTATGCAGATGGATGGAGGTCTCTCATCCAGTTCCTTCTTCCATGGGGAAACTCTGACTTGTGGGGTTGGGATTTCATGGACTGGACCTTAAAACCATCTCATTCTACCCCTTGCCACGGGCAGAGACACCTCCCACCATCCCAGGTCACTCCAAGCCCTGTCCAACCTGGCCTTGGACACTTCCAGAGATCCAGGGGCTTCTCTGAGCACCCTGTGCCAGGGCTTCACCACCCTCACAGGGAGGAATTTTCCCCTAATATCCCATTTGAGTCCCTCTCCAGCTTTCTTGGAGGCCCTTTAGGCACTGGAAGGTGCTGGAAGATCTCCCCAGAGTCTTCTCCAATCTGAACACCCCCAGCTCTCCCACTCCATCACCTCATCTTCTGCAGATGTTCCCATACAAATCCACCATCTCCAGGCCTTGGCCTGAGGGTTTTGCAAGTACATTATAATTTTGGGCCCATTTGGGGGCCATTTTGAGCCTATTTGCGGTGTCATTTTGGGCCCATTCGGGATCATTTGGGGGCCATTTGGGCCTATTTGGGGAAAATTTGGGGGTTCTTGCCTGAACCAAAACATGAGGAGACACAACCTGGACATGGAGCTGGTTGGCAAAGTCAACTTGGAGGGTGGTTTTGGGGGGCAGACACTGCCCAGTCCTGGTGGGCCTGTCTGGGCCCAGTCCCCATTGGCCTTCCTGGGCCCAGTCCTGGTGGGCCCAGCTGAGGGGGTGAGAGGACCCTGACTGGCTGAGGTGATGGTGGTGGGTGTCACCACCCAGAGCAGATGTAGATGCCCCATCCCTGGAAAATCTGGGATGTGGGAGCTCCTCCCTGTGCCCCAAACCATGGCAGTGCCCCCAAGCACAGGGGGAGGAGGTCAGAGCTTTTCTTAGCTCAACTGCTGGAGCCGGGAAAATCAGCCCAGCTTTTGGGCACAGGAGCTCATCTCCTTGTCCCTGCTTTCTAATTATATCAGCTGATCTAGCACAGGCTCCTTCACTCCCCACGGGCTGCTGCCTTCATTCCATCCCTGGCTGTGCCCTTGGCAAGCTCTTGGAGGAGCAGCCAAGGCATCCCAGAGGAGATGTTGGCATGGCAGGAGTGGCTGCCTCACCTCAGGTGTTCTCCTGCAGTGCAGTCCCTGCCTCCAGCACTGCCAGGAATGGCAAGGGGACAAGGGACAGGGGACAGGTGAAATGTAGGTCTCTTTGAGCCAGCTCTCCATAAGCTCTTGGAGATCTATTTCACAACCAAGATAGCTCAGCTACCTTAGAAGGGATAAAACCAGCAGGATGGCTTCTGTGGCAGTGTTGGAAACAAAAAGGTTTTAATAAAAAGCAAAATAACAAAACTCTTTACAGGAAAAACCAAGCCAGGTGCAAGAGGTCTACTTGCTCTTGGTAAAACACCTCACAAAAGTGATTATTTCCTTTTGTTCTCTTCTTTTTCTAGTAAATTACTCAGGTGGGACTTTTTGCCTTCTGTCCAATTGGCCATCCTTAAGTTTGAGGTGAAGTCCCCAAAGTCCTATGAGATATCTTTTCACTTAATTGAGGAGAGAAACTTCTGGGCTTTTTTCCTTTTTATGGGGACAAAGGATAGTTTTGTCACTCTGTTAACAAGGGGCACATTCCTGTATCTCACCCTTTCTATTTATCTAAAAAGAAAGAGGAGGAAAGAATATGATTTGAAAAAGTTTTATTTTTGTCTGTAGGAATGGAAACATTCCTGTGCACCAGAGTGTGGGATGGGAAGACAGCAAATGCTGTTCCCATTATGGAGATTGGCTGGGATGGCTTCTCAAGGTGGCTCAGAGATACCAGGGCAGAAAGGAGAGGGTGGAAACATCCCCCAAAATCATCAGGGATGCTGGGATGAGATGGGCAGAGCTGCATCACCACAGGACCCTGCACCCCAAGGCTCTTCTGCCCAGGGGAGGGGGTCCCTGGTGGTCCAGGAAAAGACCAGGATCTGTTCTTGGCTCAAATCTCTCCCTCCTCCAACAAACACATTTCCCAAAAGGTCTCTGCTAGGAAAACCCACATCTCCACCCTGTGCAGCTCAGCAAGGACACAAACACCCGTCTGCAGGAGCAGGCTGAGCACAGTGCCAGGCTCAGGGAGGCCCTGATGCTCTCCCAGCTCCTCCAGCAATGTAAATAAATCACTGCTGCCCAGCTGGTGCCCAGCCAGCCCCTGCACAGCAGGACTTTGTTCCTCTCCTTCCTCCCATCTGCTCTTCCTCCCTCCTGGTGCTTTCCCAAACCTCAGGGCTTGATCTCTTTGGGGATCAGGGTGTCCCCAACATGCAGGAGTGGTTTCAGTGCTGTTGAATTCCAAGTGGAAAGTTTTTAATCTGTTTTTTTTTTTTTTTCCCCTGCTGCTGGCACTCAGCACCGTCCTTGGCGCATTCCTCAACCTCAGTTTCCCTCTGCAGCCTCCCAAGGGGTTGTACAGACTGGGGGCTAATCTGGGGACTAGGATGAGGTATTTCCAAACCAGACTTTGTGGCTGCAGGTGTTTGGGGTGGGTAAATCCCCCTGTGTGTTTCCCAGCAGAGCCCAGACAAACTCATCTCCTGCAGCTCAGAAGGGCTTTGGGAAGAGCCAAACCCAGCTTGTTGACATTCTTCAGTGCCAGCCAAGAGCTTTGCCTTCCCCTCCACGCTCTCAGGGGCCCAAATTAGCTTTTAATAATAATATTTCATTAGGAAAAAAATAATATTAAATAAATAAATCCCCGTGCAAACAATCCGGCCTTGGCGCCCGCCGGGACAGCAAACACTCCCCGAGGGGCACCAGGTGTGGTGCATTCCTGATAGCTGGAAAAGAAAGGAGCCATTATTCCATTATTCCATTCTTTCCCTCTCTGTGCCATGTCAGGGTGAGCAGGAGCAGCCAGCCCGGCTCCAGGCACTGTGGGAGGTGGGTACCTGGCTTTGGGAAGAGCTCCCTGAGCCAAGCCCCGAGCTCCAGAGCTGATTAATGGTGGCGTTTCTTTGTTCCACACGTTTCCTCCTGGCGGAGGTGAGGGGTTTCAGGCGATAAAAGGGATCTGTTTGTCTTTAAAACGAGCCCTGCAAGTCACCCCAGCGATCCCTGAGTGCCCACGTTCCTGGCACAGCCATCCCAACCTTTGTGTGGATGTATCCACCACTCAGGTTATTCCTCACAGCTGGAAAATTTGATTTTTCCTTCTTTAATGAAGTTTCCCATCAATCCATTGTTGTCTTTCCCTCTCATCATCAGAAGAAAAGAAAAGCTGAGGACAGGCAGGACACGGTGTTACAGCCCCAACCCCAGCTTTGACCAGGATAAAAAGCAGGGAAAACCCTTTCCTCCAGCTCTCCATCCTTGCCTTTGGAAAGCAAAGAATTTTGCACCCCTCCAGGGTTTAAAAGGCAGGCAGAGATTTGGGCTGCTGGATAATGTTTCTCTGGGCCAGCTGCTGGGATAAAACCAGGGCATCTGGCAGCTCCTGAGCCTGGCAGCTGAGCTCCTGCCTGAATTCCAGCATGGCCTCAGAATCACAGAATTCACAAAATTCACAGAATCACAGAATTCACTGATTTGGCAGAATCACAGAATTCACTGAATTGACAGAATCCACAAAATTCACAGAATCCACAGAACTCACAGAATTCTCAGAATCACATAATCCACAGGATCATAGAATGCACAGAATCGCAAAATTCACAGAATCCAGAGAATTCAGAGACTCACAGAATTCACAGAATCATAGAATTACCAAATTCACATAATCACAGAATAAGGGAATCACAGAATTCACAGAATCACAGAAATCACAGAATCACAGAATTCACCGAATCACAGAATAATAGAATTCACAGAATATTAGAATTCACAGAATGAGAGAATCAGAATTCACAGAATCCATAGAATTCACAGAATCACAAAATCATAGAATTTACAGAATCACAGAATTTACAGAATTCACAGAATGACCAGGTTGGAAGAGACCCTCAAGATCATCGAGTCCAACCCAGCCCCAACACCTCAACTAAACCCTGGCACCCAGTGCCTCATCCAGGCTTTGTTGAACACACCCAGGGATGGGGACTGCAACACCTCCCTGGGCAGCCATTCCAGAACTTTATCGCCTTTCTGTGAAAAACTTTTCCCTGCTATCCAACCTGGATTTCCCTTGGTGCAGCATCCGAGGGGCAGCACGGGGGAGGTGACACCCACCCTTCCTGGGGACATCCCAGAGGGAGCAGGGTCTCCCTTTCATGCCCCGCTGCGGGGACAAGAACCCCTTCATTTCCTTCGGACGCTTTATCCTCTAAGGATCTTGATCCCGGGGGCGAGCGACAAAAACACCCTTTAAATCCATCCCAGGGGCTTAGGGGAGGATTAGCAGATGTCTCTGCAGGCTTTACACCAGGGTGTCCCACCCTCATCCAGCTTCAGGCTTCCCGGAGGAGAAATGATGGATGGAGCCAGCCTGGCTGGAATTGCCCTCGGGACATCGCTGCATCCCAGGCAAGCCCAGGCTGGTCACTCGTTCCCAAAATTTGCCATCGATTTTCACCACAGAGCTGGTTCTGGTGGGTGTCCTGTGGCACAGAGCTCTTCCCAGGGTGTTGTCACAGACATCTTTTATGAAAAATCCTTTCCTTAGGTTTTTCCCTGCTGAGAAGCCGAGATGCCTCAGGAACAAAATGTAAACAATGGTTACCTGCTGCTGTGGAATGCAACAATTAGATCTTTGATTAGCCCATGTTGGTTGTTTCTAATTAATGGCCAATCACAGTCAGCTGGCTCGGACAAAGAGCTGAGCCACAAGCCTTTGTTATCATTCTTTCCTATTCTATTCTTCGCCAGCCTTCTGAGGAAATCCTTTCTTCTATTCTTTTAGTATAGTTTTAATGTAATATATATCATAAAATAATAAATCAGCCTTCTGAAACGTGGAGTCAGATCCTCGTCTCTTCCCTCATCCTAAGACCCCTGTGAACACCACCACAGGGTGTTTCACCCTGGAATTTTCCGGGAGGGAGAAGCTCCCCCGTTTCCAACCTTTGGGGGATCCCTAGAGAGGGGCCCGGGTAATTCCCCAGTGAAAATCTGACTTGTCATCCCAGCCTGGCTGGTGGGAATCACCTCTTTCCATCACCCTTTTTGTGTTCACAAGTCATTAATTACTGCCTCACTTTCCATTCCCAACACTTTTCCTCCTTAATTTGTCTCAGCACTGGCGTTTTCTCCCCCTTAATTTCCCTTCTCCCCCCACATCCCTTTTAGGTCTCCTCAGTTCTCACCCCCGAGGGCTTTTTGACTCTCAGGATACCTTTCCTCCGGCAGACACAAGCTTGCATAATAGCTGTTGACACCACAACTTCATTTGAATCGATCTTGTTTGCTAATTAGCTGATTGCAGTAATTGGCATGCATTACCTTGGGGGATTCTGCCTTGCTGGGAGTGGTCAGTGGCCAGCCCCAAAAAGGTGTGAATGGCATCAGGAAGGTGATTCCTGCTCCAGAAACACCTTTTGCAGGTATCCCGGGCATTCCTGGAGCTGCAGAGGAATTTCCAGAGGGAAACCACAGCCTGGTGCAGGGGTTTTTAACTCCTCAGAGCCACCAAAATGTCCAGAGTAGCTAAAATGGGTTAAAGTTCCTGTTCCTGGGGCGAAGGGATGAGGATGTGACTCCACTCTGCCTCAAAATGCAACTGGAGATGACTCAAACGCTGGGTTAAAGACAAACCGAGTGAAGCAGCTTTTCTCAGAGGTCATAATTCCCTTCTGGAAATTCCCTGCCACGAATTCACGGAGGATGAAACAGCATTAGAGTGAGCGAGGGGGGAGCAGGCAGCATCAGGGACAGTGTGCTCTGATGGCAGCAAACCTTGGGGGGGATCCAAAGACAGCTTTGGGTGGCAGGCACCCCTGAAAAGCTCTGGGAAGGGATCAGTGAGGTTCTCATCTTCCAAGCCCCTTTTCCTCCAAGCAGCAGCTGCACAGGGAGGAGTGAGGATCATCCCAGTCCCATGGGATCCAGTCAAGATCCAACACTGCTTGTTGTGAAATTCAGTGACAAAAGGAGAGGGACAGCAAGGGCAGGTAGGGAGTGACAGGACAAGGGGAATGGCTTTAAACTGCCAGAGGGCAGATTTACCTAAATACTGGGAAGGAATCCTACCCTGGGAGGGTGGGCAGGCCCTGGAACAGGGTGCCCAGAGCAGCTGTGGCTGCCCCTGGATCCCTGGAAGTGCCCAAGGCCAGGATGGATGGGGCTTGGAGTACCCTGGGATGGTGGAAGGTGTCCCTGCCCACATCAGGGGGTTGGAAATGGGATGAGATTTAAGGTCCCTTCCCACCCAAACCATTCCATGCTTCTGGAATAACTCATTTTTAAACAACACCCTGAACCAAAGCTCCTCACAGGGGCACATTTCCATCTGTGCTGCTGCTGGGGTCCCCTGATCCCGACCTGCCCCTGGTGAGGCTGAAGGAGTCTGTGAAATGCTGTTTTTTTATGAGCCATCTATTTATATTGACAGCTTCCCACGCTCCATCCCTCTAATCCTGCATCCCTTTCTACCAGGCTAAGCTGCATCATCCCAATTCTTCAATCCCCACCCTTTTTTTTTTTTTTTTTTTTTTTAATATTGCCCTGTAATTATCATCTTTCCACCCTTCTGGGATCTGAGAGAAATCCCAGAACTTCTTAGAGAGGATGAGCACAGCCCAGAGGTCTCCTTGTCCTGTTTCCAGGGGCTCTTGGGAGCAAATTAATCTGAACCTGCTGTTTAAAAATGTTTCTCCTCAGGCCATGCCATTTAGTGTCTTCTGGGTTACTAATGGACTAGAAAGCACTTCCTTGTCCCTGTGCAATATGAGATCATCAGCTTGCTTTTTTTCAAAGCCAGAACAAAAATTATTGAGCTTTTTTTAATTTTTTTCCCCCTTCGTTGTTATCAGTGATTTTCTGATCCCCAGCTTGAGGACAGGCATTGCTGCTGCTGTTGTTTTGCTGCTCTTAATTTTGTAAAATCAAATTAAAAGTAATTTCCTCCCTGTGAATGTCCAGGAGAGACCTGATATGGCCAATTGCAAACTGAATTGTGGAGTAAATTCCAGAGCTTTATTGAGCCAGAATGCCACTAAGTTTAGTTTTGGTTACCAGTGTTGGTTCTTAAGTATTTTGGGTGGAAAAGAGAGAGCCCAGATGAAAACTGAGCTCTGTGAGACCCTTTGGTGGGTCAGGAGGCCACATCAGGTTGGGTATTAGGAAAAAAATGTTTATGGAAACAGTGATAAAGTTCTGGAATGTTCTGCCTGGGGAGGAGGTGGAGTCCCCATCCCTGGGTGTGTTTAACAAAGCTTGGATGTGGCACTGGGTGCCAGGGTTTAGTTGAGGTGTTGGGGCTGGGTTGGACTGGATGATCTTGGAGGTCTCTTCCAACTTGGTCATTCTGGGAATTCTGTGATCAACCAGAGCTTATTTTATTTTATTTTATTTTTTATTAATTTTTAATTTTTTAAATTTTTATTTTATTTTTAATTTTATTTATTTTTACTTATTTGTATTTATTTTTACTTTATTTTTAATTTATTTTTAATTTATTTTTTAATTTATTTTTAATTTATTTTTAATTTTATTTTTAATTTTGAAAATTTTCTTAATTTTTTATTTTTAATTTTTTAAATTTTTATTTTTATTTTTATTTGATTTTATTATTTTATTTGATTTCATTTCATTTTCTATTTTATTCTTTATTATAAGACCTTGCAAACACACAAGAAGCAGCTGGCTCCACCTGTGGGGTCCATGTGGGGATTTTGTGGTGACTTTGATCAGAGGGGTGAAGGGGCTGGGTCACACCTGGCCAGGGCATGGATATCCCAATTTCCCACCACACAGGAGCTGTGCTGGTGGAGCTGTCACCCAGCGAGGGTGACAAAGTGACACGAGTGGGGATGGCTGGGGACACAGCAGGAGAAGGAGAATTCAGAATTCTCTGCTTTCCCCCTCCCCCGGAGGTCTGCAAGGTTGGACACAATGAAATTCCCTCCTCCCTCCCCTGCCCGAGGCAGCCACATCCCAGGAGGAATTCAATGCTGCCTCCGGGCCCATTCAAAACACGCCAGGGTCAAACCTTTATGAGGCAACAAAGAAAATAAACCCAAAGACAAAAAGCTATTCTGGAGGAGGGCAGGGGAAGGAAACGGCTCCCAAAATATCAGTGAGAACCTTTCAGTTGAGTCCAGCTGTGGGATG
This sequence comes from Melospiza georgiana, assembly GCF_028018845.1. Classification (NCBI taxonomy): domain Eukaryota; kingdom Metazoa; phylum Chordata; class Aves; order Passeriformes; family Passerellidae; genus Melospiza; species Melospiza georgiana. The sequence continues at coordinate 69,161,838 of NC_080434.1, forward strand.
GGAGTCTCTGCTCTGGTGGGACTGAGCAGGGCAGGTGTGAGGAGATCCTTCTGCACCTTCGTCTTGGTGGGAGGTGACCAAAGTGTAGAGTTTTGGGAATGCTGGGTGAGGATCATGAATGTTGGGTGAGGATCATGAGGATCTGGGTGCTGGAGAAGGGACAGCTCTTGGTGGGATGTGTCCTGCAGGGAGAAGGAGGTTGGCTGGCACCAAAGGACCATGGACCCCTCCTCTCCCCCATTTCCTGTGCTCACCACTTCCCTAGTGGCTGTGAGGGCTCCTGGTGGCTTTCAGAGGTTCTGTTGCTCCTGGCTGTGACCCCAGAGGCAGCTGGACACACCCCAGTCCCAACACCTCCAGAATCATTTGGGTTTTTTCCTTTAATTTCTGTTTTTTAGCTGGGAGCACTGAGTGAGGCTTTTTGAGAGATATTTTGAATTGTTCCTACATGAGATTAAAGCTCTGGCACATGGGAAGGGATGGGAGAGGAAATATCAGTGAGAACCTTTCCTCTGAGGCCAGCTGTGGGATGGGGGTCTCTGCTCTGCTGGGACTGAGCAGGGCAGGTGTGAGCAGGTCCTTCTGCACCATCTGCTTGGTGGGAGAGGTGCAGAGTTTGGGGAATGTTGGGTTAGGATCGTGAATGCTGGGTTAGGATCATCAATGTTGGGTTAGGATCATCAATGTTGGGTTAGGATCATGAATGTTGGATGAGGATCATGAATGTTGGATGAGGATCATGAATGTTGGGTTAGGATCATGAATGCTGGGTTAGGATCATGAATGTTGGATGAGGATCATGAATACTGGGTTAGGATCATGAATGTTGGGTGAGGATCGTGAATGCTGGGTGAGGATCGTGAATGCTGGGTTAGGATCAGGAATGTTGGGTGAGGATCATGAATGCTGGGTTAGGATCATCAATGTTGGGTGAGGATCATGAATGCTGGGTGAGGATCATGAATGTTGGATGAGGATCATGAATGCTGGGTGAGGATCATGAATGCTGGGTGAGGATCATGAATGTTGGGTTAGGATCATGAATACTGGGTGAGGATCATGAATGTTGGGTGAGGATCATGAATGCTGGGTGAGGATCATGAATGCTGGGTTAGGATCACGAGGATCTGGGCGCTGGAGAGGGGACAGCTCTTGGTCCCTGCAGCAGGGCAGGGCTGTCCCTGGGTCACTCTGGACACAGCCAAGCTCTGTTTGGAGCAGAGCAGGGAAGGATGATTCCCCCAGAGCCCTGCTGTGACTCAGGGGTTTGTGGTCCGTGAGGGTGAGTCAGTGGGAGCAGGAAAAGCCTGGCTATTTTTAGGACCACTGACATTTTTGGGGGGGTTTAACCTTTCTCCCAGAAGCATCTCAGCAGTGCCTTGGTTGAAGAAGGAATAAAAGACATTTTCCAAAGCAAACAGGTGCCAGCCTCACGGGGTGGAGCTCCCTGGGATGAGGAGATGAGGGAGGCAGGATCACAGGGACCAGCACGAGGCTGCCAAGAGCCACAGAGACAAAGCAAGAAGCCCTGCCCAGAGAGAAGCCCAGAATTGTTGAGCTTGGAAAACAGGATAATCCAGTCCAGCCATTCCCCCAGCACTGCCAAGGCCACCACTGACCATGTCCCCAAGTGTCACATCCTGTGGAGGTGTTCGCAAGGGTCCCAGGATGAAGGAAGAGATGAGAATCTTGACTCCATGTTTCAGAAGGCTGATTTATTATTTTATGAGATAGATTATAATAAAAGAAAATGATATATTAAAACTATACTAAAAGAATAGAAGAAAGGATTTCATCAGAAGTAATAGAAAGGAATGGAATGGAATGATAATAAAATCTTGTGACTGACCAGAGAGTCTGAGACAGCTGACTGTGATTGGCCATTAATTAAAAAACAATCAGACCAATCACAGATGCACCTGTTGCATTCCACAGCAGCAGATAAGCAATGCTTACATTTTGTTCCTGAGGCCTCTCAGATTCTCAGGAGAAAAATCCTAGGAAAAGGATTTCTGAGAAAATATGTCTGTGACAACATCCACATTAAATCCCTCCAGAGATGGGGACTCCACCACTGCCTGGGCAGCTGTGCCAATGCTTGACCACTCTTTTGGGGTGGAATATTTTGCAAATATCCAATTTAAACTTCCCCTGGCTCACCCTAAGGCTGTTCCCTCTCATCCTGTCCCTGTTGCCCGGCTGTCCCCTTGTGCACAGCCACAAGGTCCCCCCTGATCCCCCTTTGCTCCAGGCTGAGCCCCTTCCCAGATCCCTCAGCTGCTCCTGGAGCCCCAGACCCTTCCCCAGCTCTGTTCCTTTCCCTGGATTCTCTCCAGCCCCTCCAGATATTTTTCCCAAGCTCTGCCTGTTCCTTCTCTGAGCACCACCAGGGTGATCCTCCTTCTCTAAATGCACATGGATCAAGTTTTAAAGCTCCTCACCAAGTCATGGAGAGCTTTTCCAGAGTTTTCTTTCCTCCTGGCTCCAAGGGCACAGCATGATGGCCATGTCCCCTCCACCTGCAAAAGTGACATCAGGGGACTTCTCCATCTTCCAGCTGAGCCCTGGGACAGCATTTCCTCTCCCTGTGTCCAGGGAAATCACATTTAGGTGGCCTGGGATCCACCAGGCTGTTGCTCCTGGCCTTCCCAGGGAACTGGGGCCTTCAGCATCACCTCCTGGGATGAGCAGCCTCTTCCCTCCCACGGCCTGCCCAAAAAATCAGCCCCCATCTCCCCCTCCCCACCATCCCACCTTCCTGCTGGAGAGGAATTTCTTGTCCTACCGTGCAGATTTTGCTGCTTTCATGACAGCTGGTCCATGCTCAGCCTGGAAATCTCCATGGTTTTGTTTAGTTTAGCAAAATATGAACGTGTTTGGTGGTTTGTGTGGCCGGCATTTTTGGGGGACTTGGTTTTTTGGTTTTTGTTATTTGGGGTTTTTTTGGGGGGTGGGGTTTTTTTTTTGTTTGGTTTTTTTTGGGTATTTTGGTGTTTTATTTTGGCATGGTTTTTTGGGGTTTTTTTTTGTTTTGTTTTGGTTTTTGTTTTGATTTGGTTTTGTTTTAGTTTTTTGTTTGGTTGTTTTTTTGGGGATTTGGGGGGTTTTGTTGGGTTTTGGGGGGTGGAGGGATTTTTTGGGTTTTTTTGAATTTTTTGGTGTTTTATTTCGGGGACTTTTTGGGTTTTTTGTTTTGCTTTGGTTTTGTTTTTTTGTTTTGTTTTTGTTTTAGTTTTTTGTTTGGTTGCTTTTTTGGGGATTTGGGGGGTTTTGTTGGGTTTTAGGGGGGTGGGGGGGTTTGGGGTTTTTTTGGGGTTTTGGGGAGTTTTATTTTGGGATTTTTTGTTGTTGTTGGTTTTTTTTTTTTGTTTGTTTGGTTTGGTTTTTGTTTTATTTTGTTTTATTTTTTTGTTTTATTGGGTTTTTTGGGGATTTGGGAGTTTCTGTTAGGTTTTGGTTTTGTTTATTATGGAATCATGAACCCAAGCACCTCCACATTACAACAATTTGAATTTTCACAGCTTTCTGCGCAGTCTGTTGCATTCCTGGGACACAATGGGGGGCACTTCATGTTTTAGGGATGAGAATCAATAGGAATTTTTGGGCTTGATGTTCTCAGAGGTCTTTCCCAACCTTAACAATTCTATCAGCAATGGGCAGGGATGGGTGGAAAAGGGTCACTCTGACAACCTGCTCTATATTCCCTCAACACACTCCCAGATCTGCCTCCTGTGCAATTTACATCAGATCCTGATGCATTTCTGTGCAATTTACAGCAGATCCTGATGGATTTCTGGTCCATGAACTCGCCAAGTTTCCCCTCAAACACTGAACATCAAATGGCAGGGAGCTCTCCAGGCCACCAACCACTGCCTGAGGAAGGGGTTTCTTCCTTTTCTCCCTTATTTTTTACCTTCATCTTCTTCCTGATTGGTTTATTTTTGCTAAAAAAAAAATGAAAAAAGGATACCGCTCCACATCTGTGTGTCATGAAATGCTGCCCCAAAGCCACTGATGCTCCTGCAGAGCCCCCTGGCAATGTCTGAGCAATTTGTCAGCCCTGATTCATTTTTAAAAAACCCCAAAACTACCGAGGAAAAAGGCTGGGAATCCTCCTGGAGTGTGCACAGGCAGATCCCAGGGCAGCCCCTGTCAGCAGCACAGGTGAGATGAACGGTGTGGGATTGCTCCCAGCTCGGAGAAATTAATGAGGATGCTATGCCAGGGTGAGTTCTGTCCCAAATAGATGAAGTGCAAGCCTGGAACATGTGCCAAGCTCCTCTGGAGCTTGTTTCACAAGTGCTGCCCATTTTCCATGCATGCCTGAGGAATTCTGCTTCCCCCAGCTCAAGGTAGGGATGAGAGGAAAGCTGAGGAGTGCAGAGAGCAGGTGCTGCTGCAGCCTCCTGCTCTGGAAAATCCTTGCACAGAGCACCAGGAAGCTTTGCCTGGGTTTGGAGCACTGGTTCTGGGCTGGCTCGGCAAGGATGGACAACCCCAACTAGGAATTGCTGCATTCCTTTGGAAATATCACATCACAGGACGGTGGAGCTTGGAAAGAACCTCCAAAGGTCATCACATCCAAGCATTAACCCAGCACTGAGTTCACAGAATTCACGGAATCACAGAATCATAGAAATCACAGGATTCACAGGATTCACAGAAATCACAGAATCACAGGATTCACGGGATTCACAGAATCATAGAAATCACAGAATCAGAGAATTCACAGAATCACAAAATTTAGAGAATCACAGAATCAATCACAGAATTCACAGAATCACAGAATCAAAGAATCACAAATTCTCAGAATCACAGAATTTACAGGACTTATAGAATTCACAGAACCACGGAATTACAGAATCATAGAATTCACAGAATCACTGGGTTTGGAGAGACCTTCAAGCTCGAGTCCAACCCAGCCCCAACACCTCAACCAAACCCTGGCACCCAGTGCCACATCCAGGCTTTGTTAAACACACCCAGGGATGGGGACTGCACCACCTCCCCAGGCAGCCATTCCAGAACTTTATCACCTTTCTGTGAAAAACTTTTCCCTGATATCCACCCTGTATTTCCCTTGGTGCAGATTGAGGCTGTGTGCTCTGGCTGTGTCAGTGCTGCTGCAGACAGAGCCCAGCCCCAGCTGAGCACAGGCACCTTTCAGCAGCTGTGCAGAGTGATGGGGGCACCCCTGAGTCTCCTTTTCTGCAGGCTGAGCACCCCCAGCTCCCTCAGGGCTTCCTCACAAGGTTTGTGTTCCCAGCCCCTCTCCAGCACCCCCATGAAACCACCCAAACCACACAGGAGCTCGTTTTCTCTCCTGCAAATCACCGACCAAGCTGCTTTCCCTTTCTCCCTGCTCCCACACCACCCTTCTCCTGCCCAGCGCTGTGTCACTGGGGTATTTGAGAGATATTTTGAATTGTTCCCATGTGAGGTTAAAGCTTTGGCACCCAGGAAGAGCTGGGAGAGGACTGGGAACTGCAGGAGGGAGTGGGAGTCAAACCAAAGCCACCCAAAATCCTGTGGGGTGGGAATGGACACACACAAGGTCCCACTTCTCCCACATTCTCCCTGGGACACTGCTGCTGAAAAGGGAAAATTCCCAAGGAAGAGGTTGTTTTGTTGTTTTTTGGGGTTTTTTTTAGGGTTCTCCAGGAACAGTGGGAGGGAAGCAGTGAAAACCAAACATGAGCAGGGTGAGGGCAGAAGGGCAAGGCCAGCAGCTTTTTGTCCCCAAAGGTGCAGCCACGCAACACAGCTCCACATTTTGGAGAGCCACATCAAAAAAATTTTTAAAAAAGCAGCAGTGAGCAGTGAAAGTCACAAATTCTGCACCTAAAGGGGCTAAAAGAGAGCTGCAGATGGACTTTGGATGTGGGGGAATCCATAAAGGGCAGAGATTGATGGGATATTGGGAATAAATTCTTTCCTGTGAGGCTGGGGAGGCCCTGGTACAGGTTACTCAGAGAAGCTGTGGCTGTCACAGCTCTGGAAGTGTCCAAGGCCAGGTTGGACAGGGCTTGGAGCAATCTGGGATTGTGGAAGATGTCCCTGTCCATGGCAGGGCTGGACTGGATGAGTTTTAAGGTCCCTTACAACCTAAACCAGTCTGTGACTCAGTTGTGATGATGATCCTCAGGCTGAGTGGGGCAGTGGAGAAAGGTTTGATATCAGTCACAGAGAAAGGTTTGATATCAATCACAGGGTGTTGGAGAAAAGCACAAGAGAGGCTGCAGATATCTCAGTAGAGACATCATGGATTTTTTTTCCATGCTTGCTTTCTGACTCTGTGTTTTCCTCTCCCGGGAAGACCATTTCTGATCCTTGACACATCCAGCAGCTGCTGGGACTGGTCATGAACAGGAGCAAAAGGTGCTTTTGGGCAGGTCTCACCTCCTGTCCCCTGGGTTATTCATTCCTCACAGTTCTCATTAGGTCTGGCCTTAATGAAGGCTCTGCTGAGCTTTGGGCTCCTCCTCTCTCCCCATCCTCCACTTCTCTGCATCTCCTGAGTGGAATCAACACCAAACTGAGAAGCAGGGAGGAGCTGTCAGCCCCCCACCCCACGAGGCCAGCACGGAGAGGATGTTTTCCCACTTGAGGATGGTTTATCCAAGCTGCACACACAATCTCTCATGCTCACACTCTCTCTCACACACAACACAAACGTTTTCTCACCAAGCCCTTGGGATTTTGGCACTCCCTCCCACTCTCCTGGTCGTGCACAGCCCCACTTCCCAGCTGAGGAGATGTGGAGAAATCTCCTGACTGTTTTGTTTGCAGCAGAGCTGCTGGCGCTTTCCAGGCTGGTTATGAGCAAATGGGAAACAGAAAGAAACCAAATTCCTCCTCCCATCCATCCATCCCTGCCCTTGCTGTGTCCCTGGTGCTGCCAGCTCGTCCTGTGGCCATCTCCAGCTCCACACGAAAAGCCCTCCATCAAACCAAGAGCTTTGCAGCCTCTGCTTCCAGTTCAAAGCCTCTTTTTTTTCCTTTTGCTGAGGATCTGGAGGGAAGGGAGAAGTGTTCAAAGCCCAGAGTTGGTTCTGAAGTCGAAAGCTGGGGTTTGTTTTATATGACAGAGCAGAGAGCCCAGGAACCTGTGAGGGCAACACCTCCCTGCAAATCAGGTCATTTATTTAGCGAGGGGAAAAAAGGGTTCAGAGCATCAGGGCAGAAATCAAAAAGTATTTGAAGGAGGAGGGAAAGCCAAGCTCTGGCTTTGCCATTCCTGCCCTCCTGCTGGATCCCCACGGCCTGGCAGGCACTGAGGGAGACCAGGAAAATATTTCACTCTTTACAAACCCTCAGAGCTGCCCTTTCCAGGGGGACTCAGGTCAGCTGCCACACTAAACTCCAAATATTTTCCTAGCTGGCAAACGAAAAAAAAAACCCTCCGTGTGTCTGTGCCTGGCTCTGAAGCCAACGTACACGGAGTGATCAAGCCCCTGGCACACATCTTGCAGGAGCTAATTATAGAATTTGGAAGGCAATGTGATAATATTTTCTTTAGATGTGTGGTGCAGATGTAATTACTTCTCCGGAGATGCCAGCCGCAGATGACGCAGGATGCCCTTATGTAATCACCTTTATTATGCAGCTATGGAAATTTTCCCTCCCTGGCCCAGCCCCTCAGCTCCTTTTTTTTTTGTTCCTCACCCTAAATTCTCTGTGGTTCCTTCAGAAGGTGATGGGTGAGGGCCACAGGGCAGCTGTGGCTCCACCACCTCCAGAGAAATTCCATTCCTGGGTTTCCCCATCCATCATCCCTCCGTGAAGGAGCAGGAGGAGTTGGTGGCTGTGCATTGGCAGGGCTGGGAAAAGGAAACCTTGGAGCCAGGTTTGCCCCATCCCTGGCATCTCCTGTGGCTTGGGCCAGGAGCCAACTGCTCCATTCTCCTGATGAGGAGGAGCACCCTCCCAAAAACGGGCTGGGGATGCTGAGGATGCAAGAAAACTGCAGAGGAAAGCTGGTTTGTCCCTGCAGGGTGAAGGCTTGGTAGGGCACAAACACTTGAGGTGCTCCAAAGGTTGCTCCAGAATGAAGGAGGATCTCCCAGGTGATCCACAAAGAAATTCCTGACAGAAATCACAGCATGATCACAGCCAAAAATGCTTCCAACACAAGAGGGAATTTTGCCTCTGGATACTTTCTGAGGTTTCCCTTTTTGCCTGTGGATCCTTTCCGAGATTTTCCATTTTGCCTGTGGATCCCTACCAAGATTTTCCATTCTGCCTGTGGATCCTTTCTGAGCTTTTCCATTTTGCCTGTGGATCCTTTCCGAGATCTTCCATTTTGCCTGTGGATCCCTACCAAGATTTTCCATTCTGCCTGTGGATCCTCTCTGTGGTTTTCCATCTTACCTGTGGATCCTTACCAAGATTTTCCATTCTGCCTGTGGATCCTTTCTGAGCTTTTCCATTTTGTCACTTCCAAGTCTCTCTGTCCCCACTACCCGCTGAGGTCCAAGCCATGGGGATCTCCAGGACAGAGGTGTCCCCCATCCCCATTGCTGCTCAGAGGGGACACAATCCCCTGGCATGACCAGTAAAACCCTGCCTTGGCCACAAATATTCAGGAAAAAGGGTTGGTCAGCAGCTTGGAGGCATCACCCTGTAGAGGCAGCAAATGTTTTGGCTCTGTGCTCCCACCCTCTTCCATCCCTCTTCCTGACCAAACTGGATCCTTCCTTGCTGTTTTTAAGGATTAATATGTAATGCAGAGGGGTCATTCTGAGTTCTGTGACATGCTGATGCCACCAAAGTTGCAAATCTGGGTTCTGAAGACTTTTATTTCTTTTTTTCTCTGCATGGCATCTGAGGCACGGCATGGATTGAGGAGGAGGAGCCTGGAGATGAGCAAGGCTGAATCCCTCAGTGTCTGGGAAGTTCAAAGAGTTGGGAAATGGGGGAATTGGCCACACAGCCCAAAGGAAAGGAAGCCAGGGACATGGTGGCTGGAGCAGAACTGGAGGCAAAATCCTGGCTCGCCCACTGGGGAAACTGGTTTCCAGTCACGGGTCAGTGCCAGTGCCTGCCAAGGAATGTGTCCTCAGGGCTGGGAATGCCCACAGTCCTCTGAGGACAAAGAGCCAGGGAGGCAGGAGCTGGGGGATGTGTTTGTGGCACTCAGGGCATTCATTAACAGCAAATTCCAAACTCCCAGGAGTCCAGGGCCATCAGGTGGTGATGGATTCAGGTGGCATTTCAGCCCAATCCCTCCCTGTGCTCCATGGGCTGTGACAGCTGGGTCCTTGTGGCCTGGAAAGGGACTGACAACCTTGTGTCCTACCTAGAGAGGCCTGGGAGCCACCATAAGGGTGCTCCAGGCTTCCTGCTCCGTGTTCCACTGCCCCTCTTGGAGATCTTCCCCTGAACTTGAGGATTCTCATCCCTCTGCTTCTGCTGAGGCCACTCAGCCACCAGTTCCTCCCCAGAGCAGGGGCTGGCCATGATGGAGATGAGATGGAGATGGAAATGGAGATTGGAAATGGAGATGGAGATGGAAATTGGAGATGGAGATGGAAATTGGAGATGGAGATGGATGGAGATGGAGATGGAAATTGGAGATGATGGAGACAAGAGATTGGAGATGGAGATGGTGATGGTGACAGATGGAGACGGAAATTGGAGATGGAGATGATGGAGATGGAGACAGATGGAAATGGAGATTGGAAATGATGGAGATGGAGATTGGAGATTTTGGAGATGGAGATTGGAGTTGATGGAGATGGAGATTGGAGATGATGGAGATGGAGATGGAGATGGAGATGGAGATGGAGATGGAGATGGAGATGGAGATGGAGATGGGACATGGACATGGAGATAGATGGAGATGGATGGGACAACATGAACACACACAACTTCGTCCTGAGCCTGATGTTCCTCCTGGAAAACACCTCCCAGGCTGAGCCAAGGGGGCTGTGACAAATCCCTAATTCCTGATATGGACAGAAGGGCAATTCCCAGCAGGATCCTTGAGCACCTGGTGGTTCCAGTGTTAATCTGGCCCTCCTGGCTGCAAGCTGCTTTGCTCCAATTTAATTTTGCTAGGCCTGGCCTGATGCTTTAGGACTGTGAATGCGAGATTTGTTTCCTTCACTCTGGATAATCTCCCAAGGATGGATGAATGAATGACACACAGAATGAATGACCAGGTTGGAAGAGACCTTCAAGATCATCCAGTGAAACCCATGCCCTAAACACCTCAACTAAACCCCGGCACCCAGTGCCACATCCAGGCTTTGTTAAACACACCCAGGGATGGGGACTCCACCACCTCCCTGGGCAGAAAATTCCAGAACTTTATCACTCTTTCTGTGAAAAACTTCTTCCTAATATACAACCTGATGCATAAGGAACAGCTTTAAACTAAAAGATGAGAGATTTAGATGAAATATTAGGAAGGAATTCTTCCCTGTGAGGGTGGGGAGGCCTTGGTAAAGGGCCAGAGAAGCTGTGGCTGCCCCTGGAACCCTGGAAGTGTTCAAGGCCAGGCTGAGGGTTTGGAGCAATCTGGGACAGTGGAAGGTGTCCCTGCCCATGGCAGAGGGTTGGAACTGGGTGATCTTTAAGGTCTCTTTCAATCCAAACCATTCCACGACTCTGTGATTCCACAATTCCCTGGCCTAGACATTATCTGGGAAACCTGAGAATTCACATCCTCCCTGCAGACACCTCAGACCTGACCCAAATCCCGTGGCCAGGACACCCAGCACCCACTCTGGGCTTTCAGCACACACAGGGGGAGATGCTGGAGCCTCTCCTGATTTATGGCAAGAGCCAGCACTGTGAGGCTTTGTCTGCTCTGTGCTGGTACAGGAGGAGACAGCTTCTAGCAGCAGGGATGTTTATTCCAGAATAGGAAACCATTCCTCTGGATGACATAAACCAGAGGCTTTTGGCTTGCTCGTGCTGGCTCAAGCTGAGCAGGCAGATGTCATGGATTGGAGATGGAAAGTGTCCCCCAGCGCAGCAGCTGGCATCAACCCAGCTTTTTGGGGTCAAGCCAGCCTCAGGACCCCCTGTGGCAGCTTGGAGAAGGTGCTCCCCTTCCCCAGCTCTGTGTGGGTGTGAGGAGGTCTCATACAGGCTCAAATTATTCCACTCCATGAGGAGGAAAAGCCTCTCCCAGCATTTTAACTTGCAGAGCAAGTGGGGTGTCCCTGTGCTGGTGAACCCCCAGGTGCAGAGAAGGTTTGTTTGATCACACAACCAGTTTATTCTGGTTAACTGATAAACAAACTCTGGGAGCTCAGCCACAGAGCCTGCTCAGGCTGGGATTGTATCAGCATTCCCAGCAGAAAGGTTGGATTTCCTGGTATGGCACAGCCATGATCCCCTACCAGCCCCATCCTGCACGTTTGGCTGTGGTCCCTGAGATCTCCCACAACAAATCAGGCCAGGCAGAATCTCTCCACAAACACAGGGAAGCCCTTGGAGGTTTCACACCCATTGACTGTCACAGAAAAAAAGGGGATTTCCTCTGAAAACAGGGCTGGAAATCTCTGTTTCAGCAATAGAGAGGGGGGAAGAGCTTCAAGCAGAGCCTGGCAAGGAAGTACTGCAAGGATTCTGATTTCAGTGCCCCAGCCTGATGGTGTCAAGCACTTACAGGCACAGCCAGTTCACAGCTGAGGTCTGAGCTGGGTTTAGGTGGTTGTGGTGCTGGTTGGGAAGCTCTGGAGGCTTCCAGCACAAATTCAGAACTGTCTCCATCACCAGACCTTGGCATTGGCCAGCCAAGGCACTGAGACACCCTGGGATGGAGACGCCACTTCATTCATGGCCTCAAAGTGTGTTCAACAGCCAGAATATCCTTATTTAGGGGTTTTTCTGCTCCTCAATTTGAAAATGTTCTTCCCTCTAAATAAACAGTCTGGGTGAAGAGAGGAGGGAGGCTCTTGCTCACATTGGGACGTTTTGTACAGAAAAGGAGCTCCCCAGAGGTCTCCAGGAAGAAATCTCAGTGCAAGGAGCTCCCCAGATGTTTCCAGGAAGAAATCCCAGAGCAGGGAGCTTCTGTGTCTGCTCCCATTCCCATCTCCACCCCCACATCAAGGCTTTCCACTCCTGTTCCCTGGGGAATGTCCTAACCCATGGATGCTCCTTCAGAGCTCACTGAGCTCATGTTTTCCTCCTTCTCTGATCAGTGCAAAGAACACTCAACCACCCCAAGGACCTCAGAGAGCTTGGGGATCTTGAAATGGAACAGCTCCAAGGGAATGGAAATCACCCAGCCAGGGGGTTGCCAGGAAAAGGGAAAAGAAAACAGAAGGAGATGGGAACAAAGAGTTTGAATTTTGGAGGAGTAAATTTTAAAAAGAAGGCATTGGGTGGGTGTTCAAAGCCTCAGCCCAAGACAGAGCAAGGCCGTCATGGCTGGGTGGGGAAGGTTTTTAGGTGAGTAAATCAACCCTGGAGGGCACCTCAACTGGTTGGGTCTGCTTGACACAGTTTGACCATGGCCACGCAAAAAGGGCAGAGAAGGACAAACCCCACAAAGGGCTGAGACCAGTTCCTGGTGGCTGTGTCCCATGGGGACAGGGGAGCACCATGGCCTGGGAGCAGCTGGCTGTGCAGGAGCCCTGGCACTAAGGGGTGCTGGGTGAGAACTGGGGGTCTCTGTTGGCTCCCAGAGGTGATGGAGGGGCTCTGGTGGAGGTGGGCAGATGTCTTTGTTTGGAAAGACAGGAGTCTGCTAAGGAAGGCAGGAGCCTCCCCTGAAATGGAGAATGTAAACCCTCCCCACCCCTCTGAATTGCTATAAATTTTAAATTAAGGGAATCTCAGGCAAAAATATGGGAGCAGGAAATAACAGTTCTTTAACAGGGAAAAGGAAAAAAAGGATAAAATAAACAATGCAGTACACTAGAACAACACTGACAGAGTCAGAACCCAACCTGACACCCTGTGGGTCAGGGTGTTGGTGGCAGTCCCGTTGGAATTGTGGCTCAGCCCTCCTGCAGTGTCAGGGGTGGTTCTGCTGGAGCAGGGATCCTGTAGAGAAGGATGTATTCTTCCTCTGAAGATCCAGTGGGAGGAGAGGCAGCTGCTCTCTGGGGAATCCCATGGAGAAAGCCGTGCTGGTGTCTCAGAACCTCTGGATTATATCTGGGTAGCAATGCTTGGCTCCTCCCCCTGGGCTCACATCTCCCAATGGGATGCTGTAGTTCTTATCAGCCATGCAGTGAATTCAATAGCTGTTATCAGCAGCTGTCCCCTCCTGAGGGAGGTGTGAATGTGGTCACTCAAAGAGAGAGATAAGGCAAACTGCCCACTTGACAAAGGTAATCTGCCATACAGATGGTAACAGAAAACATTTTGCCTTGCAATCTTCAACAGCAGAGGTTCCTGGCTCAGCCACCCGAGCCCTGGGTCAGAAATGAGAGTTGGGGGTTCAAAGTTTACACCCCATCTCAGAGCATGGGTTATCCTGGATATCCCAGCCTTCTCCAAAGTCTCTTCTCTCATGATTTATTCATCTGTGGAGAGCGCTAAGGCATAACTCAGCTCCCAAAGGCAGCATGAGCAGTGTCAGGAAAGTGCCTGTCTCCTGTGAGACCTGAAACTGCAGCAACTCCCTCAGGGCAGCCACAGCCTCCTGTGCTGGGGCAGCCTCCCCAAATCCCACTCCTGGGAAGGGTCCCTGTCACCTCAGCCACCTCTGGTCATTGCCAGAGCAGGGATGGAAAGGGCTCTCTGTCTGTGTGGCTGCTTCCAAGCTGTACACACACCCCCAAACCAACCCATTTGTCAGAATTCTCTGCTTCTGGAGCTTAAGGGCAAAATTGCAAGGTTGAATCTCCACAGGAATGCATTTTGGTATAATGTACACCTTCGTTGTGCACCCCAGCAGTGTGTTTTACCCTGGTTTAAATGCACATTAACTCAAATGTGATTATTTTGGCATTATTGCTGTTTTACTGCTCTCGCTGTTGTTTGCCCACCAACACCAGCCCCGTGACCGGCGGCTCCTTTGATCCCCAGACATCCTGCCAACAGAAAATTCACCTCAGCAAATGTGTTTCAATAAGTGGTTAGCTTTGTGTGGCTTTTATTTCCCTCCCTCCACGACTGCAAATAATCCAGAGTAAGTGCTGAGGCTGGATGGCCCCCCATGGGAAGGCTGATTGCTCTCCTGCCACTGGGAAAGTGGGAAAAGGAGCTCTGGGCCATCCTCTGGATGCTGGAATGGAAAGAGGGCAGCATCCACACCCAGCTTTTGGCCAGGTGGATGGAGCTTGGGGCAGCCTGGGATAGTGGGTGTGAGACCCCCATGAGATGGGGTTTAAGGTCCTTTCCAAACCAAACCATTCTGTGGATGCATCATCCCATTCATCCCATCTGTCCAATTCTCTGCCCTTCTTTCAGAGCTCTTCACAGCCTTTCACTTCAGCCACACAGCTGGGAAGCATCCCCAGAAGGATGGGAAAGTTCAGAAGGGTCCCCTGATAGAAAGGTCCCAAAATTAGTATTTGAGTGAAAATGAGCTGCTTTGAGCAATCCTCACCTGAAAAAAAAGCCCAATTTGTCAGACCCCAAAATTCCATTTGAATAAAAGCTCAGCTATTAGAACTTCAAATCTATATTTGTACCCAAACCCTTCTGAAAAACAAACAAAAAACAAAACAGGCAGTCAGACCCCAAATCCCTAATTGAGGAAAACCCAGCTCCCACATCCCAAAATCCCCCTTTAGCCAAATTAAGTTACCTGATCCCAAAATCTTGATTTGATCAAAACCAAGCCATCAGACCCTAAAATGCCCTATTTGTGAAATACCCCAAACCCCAGCTGTCTGATCCTAAAGTCCCTGTTTGAGCAAATGATCTCAAATTCCTCATTTGAGAAAAACCAAGTTCTGGGAGCCTGAAATTCCCAAATTGAGAAAAAAAAAGTATTAAAACAAGAGAACCCAACAGTCAGATCCCAAAATTCCAGTTAAGTAAAACAAGCTGTCAGACCCTCAAAACTTACTCTGTGCAAAACCAAGCTGTCAGACCCCAAAATTCCCATTTGAAGAAAAACACACAGTCTGACCCCAAATTCCCTGTTTGAGATAAAATAATCCTCTGAACCCCAAATCCCTATTTGAGCAAACCCCAAAACCTCCCAAATCCACATAACTCTATTTGAGCAAACCCCAAATCCACAAACCCCTATTTTAGCAAACCCCAAAACCTCCCAAATCCACAAATCCCTATTTGAGCAAACCCCAAAACCTCCCAAATCCACATACCTCTATTTGAGCAAACCCCAAAACATTCCAAATCACAAAACCTCCCAAATCCACAAATCCCTATTTGAGCAAACCCCAAATCCACAAATCTCTTATTTGACCAAACCCCAAACTTCCCAAATCCACAAACCCCTATTTGAGCAAACACCAAAAGCCTCTCAAATCAACAAATCCCTATTTGAGCAAACCCCAAACCCTTCAAAACCTACATATCCTTATTTGAGCAAACTCCAATACCTCCCAAATCCACACATTCCTATTTGAGCAAACCCCAATCCACACATCTCTATTTGAACAAACCCCCCAAACCTTCCAAATCCAGAAATCCCTATTTGAGGAAACCCCAAAACCTCCCAAATCCACAAACCCTTATTTGTGTAGAAACAAGCCATCAGACCCCAAAATCCCCATCTGAAAACAGAAAAAGGCAAACTCCAAATCCTTATTTTGGAAAACCCAGTGTCTGACTCCAAAGTTCCCATTTCTGCTAAAACAAACCATCAGCCCCAAATTCCCCTTGGAGGAAGAGGGAGCCATCCCTTCCCCAAAGCCCTGCCAGAGGTGGGCAAGGGGCTGAGGAAAACCCAAAAGTTCCCAAATCCACATACCTCTATTTCAGCAAACCCCAAAACTTTCCAAAACAACAAATCCCTATTTGAGCAACCCTCCAAACCTTCCAAATCCACATATCTCTATTTGAAGAACCCCCAAAACATTCTAAATCTACAAACCCCTATTCGAGCAAGCCCCAAAACCTCCCAAATCCACAAATCCCTATTTGTGTAGAAAGAAGCCATCAGACCCCAAAATCCCCATCTGAAAACAGAAAAAGGCAAACTCCAAATCCTTATTTGAGGAAACCCCAAAACCTCCCACATCCACATACCTCCGTGTGTGCAGAAACAAACCATCAGGCCCCAAAACCATCAGACCCCGTCTGAAAACAGAAAAAAGGCAAACTCCAAATCCTTATTTTGGAAAACCCAGGGTCTGACTCCAAAGTTCCCATTTCTGCTAAATTCAGCCCCAAATTCCCCTTGGAGGAGGACGGAACCGTCCCTTCCCCAAAGCCCAGCCGGAGCAGGACACAAAGAGTTAATTAAAGCTCCTGCGGGCGCCCTGGCCAATCCCTCCGAGCCAAGGGCAGCCCTTGGCCCCAGCCCAGCAGCAGGTTGCTCTCCTCAGGTATTATTTTGGAATTTTCCCGAGATACCACGCAGGGAAACAATGAATTTGGCGCTCGGAGGAGGATGGGGAGCAGCAGGATGCACCCCTGGGCTGCCCAGGTAAATCCCGGATTTTTGTGGGATTTTTCTTTTCCTCTCCTCCCCCCTCTGGCTGCGTGTCTTTGTTTGGGGAAGGGTTTGCGGTGGATTAGGGCAGGGCTGAGCTGGCGGGACGCTTTGCAGGTGATTTTTTGGGGGGCACACCTTGTGATATAGGTAGGAACCTCTTTGAGCCAGGTCTCATAAGCTCTTGGAGATCTATTTCACACTTAAGGCAGCTCAGCCACCTTTGGAAGCATAAAATCAGCAGCATGGCTTCTGTTGGAAACAAAAAGGTTTCATAAAAGACAACATAAACAGAGAAAAAGCGAGCCAGGTGCAAGAAGTTCTTGCTCTTGGTAAAACACCTCACAAAAGCGATTTGTTTCTTTGTTCACTTATTTTTCCAGTAAGTTGCCCAGCTCCTGTCCAATTAGCTATCCTTAAGTTTGAGGTGAAGTTTCTCAGGCCTTTTTCACCTAATCGCGGAGAGAAACTTCCCCAAACAAAAACCAGCTTTGTCACTCGGTCAACAAAACCCACATTCCTATAACCGGGCTGCGCTCCTGCGCGGGTCAGGGATGGGGTGGGTGGGGAAAACTGCGATTTTCCCCTCTATAAACCCCCTCTGGATCCAGCAGGGACCCCCCGAGCACCGAGACCTTGCACCCCGGTGGATTTTAGGGCATCACTCTCCGGTTTAGCAGCGCTAATTCAGCGGTGGGGACAAGGGTTTGCTCCAAGCGCGGTGTTCAGGGAGGAGCGAGCGATTCCAGGGCTGGCTCCGCGCCCAAGAAATTCCTCGGGCCGAGTTAATGATAAATCACGGGCTGGTGAGGGGTCCCCGCTTTGTCCTTCCTGCGGGGACAGAGGTTTGGGTGAAGTTTGGGGGTGGCAGAGCCGGGCAAGGCTCCGTGGAACCGATCTGGGGGTGATGGCTCATCCCAAAGGGCAGGATTGGGTTCCCCCGCCGCAACATCCCGTCTGCAGGTGACACAAAGGGGGATCCCCTGGTGTTTGGGGCCTTGGAGCTGGGGATCACATCGGGATCCCTGAGATTTGGGGTGTGGGGATGTGTGAGGCTGCTCAGGAAGGTGCTGGGAGCCAGGGATGTAGCTCCGTGCTGGGACACTCTCAGTGGTCACCCCATATCCCCTCTGCTGGGGAGTCCCACGGGCTCTGCTGGCATCACCCCATCTCCAGCCACCTTCCCAAAGGATCTTCAGTGGATTAGTGCAGGGCTGAGCTGGTGGGAGCCTTTCCAGGTGATTTTTAGGGATGTGATGTACCTGCTGGGTTATGTTTGCACCAGGAGATCTTTCCAAATGATCTTCAATGGATTAGTGCAGGGCTGAGCTGGTGCCAGTTGCTCCAACCTTTCCAGCTGCTTTTTAGGAATGGGAAGTACCTGCTGGGCTGTGTTTGCACCAGGGGGTCAGAGCAGAGATGGGGTGCACACAGATGGAATGTTCAGGGTGGGGAAATCTCACCCTGGATCCCACTGGCAGCCCCTTAGCAAGGGGAAACTGAGGCACACAGGGCTGGGATGACCCCAAGCAGTCCAGCCCATGGAATGGAGCATCCCAGACCCTCAGGGCTGCAGCCAGCACTGAGGCTGCTCCATCAAACTGCCCTTGTCCTGTTCTGATGGAATCCAGGGGGTTTTCCCTGTGCCACCAAAGCTGGTGCTTTTCTGGGCAGAGGTTGCCCTCAGGACCACACTGGGGACAATGACACAGCTGGCCCTGAGTATCTTCTGGGGGCAGTCACAAGGGCCACAGATGAGGCCATGGATGAGCCCTTCCTGATGGACACATGGGATTTGGGAAGGCAGTTTGGGCTGAGCTTGAAATCATCCTGTCCTGTTGTCCCTTGGGATGATTAAGGGAGGAAAATCCTTCCTGTCTGCCATCAGATGCATCCTGGAGGATGCCAGCCTGGATCCAAACCCAGGACTCTGAGAGCAGATGGGAAAAAGGGGAAAAATCCCCCTGAGGATGAGGACTTTGGCCAGCGGAATGCTGGTGGATATCCACTGTGGCTTGTGACAAACTCCACGGCAGGATAATTCCTGGTGGGAAGGACCCCAGGAGCTCTCCAGGCCATCCTGCTGCTGGTGGACCCTGCCTGGTCCATTCAGGGCTTGAAAACCTCCAAGGATGAGACAGAAAAGCCTCCCTGGGACTGTACAAATGTGCCTTGTCACACCTCCCCATCACCTGCCGAGGTTTCTCTGGGGCTTTGCCCACCTTGCTGCAGCCTCCAGAATAATTTTGAGTTCTTCCCTTGCTGGAACAGCTCAAGACTGGCATGGACTATCAGGTGTTTAGCTTTTCATTCCACTCTGCCTGCTTTTTCAGATCCAGAAAATCCTGTGGGTTAAAACTGGGATCAAACCCCCAGAGATGAAGAGCTGCGATGGAGGAGGTGGGATTGGGACAGGGGGAGCAGCTTGCTCAGGGTGAGCAATAGCCATGCCCAGATTGATCTGCTGATTATTTTACTGTCAGAGAAAGGTTTCCAGGAAGCTGTGGCAGGGTGTCCATTCCAGGAACAGCCTCAGGGAGCTGAGAGGGAAGGAGGGACAGGCAGGAGGGCACAGAGCCACGGTGCAAATTGTGGCTGTGCTTTGCCACCATTCCCCCTCCTGCCACGTCCTGGGGGATGGGGACAGGGTGGACTGTGTCCCTTAAACACAGCCAGCAACTGGGGGAGGAAAACTGATAGCAGAGTGGGAGGGAGGCCAGGGAAGGTGGAGCAGGCTGCTCTGTTCGGGCTGTGCCAGGAACAATGGGGCCTTTGTTGGGGAAGAGAGGTGGTGAGGCTGGCAGGGACAGTTTGGTGCTCAGAGAGTTCCTTGGCCAGCTGGGGCACAGGGCACTGGTGTGTGGGATGGGACGATGTGGTGGGCAGTGTCCCCCCAGGCAGCTTTGGGGGACAGGGAACTGGGACATGGGGTGGGACAGGTTGGTACAGCTGGGGGCGGGGAAGGGGAAATAATGGGGAATGGGAAATAATGGGAAATGGAAATGGGAAATGGGATGGGACAGGTTTGCATCCAATGCATCCCTTGGCCAGCTGGGGGGACAGGGAAATGGGCTGGGACAGTCTGGTACCCACCATGTCCTTTGGTCAGAAAGTGGAGCAAGGAACAGGGATATGGGTTATGGGATGTGGGATGTGGGATATGGGATGGAGCAGTCTGGTACCCACCATGTCCTTTGGTCAGAAAGTGAAACAAGGAACAGGGATATGGGATATGGGACAGTCTAATACCCACCATGTCCTTTGGTCAGAAAGTGAAACAGGGGAAGAGGGACATAGGATATGGGGTATGGGATATGGGATGCAGGATATGGGGTATGGGATATGGGATGCAGGATATGGGATGGGACAGTCTGATACCCATCATGTCCTTTGGTGAGAAAGTGGAACAGGGATATGGGATATGAGATATGGGATATGGGACAGTCTGGTACCCATCATGTCCTTTGGTCAGAAAGTGAACCAAGGAAAAGGAATATGGGATATGGGATGTTGGATGTGGGATGTGGGTTGGGACAGTCTGGTACCCATCGTGTCCTTTGGTCAGAAAGTGAAACAAGGAACGGGGATATGGGATGTGAGATATGGGATATGGGACAGGCTGGTACCCAGAATGTCCCTTGACCACAGCTGGAGGAAACTGGGACACGGCAGATGGGACAAGGGACAGGCCAGTTTGGTACCAGACATCCTCTGGTGGTGGGACTCATTTCCAGGTGCCTCTGTGAGCCCCACACATGCTGCCAGGACTCTCCTTGATGTGGGTCTGGGTTCGTGGCCACCCTCCCAAACCCTTTGGCATCAGGAATTGCAGTGAGTGGTTTAAGAATGAGCTGGTTCTGAGACCCTGGGGACCCTCACAGCATCCCATGCTGGGGCCATCCTGAATCAAGAGCTGCCACCCACTCCAGACCAGAGGAGCTCTGGGGATGCAGGAATCTGTCACCCAGGCTGTCCCTTGGCAGCTCAGCAGAGCTCCCTGAAGGAGCTGCCTGGGTCCTTTCATCTCATCTCTTTTGTTTCAGCCTTGTTATGTAAATAGCTGATGCGGGCCCCCATAATGAGAAAGTCGTTCCCCAGAATACAAAAGGCTGTAATTATCTCATTAGCAGGAGGAAAGGGAAAGGAAATGCTTCTGAGCTGGCTCACTTGTATTTCCCACAGCAGCCTGAGGAAGCACAGCCCCCAAAAGCCCCCAAAACCCCCCAAAAATCCCCCAAAACTGGGACCTGCCTGCCCCTAATACTGCCGCCCCCTCTCTTCAGGAGAGAAAAGCAAAGTGTGATCCTCCTGTCTCAGAAATGGGAAATAATGGGATATGGGATATGGGATGGGACAGTCTGGTACCCATCATGTCCTTTGGATAGAAAGTGGATCAGGGAACTGGGATATGGGACATGGGATGTGGCATGTGGGATATGGGATGTGGGATGTGGTACTGGGAGGGCTGAGGGCTTTGAACTTGGAACTTTCCAGTTATCCAGAGGATGCTGCAGGTCCCTGTGCAGACCCCTCAGTGCTCTCAGGTGCTGGGACAGGCATAGCTGGAAACTGGGCGGGGGTCACAGAGGGACAGGGTGGTCCCCACATTCCCAAATTGGATGTTCCTCGGCAGGACTGCCATGCTGGGCAGTCTAAGTCCAACCTCCCAGTAAAGTGCCCTAGGGCACCAGCAGGGTGCCCTAGGGCACTTTACTGGGGATTGGGTCCAAAAGTAAATCCAATCATAAATCCTTTGCACAGAAAGATGGAAAATGTGCAGATACACAGCAGCCCCACAGCCCAAGAGGTGTCTGAGGGTGGCTGCAACAATCTGTCACTGCTTGACCCTCCATCCTGCCTTCCTGAGTTTGATTTTTAGCTCTGAATGGGGAGAAAAAGATCTGCAGTGCAGGGATAAATGGGAAAAAGAGAGGTCTGTGACCTGGGGAAGGGGCAGGAGTTGTTCTTCTGAGTTCATTTGGCTTTTGGTAGTGGAAAAAGCTTGTGGTTGAAAAGCTGGAGGTCTGCATGTTTTTGCAGACAGGTTCAAGAGTGCTCCTACTGTATTCCAGTGGCAGAGGAAAACCTGGCAGCCACCAAGCCAGGATGGGGGGAAAGGAGCAGGAGGAGGTGCAGGAAAGAGCCACAAGAGTTACTTGAGGGCTGGAAAAAACGCCTGTGAGAGACAAGAAAAGCTCATTCTGTTCCCCTCTTCAGACTGAGCAACTTGAGAAGGGTGTAGGAGAACAGGAGGTGCTGGGCTCTGGTGCCAGGTGGGAGCTGTGGTGTCCCTGCTCCTGAATAAATCCCAGTGGAGCAGCTCTCAGCCAGGTTTGGGACAGCACAGCCATAAGGAGGTGGCAAGTGGTGGCCTGTGACACACAGGAGGCAGAGCAGTGGCTGAGTGGCCTTTTTGGAGGATGTGGTGTACAAGAAAAGTGAGGGAGAGGAAGAGGGATGTGACTGAAGCTAAGAGGACAAGAGGGAACAGCCTCTAAACAGGAGAGGTTTAGATTAGATATCAGGGAAAATTTCTTCATGGAAAGGGCGTCCAGGGCAGTGTTGGAGTCCCATCCCTGGAGGGATTTAGAAGCCATGTGGATGTGGCACTTGGGGACATGGTCAGTGGTGGCCTGGGCAGTGCTGTGGGAACAGTTAGACCCCACAGCCTTAGAGGGTTTTTCTAACCTGAATAATTCAGCGATTCTGTGATTCTACAAGTGCAAGTCTTGGTTTTCAGTGGTGGTTTTGCCCCAGGGCTTGTTAACCCTCACTGGACACAGGTGGCTTTGCTCCCTGCAGGGTCTGTGTTCACTGCTAACCCATTCCTGTCCCTCCCTTCCCACTCCACATCTCTTCCTGGATCAAGCTGAAATTATCACAGCCATTCTTTTTCCAACCTGCTCCACCACCCCAGGATGTGTTGACTTTTTCTCCTCCAACCAACCCAACCCCTTGGCATTGCTGCCAACAAACTGGCAGAGCCAACCTGAGCTGTAAACACAGGGCAGGTGCAGCCCTACCCCTACAAAAACAACAGAGCAGGGTTCATGGTGTCACTAATTGCTCCCTCATTAAGCAAACAAACCCGACTAATCAAGGTCAGGGGCACACCTGTCACCACAGTTGGCAAGAGAGGGAATTTTTGACCTTCAGGTGCCTTTGTTGCCCGCGCTGGCAGCACCTCCTGCCTGGGATGGGCACGAGTGCCAAGCCCTGCTTGCTCTGGGGCTCTTTGCTGGTGCCCAAGGGCCATGACTGATTCCCTTCCCTCATTCCCTTTTCCTGATTCCCTTCTCTGACTCCCTTCTCCCTTCCCTTCTCCCCTGGCACCATGCCGAGCTGTGTCTGTGTGTCTGCCTCCCCAAAGCCTTTGTTAGGAGAGTGTTAACAATTAACCTCCTCAGGCAGCAACAGAGCCAGGCCTCCATCATTTAGTCTTGGTTAACCATTCAGCTGCTTATCTCAGAGCAATCTTTCTTCTTTCTTAACTGGAAGGCATTCACTAATGGTTTGGGTAGAGCAAGTTGGAAGATGAAGTTGTTATTTTACAAATGTCTGTATTGACAATAACATCTCGGAGTGTCCTGGAGCTGCAGGCAGGGCTGGAAACCTTGGTAAGAGGTGGGCAATGCAAAGTTTGCCTGGCTTAGCTGGGGAAAAGGACATTTCACTCCAGATTTTCTGCGTCAGGCATCAGAATATTGCTGCCTCTGAGGCAAGGCTGCTGCAGGAAAGGCCAAGAGGGCACTGGAAGTGGATGGATGGGATGGGGAGGTGGTGCAATGTGGAGTGTGTGGATTCCCAGTGTCCCTGCTCAGAGAAGGTCACCCAGCCATGCTCGAGGGTGACTCTGCTTTCCTCCTAAAGGATGGACTTGGGAATGAAATGCTGGTAAATGTCACAGACATCTTTTATGAAAAGTCTTTTTTTTAGGATTTTTCTTTTTGAGAAGCTGAGAAGCTTCAAAAATAAAATGTAAACAATGGTTATGTGCTGCTGTGGAATACAACAGGTGGATCTGTGATTGGTCTCATGTGGTTGTTTCTAATTAATGGCCAATCACAGTGAGCTGGCTTAGACAGAGAATCTGAGTCACAAGCCTTTGTTACCATTCCTTCTTTTTCTATTCTTAGCCAGCCTTCTGATGAAATCCTTTCTTTTATTCTTTTAGTATAGTTTTAATATAATATATATCATAAAATAATAAATCAGCCTTCTGAAACATGGAGTCAGACCCTCATCTCTTCCCTCATCCTCAGACCCCTGTGAACACTGTCACAGGTGAAGGCAAACACTTTGCTTCCCTCAGGCTCCCTGTGCTCATGGACAGGCTCAGCATCCCTGGGAATCACAAACAAAGCTTGTGAAAAGTTCAAACATGAATTTCAGTTCATGCTCCCATGGGAGGGAGGCAGTTCTCATGGAATCATGGAATAGTTTGGTTTGGAAGGGACCTTAAAGATCATTCAGTTCCATCTCTTCCCATGGCAGGGATGCCTTCCACTGTCCCAGGTTGCTCCAAGCCCCATCCAGCCTGGTCTTGGATACCTCCAGGGATCCAGGGGCAGCCACAGCTGCTCTGGGCACCCTGTGCCAGGGCCTCTCCACCCTCAGTCAAGAATTTCTTCCCAGTATCCCACATAACCCTGCCCTGTCAGTCTGAAGCCATTCCCTCTTGTCCTCCTGCCCCAGAGATGATGAGATTTAAGGAGAAGAAATGTCCTGGGGAAGTTTTTAGTCACACATTCCCCCAAACCTGGAAGGAGAAAAAAATATTACTCTCCTGCTCTGTGCTGGAGCGTGGCAACGTTATTCCTGTGCTCAAAATTTGATTTCACAGTTCAGCTGAGGAACAACCAGTGTAAAACCTGACTGGGAACTGGAGCTGGCCAGAAGATACAAACCCAGGGGTTGTTGTTCTCAGGAAAAAATGGCCCTTTTTGGCAAACAAAGCTGTACTGTCAGGGAGCTCTTGGCACTTCTGGAATCTCCTTAATAACATATTTGTAACACTTGTCTGTATGCTCTGTTTATCAGATCCCGGGTTTGCAGTAAACACAAGCTGAGAACAAGGGGGTTTTTTTCAGAATATTTTCTTGGATGATTCCCAGTTAAAAGAAAAGCTTCTTGTCATGTTGGCTTTTTTTTTTTTTTTTTTTTTTTTCCCCTTTTGGAAGGATCAAACTTTCCAGTGACCTCATCCCTGCCCTCAGAGAGTCAATGTAAATGTGCAAATGTCACCGTGAAATTTACCCAGTGAGGGAAAAGTAACCTGGATTTCTCCCTGGCTGGCTGGGGAGCACTGCAAGGAGACAATGCCACATCCTTGTCTGGAGCTGAGACCTTCCAGCACATCCCTCCTGTGGTGCCTGGTGTCCCATAAAAAGAAATCACAGCCTATAAAGATTCCCAAAGTCACCGAAAAGCAGGTTGTTCCTAAATTAGGAGGAGAAAAAGTCTTCCTTTGACTCATAAAATCCAAAGGCACCGTTGGCTGAGCGTGGCTTCAAGTGGGTGTTCTCCATCCTTCCTCATCACCCCACAGCCCAGCCAAGTCTCCAGGTGCTCCTTTTTCTCTCCTGTATTTTGCTGCTTTGGAATGTGGTTGGAGATTGTTTGTCCACCATGTGAATTGTTTTTACTTAATGACTAATCACACCAATTCCCAGCTGTGTTGGGAATCTGGAAGCAGTTCACGAGTCTTTAATTAGTATCTTGTTAAGCCTTCTGTAAGATCATTTCTATATTCTTTAGTATGGTTTTAGTATAATATCATATCATATAATAATAAATTATGCTGATTTTCTTTGGGAAGTGTCTTTAGGGTGTGACAGGGTCATGAGCCTTTGAGTGCTGCTCAGAGCATCACATGCCTCATATGTGACCAGACCCTGCCACTCCTTGCTGCTGGCAGGGGTTTTGTCACTTATGGCCAATAAACACTCGTGTTTTGGCTGTGGGGGATCCCCCCACGTGCTCGTGTGATCCTCCTTCACTGCCAGGTCAAATTAGGAGGACAAAAAGTCTTCCTTTGACTCATAAAATCCAAAGGCACCGCTGGTTGAGTGTGGCTTCAGGTGAGTGTTCTCCATCCTTCCTCATCACCCCACAGCCCAGCCACGTCTCCAGGTGCTCAGCGAGCACCTGGATTGACCCCTGGGCATGGTGCACTCATGAACCATCAGTGGTGATGTTCTTTGGGAAGTCTTTAGGGTGTGACAGGGTCATGAGCCTTTGAGTGCTGCTCAGAGCACGTGTCCAAACATCACATGCCTCATACGTGACCAGACCCTGCCACTCCTTGCTGCTGGCAGGGGTTTTGTCACTTATGACCAATAAACACTCGTGTTTTGGCTGTGGGGGATCCCCCCACGTGCTCGTGTGATCCTCTTTTACTACCTGGTCTTTAGACTTTGATCAGGAAATGACATGAGATCATCTGCTGGGGACAGAGGTGCAAAATGCAGGGTGTCCTCAGCAGGGAACACAAAGTGCTCACTTAGTGCTTGTTGATCATAAAATCCCAGAAATGGGATTACAGATGGTCATAAAATCCCAGAATGGGCTGGGTTGGGGTGGAAGGGACCTTAAACCCCATCACAGCACTCTGTGTCCTCTCCCTCTGGCACAGCAGTTGCCACATCTGCCACACAGGCTGTACTTTGGACAGGGCAGGGTGCTGGGAAAGAGGGAGGAGAAGCCTCCAGAAATGCAGTTTAATAAAAGCAAAGTTGAGCAGCACAGCCCCTGTGCTTTAACCTTTTTAATTCTTTTTCCATTCCATTATTAGTGCAAATAGCAAGGCCCTGTGAGACACCACGTGGGAGCTGAGCTCCAGACCTCAGCTTGCTCTCCAGGGAAATAAACCCAGCTCTGCTTTACTCAGGGAGGGCTGAATGAGCATCCCTACCCCAAGGAGAGGGAGAACCCCGCTGAAATGGGGATTTTCTCCATCTCCCCTTCCTGCCTGACTGCTGCCATCCCTGAGCCTTTTTCCAAAGGGCATCACTATTTTTATCCCTTCCACAGGGAAACCTGCAGCTTCCGCTGCCCTTAAGTCCTGCTTTAGCCGCTGGGTTGTCAGGATGGATTATCCTGGAAATCCTGGAACTGAGGGTGCCCGAGACAAAAGAAAAGCATCAATTCTGACCCATGGGGACTGAGTCAATGAACTCAGTAGGGCAGGTGGGCAATGGTCAGCTGAGTGGCCACAGCTGTCCACAAGCCACTGGCCTTGCTCCTCCAGGTTTGGTTCAATCACTCAAAATTGCAATGCACCTTCTCCCTTCCCTCAGGGAATGAGATCCTTGGCTGGTACAGGTTCATATTCTCCATTATTCAATAAGGCAACAACAAAAGAAAAAAGCTTGTTGTGGGTCTTTTATTTCCATAAATAAGATTTCACACCTTTGTGTAAAAGCTGATGAAGAGCATCTAGACAGCTGAGAATTGGTCCCAAGGATAACCGGCCCCAGGACAACCCTAGTGAAAGACAACTTTTGAAGCCATTATTTGCATGTTATCCCTGTCCCATGGCCTAGTTTTGGCCAACCCAAGGCACAGCCTAAGTAGGAATCAAATGGAGAAGGGGAATAAAGATTTAAATGAAAATTTAGGATGACACCTGCACAAAAGTATCTGTTTTAAAGCTCAAGTTCAGGCGAGCAACAATCCCAAGAAAGAGATGGAAATTGTGTTGCTTAAACCCTGTGGTGTCATCCCTAAGGGATGTGCTGGAGGGAGCACTTGTATGAACCAGGACCAGGGATGGAGACCTTCCAGCCCCATGGGAACACAAACTTACTCAAATCTGGGAAAAGTGACAGAAATAATTCCAGCTTCAGCACAGCCAACAGTTGTGTCTCACCAGTGCTATAGAGCTGTGCCTACTAAAATCCACGCAACTCACTCCCCTAGGAGCCACAACCCTTGGATTCAGAAAATTAGGACCTCTTTTTGATAACAGTGGGTGGGGTTTGGGGAATGCTGCTCCTCCAAGGGATCTGGGGCTCCCGAGAGGAGAACCCACGTGTGGTATTTGCTGGGTCCCCAGGTCAAAGGAGGAATTGAGAATCTGACTCCATGTTCTTAGAAGGCCAACTTATTAATATATATTAATATATATTATATTATATTATATTATATTATATTATATTATATTATATTATATTATATTATATTATATTATATTATATTATATTATATTATATTATATTATATTATATTATATTATATTATATTATATTATATTATACTATATTATATTATATTATATTATATTAATCTATACTAAAGAATACAGAAAGGATCTTGCAGAAGGCTTAACAAGATACTAATTAAAAACTTGTGACTGCTTCCAGAGTCCCGACACAGCCGGCTGTGATCAGTCATTAAGTAAAAACACTTCACATGTTGGATAAACAATCTCCAACCACATCCCAAAGCAGTAAAACACAGGAGAGAAAAATGAGATAATACTGTTTCTCCTTTTCCTCTGAGGCTTCTCAGCTTCCCAGGAGAAAATCCTGGGCAAAAGGATTTTTCAGAAAATAAGACAGTGACAATCAACAGGATTTGGTTTGAAAGGGCACAGCACTTTTTTTCAGAAAACAGTGACAATCACGAGGACGCAATTTCAATCTGCAAAAGGGCACGTCAGACAAAAATCACCTCTCTAACAAGCCTTTTTTTCCCCCCCTCTCTGTCCCAGTGCCACTGAGCTGCGCCTCCGCCTCACCCCGACGCTGCCATGGCCACGCTAGAGACGCTGCCCGTCCTCAGTGACCCGGCCTACCCCAGCGCGCAGAGCTTCCACGGCTTCGCCCCGCGCTACTCCCAGACCATCCCCCGGAGCGCCATGGGGAGCGTGGGCAGCGGCGTGGCCAACGACCAGGAGTTCGCCATGAAGAGCGTGGGCACGCGCACGCAGAGCGGCGGCCGGCCCGCCGAGGGGCCGCGCAACGGCTACTCCGGCCGGGACATCCCCCACCGCTACTCGGGCGAGGAGAAGACCTACAAGTCGGAGAAAGTCTCCAACTCGCTCTACATCAACGGCGAGGCGCGCAAGAGCGAGAAGGTGAAGGTGGACATCTGCGGGAACGTGACCGCCAACAACGAGAAGAACCTGCCGCCGCCGCCGCCCCAGTACCGAGAGCCCGGTAACCCACCAAAGATTTTGCCGATTTCCGGCAAACTGGACCAGGTGAGCACCTCCTGGAGCAGCTGGGTGGCCGTGGCACTTCTCTGGAAGCACAGGCCAGGAGGTCTTGGGCGACGGCGCAGTCTTGATGGTCTTGTTTTTGTTTTGTACATTTTGATGTAGAGATGAGATAATTCTTATGACTTTCAGGGGTGTTGTTAGTTCTTGAGGAACCCAAGAGCAGGACCACAGGTCTTCTACACACAGCTCATTTAAGTCACTGGCTGTTCCAGCTTCCCTGAGATATGTTTACCTCCCTGAAGGATGAGGAGGGAGCTGGAGTTGGCCCCCTGTTTCAGCATCTGAGTCCCATTCTTGTTTTGTGTGTTTTGTGCCTTCTATAGGTAATTTTCAACCACCCACTGACACTCAAGCTGCTGTTTGAAAGCAGCCACGAGCATCTGTTCCCAATCCCAGTGCCCCTTGTGAAAAAAAGGCTTGGGAACTACCCCTGTAAATGTTATCTCCCAGCCCAGCCCATCCTCATGGCTCATATTGGCTTCAGGGAGCAAAATCTCCCAGGCCTGGAGGAACAGAGCCCCAGAGCCTGCAGTGCTTTATGTAGCCTGCTGCTCTGCTCCAGTGACTTCCATAATTTGTGTCCAGTATTATTTCTGCAGCATTTGGTGGCCTTTTCTCCTGGGTTGTTAATCCAACAGCCCCTGCAGTCCATCTCAGTCTCACACTTGGTCTCCAGCCTCCAATCTCTTCAGTGGGGCTTTTGCTGTTTCTCCTAAAAGGCATTTTCAAATTACCTTTGGTTCCTCCAGTTTAATTTTCACCTAAAATCCAATCTGCAGTAGGGGAGACTCAATTCCATTTTGAGGAAAATTTTGTTTCTAATGGTGCATTGATGGGGTGAGGAATGTGCAAGGCCTTAAAATCTTTTCTAAATCCCTTACAGCTGTGGTCTATTGTCCCCCAGCATTGCTTATGCCACAGAAAACACAAATTTCAAATGAAGAGCAGCTCCAGCATGTTCCTTGCCTGGTGTCACTGCTGTCACAGCTCCTACCTGCTTCTGTCTGAGGACAAGCAGGACATGAGGCCCCCACAGGCACAGGTCACTGCTGGCAGGAGGGAGATGTGATTCTCCTGAGGGCTGCTAATCCAAGGGTTCAATTCAGCTTTCAGCAAAAGGGCAATGCAACTTCAAGGCTAGAAATATAAACAGCAGAAATTAGAGTTATTTTTGGTCAGGTCTGGTAAGCAAGAGGCAGCTCTCCTTGTGACAAGCACTAAGAAAACCCAAGGAGTATTCTAGACAAAAATCATGCAGGTTTGGGGTGAGTCATGCTGGTTTGGGGTGAAAAGATTGTTTCCTTTCAGCTAGAGGAAGGGAAGACAGTGTTGCCCTTTGAGTGATCACAGGTCCCTCGTGTGCAACCCCAAATGTGTAACAAGGTGGGATAAGGAGCAAGCCCAAGCTGCATAACCCCCACCCCATGATGATGTGTCTCTTTTATGTGTTGCTACCGAAGCTGTGTTTGATGCCTGTTCCTTTTTCCTTTTTGCAGAGCAATGAGCCCTTAGTTAGACCCTCAGCCTTTAAACCAGTAGTTCCTAAAAACTTCCATTCCATGCAGAACCTCTGCCCACCACAGAGCAACGGGATGGCAGAGAACAGAAAGAGCTTGAACCACGCCAACAGCAATAGCCCGTCCGCGCCCAAGGGCGGGCTCGACAAGAGCAGCCTTAACAGGACTACAAACCAGGGCGGGGGGCTCTCGGATTCGGGCCGTAACTCCCTGACCAGCCTGCCCACCTACGGCACGGGCTACAGCCAGCACGTGGGCCCCATGAGCGCCTCCACCAGCCACATCAACCGCATCGGGACCACCTACGTGGAGAAGAACATCGTGGGCTACAACGGGATATCTACCTCAGACAGCGGGCGGTCCTCGAGCAAGAGCACCTCGTCCTTCAGCAGGCTGAACCATCTCAACGAAACCATGCCCTTCCACTCGCCCTCGACCGACGACATCATCCAGGACCTGGAGGACAGGCTGTGGGAGAAGGAGCAGGAGGTGCTGCAGATGAGGAGGAACCTGGACAAGAGCGAGGCGGCCATCTTCCAGGTGTTCGAGGAGAAGCAGAAGATCTGGGAGAGGGAAATGGAGGACCTGAGGCAGAACTATGCCAACAAGTTGCAGCAGGTCTCCAAAAAGGCGCAGCGGGCTCAGCAGGCTCTGCAGCTCCAAATCTTCAAGCTCCAGCAGGAGAAAAAAAAACTCCAGGATGACATGGGACAACTCCTCCAGCAGCGAGAGGAGCTGGAGAAGAAATTTGTGGCTTTCAAGAAGGAGCAGGCTGAGTTTCTCCCCAAGATTGAAGAGACCAAGTGGGAGGTAAGAGCGTGGTTGTAACAGGCCATAAATGAGGTTTCCATTGTGGAATCTGGTGACCCAAAGTTCCTCCCACATGCCCACAGATAACAGCCATGGGTTGGTGACCTCCAGGTAACAGGTGACACTTGTCACCTCACTTGTCTGAGCCCCAGGCCTGCTGATTTCAATTAAGCTAAAATAAGCACAACTTTTTGTGCACACCCTCCTGTGCTGGTTAATAATTTGACTTCACAGTCTGGTCACTCCAAGTCATGACATTCAAATCCAGTTTCACGGAATACAGGTCTTTCCACACAGGTACTTGTGCCTGCCAAAAATGGGCTTAAGTCTATTTTAATTAAATTCTTTTACCATTTGCATTTGGGCAAACCTTGAAACCGGTTTTCAGATATTTGCTTTGTTTTAAATTGAAGATATAAAAGGAACTGAGCTAAAAATGACATCGATAGAGCCATGTTTACCTCATGTTTTCCATTGTAACACACTTTTTTTGGTTGTTAATAAGTTGATCTCTCTCAAAAGGCTGAAAGACACATTCCTCTTTCTAGTTCTCCTGTTGAGTCCTACATAACTTTTTCCTACTGTTCCTATTTTTAGAACATTTTATCAAGGTCTGTTTGTATAGCCAGTGCTAACATACCGTTTTTTCAGCTTGATCATGTGAAGAATTTTAATCCTTCCATGCAGAGGATAGAAACTTTAAATTTATTAAGAGTGCAGAGGCAAAACATAGCTCTAGAATCCAGACGACCTTATTCTGCTAATCCTGATGGAAAGTCAACGAAGCTGGGATTAATTAGGCTCTGAAATGTGCCATTCGCAGATGTTCAGCAGAAGGTTTGGGATCGAGCTCTGTGGGTTTGTAGGTAGGAGAGGAAGATGAAGGCAGGAGAGAAGCATCGCTGGTGGGGACCACATCACAGGGCTTGGCTGTTTGGGCAGCTCCAGCTGGGAACAGCATCAGATCCCTGAGGGAAAAAACACAGAGGTGGGGACAACATCTAGGTCTGTGGCATGGTGAGGGCTGGGTCCTTGGGCAGGGTCATTTAATGGGCAGCTCAGGGGACAAGCAGCTCCTCACTGCCACCGACCAGCCTCACGAGTGCTCTCCCCACAGGTGTGCCAGAAGGCAGGTGAGATCTCCCTGCTCAAGCAGCAGCTGAAGGATTCCCAAGCCGACGTCTCCCAGAAGCTCAACGAGATCGTGGGCCTGCGGTCGCAGCTCAAGGAAGGCAAGAACTTCCTGCGGGAGAAAGAGGAGCAGATCCTCACCCTGAAGGACTCCTACAGCTCCAAGAGCGTCAACCTGGAGATCTGCGAGGGCGAGCTGCAGAGGAAGATGAGCGAGGTCCAGGTGCTGAGGGAAAAACTGAACCACTGTGAGCTGGAGGTCTCCGGCCTGAAGCGGACACTTGCCAGCATAGGGCCCACGGGGTCTTTTGGCGGGGACCTCGGGGACAAGCTGCGGGGGGACCCGCTGGCCTGCGAGAGCGACGAGGCCAAGATGCAGCGGCAGAGCGAGGACAGCGTGAACAGCCTGAGGAGGGAGGTGGAGAGGCTGCAGACAGAGCTGAAGCTGGAGCGGCAGCAGCGGGAGCAGCAGGTGATGGACTTCGAGGAGGAGCGGCGCACGTGGCAGGAGGAGAAGGAGAAGGTCATCAAGTACCAGAAGCAGCTGCAGCTCAACTACGTGGAGATGTACCAGAAGAACCAGCTCCTGGAGCACAAGGTCAACGAGATGAACACCAAGGCCACCAGCCCCCCGCACACCGAGGAGAAGAAGACATGGACTCCCTCCAGGCTCGAGAGGATAGAGTCCACCGAGATCTGAGGGGAGCCGAGGTGACACGACAGAATTTTTTATTGCTGTGCATGTACTACCTACTCAAGCCAGAGATCTTCCGAAGGATAATGCGCTCCCGTGGGAGCGGTGTGAGCGTGCTCCCACCAGGCTCCATCACCCTCACTCTCCACTTCTGTGCTCTGTAGGTACAATAACTGTGGATGTGCGTTGGTTTTCTATCGACAATGCCACATCTCGGCTGGGGTTTTTTCCTAGTACAGCTGGTGAGGGTCAATTGGCTCTTTTGTAATCTGCCCTGACTGTTACTTCACTAGAGGCTGCCACCCCCTCTCCTACAATTCACCCTTCTTTGGTTGGTTGTTTTGGAGGGTTGTATTCAGTTTCTTTGGTTTTCCAAGCATTTACGTGCAGCAAAACAGTTCAAAGTGGCAGGTTTGTTGTTTTTTGGGTTTTGTTTTGTTTTTTTTTTTTCCAGGACGTTTTTAGCCACATTGGCTAATGGAGCAAAGCTCTTGGGATCATGAGCAAACTCAAGCGTTCTGCATCAAGTATCCTGTCTAGACGGTGGTCTTAGTGAAGTCAGTGCGAGCTTGGCCACTGATTTCAGTGAAACCAGACATATCTCTACCAGACGACTCCCTCTTGCCCTGGCTGCAAGAGGTTAGGACATCCTTGAGGAGCAGGATGAGCCTGTCCTGCTAACAGAAGCCAACGAGGAATGATGTCCCAGCAGGAGCCTCTCTGGAGGCTCAGCAGAGCTTAACACATGCTGCGTTTTCACTTCCTTGTGGTTTCCTCCTGCAGTTCCACTCCTCTCCCAGGCTGTGACCAACCCTGGGAGCAGAAACACCCTCCCACCTCTGCCTTGGCCCCCTTACTCTATACCCAAGCTGGCTACAGCAAGAGAAAAGCTTGGAAATCCAAGCTAGTTTCCCTTCCCAACAGCCCCCTTACTTCCCAAAGTCAATGGAATCGAGGTTTGGGGAAGCCTCCAAACCCATGGGATGTTTATGCAAACTGAAGCTTTAGCAATCTGCCCCAGAAGCGGGCAATTGTGCCACCCTGTCCCCAAACGAGTGACACCTTGGTGCACTCTCTTGGGCCAGGGTCTGCTTAAAAACAGCACTCGAGCCTCACTCAGGAGTTGCAGGGGGGGCACAGCAGCATCACAGCTGGATTGCAGCAGTCAGCCTTCAGTTCTGCCATTCCAAACAGCACCCACAGCCATCCCACACCCCAGGGATGGAGAGAACAACTCGCAGGCCTGGCTCAAGAAAATACTCAGCTACTAACTCTGAGCATGAAAGAAGTCATAAGAGGGGGAAAATGCTTAAGATCACGCAAGTGCTTATGCCCTGGCAGAATAATAAACCAAATCCTATGTGCACAGTCACTAAGGCAGCAAAACCTGGCATTCTGCTTGAAAAGGTGGGCAAGGTGAGCTCAGTTCTTCTGTCATGGACAATTTTTTACCACAAGTCATAATAAAGAGAAGAAAAATGTTGCAAAGTGGAGTGTGCACTGGCCAAAGGATCAATAGGAGTGGGGATTTTGGCTCTTTGCCCTGGGGAGCAGCTAGAAGAGAAAAGTTAGGATTAGCACTGGGATGTCTGGAAATGTTTCTGAGGTGACACCAGGGTGAATTTGGCCAGATTAAATTTCATGTGCACACTAAGGAAGAACCTGGAGGCATTGAGGGGCTGAAGACCTTCCAAACAAAAGCCCTGAAGCTGCACATTTTCCATGTTCTGTCTACCCAAAACTCTCCAGTTCACAACCAGGTGTGACCTTCGGTTTGAGAACAAACATTGCTGTGATGAGCTCCAGCCTGAGCAGAGTGGAGAATGCAGTTAGTCCCACCAGCCCAAGTCATGGGACACTGCCACTGGCCAGGAGCTGGTGGTGGCTGCCAGAGACCCCTGGAGCCATTGAAAATTGAAAAGTGCCAAGACCAGGGCATTTCAAGACCCCAGTTGACAGCTCCTCTCTTTTCTCACCACTTCTGCCCATGTCTTTGGAGCTGGAGGAAGACAACTCATAGAAAACCCCAGGGCAGCTCAGGCTAAGCCCCTTTCCCTGGACCAGCCATAAAAGGGAGGTGAGGTCAGGTTTGACAACTGATGGCTGTGGGGAAGAGTCCTCCTGCAAATCCTGAAGATCTCCAGCACTCTTGGACATCAGCCCAGCAAGGAAGGAGCGCAGCTGCCTGCCAGTGCCACACAGCTGCAGACTTGGCCATGGCAGGGCAAAATCCACAGGCACCTGGCCAGGCACATCCTAGAGCTTCCTCCGTGTCGTACTCCAGGCCTTCCAGGCACAATCCAACATCCCACAGTGGCAGGGCTGGAGATGTGGTGTCTCACCTCCCAAAGCAGGTGTTTGGTGTCTGCTCTTGTGAAGATTGTTCACCTTGGAGGAGGAAAGGCCTCCTCCCTCCACCTTCCTCACTGCATCACATCGATCCAGAGCTTCAATCCAGATCTGAGACCTCGACTGTGGACATTCCCTGCATGGCAGAGCCTTCCAGGCACCCACTAAGACACTCTGCTGCTGGTTTTTCCTCTCTTGGGATTCTCCCAAGATCCCCCCAAACAGCACCCCCAGCTGTCCTGCAGAAACCACCCCACCCCTGCTATGGTGACAGAAAACACAGATGGTTTTGGGAGCCAAACTGCCACAAAGGATTCCTGTGCTCCAGGATTCCTCCCCACAACTGGACGTGCTGCTCCCCATCAAGTCCTCTCCCCTGTGCCAGCCCTTTGCTCAGAAGAGATGGAGCAAAACGATAGTGAGACACCTGGATTCCTCTTGTTTGTGCCCAGGTGGAGCTCACCTGGCTCCTTCCACATCTTTTACACTTTCACAAGTTGATTAAATCTCCCATCTAAAGCTTTGTTGAGGCTCTGGGGTCTTAGCCCTGGGTTAGGACAGCCAAGGCGTGCCAGGCTGGTGTTAGGGTGACATATCCTGGGAATGGCCAAGGAGGCTGGCAGTGTGTCTCTTGGAGGCTCAGGCAGGGCTGATGAATTGTTTCTGTCCCGTGGAATTCCACCCAGAGCTTGGGCTTGACCATCCTCCAGCTGTTTCCTGCACCTTGGAGCTGGTGGAATTCAGTGTGACATCCTGGCTCTCATGTCATTCCCCAAGTGCTGCCCCCAAAATCCTCTCCAACCTGCCACTGGCCACCACCACAAGCTGTGGCCGTGAGGGTCTCAGCTCTGTTGCCCACACATGGGGTCCACAAGGGTATCTGGGATATCTGGGATACCCAACACATGCATGATCCAAGAGTTTTGGGAGAGTGGTGGCAGTCCTGGAGCAGCTCTGGTGTCACAGGCCCCCCATGTACAGAGCCCAGTCATGCTCCAGGCACATCCACATGGCCAACAGAGGACAATGATCAGCTCCAGAGGCTTCCACCCATGAGGACGTGGGCTAAGCAGGGTGTCCTGGTGCCAGGGAAGGTCTCACTCTGCAGTGGGCATGGCTGCTTTGCTCCACCACCGTCCCAAGGCTGGCTGCTACCACTGTCTCAGCAACCCAGCTGGGCTGATTCCAGCACTCCCCTCTCACCCCCAGGGTGATCACCACAACCAGGGCACGTTGTTGTGCCCCACACAGCCCCACTGAGCTCCTGCCACTGTCTGCTGGCAGCTGGTGGCCCCAGTGCTGCTGTCACTGGTGGTGGTCACTCACCTCCAGGTTTCCACGCTCCAGGGAGGAATGGAATTGTTGCTCTAACACTGTTGTACAGAGAGAAGTGTATTTGGATGTAAATAAGAGCCCAGCTCTGTGTGTTGATGATTAAAAGGAGATAAGAAGGCTCTGTGGCTTCTCTGTTGGCGAGCGGGGCCGAGCGCTGCACACAGGATGCTCAGCACCCCGACCTGGGCCTGGCTGCACTGGGAATGGGCTCCAGCACCTCCCAGGAGAGCAATCCACTTGGGATTAGCTCAGCCTGGTGTCCCTCTGTCCTGCTTTGATGCTTGCTGTCACCCTGAGCCAGGTTTGCAGCGACCCCCTGGTTAAGGGTGCCCATCTGGTGTCACAGCCAGACTCCAGGCAGACTGTGGTTTCCAGAGTGTCCCCCTGAGCTCTGCCCACCACGGCAAGGACCATCCTGCTCCCCTCCTGCCCCTTGCAGTGGCACTTTACAGCTCGCTCAAGGCAGCGGGCTCACGAGCAACGTGACCAAAGATCTCTGGAGAGCGCTGGGCTCCATGCCTGGAGCTGTGTCCCGGCTTTCCTGCAGAGACCTGAGGCTGGTGGGGGCTGGAAAAGGGGAATGAGAGCTGGCAGGGGACATGATTTCCCTGTGTCCCACCTGGGAATGTCTGCAGGTCCATAAGGGCCTTTTCTGTGAGAGATAGGACAGGATAGAAAGGAGTTCCTGGGTGAGGTGATTGTCCCCAGTTGGTGACACCAGTATCCTCCACAGCCATCCCAGTTAGCTCCACACCTTTCCCGTGGAGAATATGGACCAGGGGCTGTCCCTAGGAGTTGGGATGGATGCCATTCCCTTTCTTCTTGAGGAGAAGAGAGGATGCACACCAAGTCATGCATCTTCTTGTCTTCAGGCAACTTCATGCCTCTCATCCTCAGAGCAATAGGTCAGCAGCAGACACCACTACAGGGTCCAGCCAAATGTTCTGGCTCAGTGGGAATGTCCAGGAAAATGAGCATCCTGAGAGCTGGTGGTCCTGCTGGCTGCCCCCTTGGTGTCCTCTCCACAGCTCACCCCAGGGCATCCTCAGCACCCTCCTTACCAAGGAACCAAACTCCCAGGTGAAGGCAGCGTGTTCTTCACTTGTCCTGCTTGGGGTGTTGAAGGTATCTCCACCCACCTTTGCTCCAGGAAGGCTCCTGGACCTGGGAGATCTGTGCTCCTGCAGGTGGGTGTTCAGGTGGGTCTGGGCCTTGGGCAGATGCCTCTCAACTGTGCCTCTGCTCCCCAGCTATTCTCAGCCTTCTCCACTCCATCCCTGGGATGGAAGGGAGCCCAATTAATTTAACCCAAACCTTCAGTTTAAGCCTTGAAACCCCTTTATATTTACTGTTCACCAAGATCCCTGGCTAAAGATCTGCCCATGTGTTGCCTGCTGCTCCTCTGCCCCAGCTCTCCAGGCTCTCCTGCCTCTTTTCAGATCATCTCCATCCCACTGGAGCAGTCAGGGCCTCTCCCAGTGCTCTCCCAGGTACATCTGGACAAGCTGGAGCTACAGCCCCCACTGGGAATGGGTGATCCCAACCCTGCTCTCAGGAGCTTTCCAGAACACTGATCCTCTCCTCTCTGACATCCCCAGGGATTTTGGGGATGGATCCATCAGCCCTGCTTTGCCTCCAAGGACAATCTGGCTTCCTGCTGAAAGACATTCCCACGGCCTGCAATCCTGTGGGATCATTGCACGGGGATTCACAACTTCACCACCAGCTCTGGAGCTCCCTGGTCCTTCCACCCTCTGGAAAAAACAGGGGTCTGAGGGGTCTCTGAGGTCCTTAGGAGCACACAGGACCCTGCAGTGTACCAAGGGGGTGGGATCTCATCCAGCTGTTTGCAGATGTTGGCTTCCCAAGAGGATGTTCTTGTATTTTCAGGGTAATCCTCCTCCCTGGCTCTCCCAGTGATGGGAATTGTGTCAGCTCTGGGGCCTGGACCAGGCTGTGTCCCCACAGCTCTTTCACAAATCTGTTTTTTCCAGCAGAAAGTCTCTGCTTTCTGTCCCAAAGCAATAGGATTTTCCAGGGAGATTTCAAAGGGACTCTTCCCAACTCTGACACCTGCAGACAAGCCAACATTCCTTCAGAGCTCCAGCCCTGGCCTCAGCTCCTCTGGAAAGGTCTGCAGGGTCCAGTCTGGCTCTGAACAAACACTTGGTGGCTCGGGTTGCCCAAAGCTTCCCACGTCCAGCAGGTGTGACCCATCCTGTCACTGGGCAGGAAGTCTTCTCCACGTGGGAGCCACTGGGGTGTCTGAGCTCACGGAGCCACCTTCAGTGACAACCAGTGGGACACTGTGGCCATTCCTGAGAGCCTGGGAGGACAAGATCGCTTCACCCCATGGCTGAAAGGAGCAGAACAGGGGCTGGCAGGAGCATCCCAGCACCACCCAATGCTGCACCCCCGGCTGATGTGTCTATGCAGTCCCTTCCCAGGCAGAGCCCAGCCCAGGGCTCCTCCAAGGTGTCTTCGTTTGCACTCTCCAGGACCTGGAAATCGCTGTGAGCCCAGAGGAGCCGCTCCGGGCACCACCCCAGGGAGGTTTTCCCTCGCCCCAAACCCCATTTTAGACGTGGCTGAGTGCAGTTCCCCAGCAGATGCAGAGCTGTGCCCCCCAAAGCTGCCCCGGGGGTGTCCGACCTCACCAGCAATAACAGGAGCTCTGCTGGCCGTGTCCCACCGCAGCAGCTCCTGCGGGACACATCCCGCACCACCCGAGTGTCACTCCAGCCCCAGCCTTGTGCTTCTCTTCCCTCTCGTTTCTGACGCCTCGGTGGCTCCCTCTGTCTCTTTTTCCCTCTCTTTTTCTCTCTCTCTGACTGTGAATTCAAACCAGAAGTGTTCTGAACTCGACTCTGTTACTGTTCTGTCTCTGCGTCGACTGTTGCTGGTTCTCCGAACTGCGTTTCAACGAGACTTTGCAAAAAAAAAAAAAAAAAAAAAAATCTAAAACATCTAAAAAAAAAACCTAAAAAAAAAAAAATTCTCAAAAAAAAGCCTCAAAAAAATCTTTAAAAAATCTAAAGAAAAAAATCTGAAAAGGTTAAAAAAAAAAACTTTAAAAAATCTAAAGAA
The DNA here is from genome assembly GCF_028018845.1 of Melospiza georgiana. Classification (NCBI taxonomy): domain Eukaryota; kingdom Metazoa; phylum Chordata; class Aves; order Passeriformes; family Passerellidae; genus Melospiza; species Melospiza georgiana. Next base: position 69,201,521 of record NC_080434.1, read on the forward strand.
AAAAATCTGAAAAGGTAAAAAAAAAAAATCTTAAAAAAAATTCTTTAAAAACCCTGAAAAAAATCTTTTAAAAATCTAAAAAAAAAAAAAAACCTGAAAAAAAATCTTCAAAAAGTTCATAAAAAAATTTTTTAAAAGTCTGAAAAAAATCTAAAAAAAGTATTTAAAAGTAAAAAAAATCTAAAAAAGTATATTAAAAAATTCTAAAAAAAAATTAAAATTTATATATATATAAATATATATATATATATGTACTTGGAAAAAATAATAAAAATATTTTAAAAAAAGAACTCCATAAAGTCGGGTGTCTCTCCTGTCCACTTGGTCACTTCCAAACACTGTTGTCTTGACTTTGCCTCTGGTTAAGTGTGTTTAAAGACAAAAAGTTGAACAAAAAAAAAAAAAGAGAAAAAAAATTAAAAAATAAAAGAGGTAACACTCACCATTCTGGGATTTTTGTACAGCAAAGGTGTATCTGTTTCAGAGGTTCTTGTTAAAACTCCACCACAATTCCCAATTCCCTGCTGGCCTGTTGTCTGTTCCCATTGGGTTATCCAGATGTGAAGAGCTCCTGCCTTTGCCATTTTCTACAGTGAATAAATATATAAATATATCTGTACAGAGGTATGTATATATATAAATAGACACGCAGATCTATATGTATACGTATCTCCAGCTCTCCTCTCTCCAGCTGACTGTGAAGGATTTTTATTGGGCAAAATAAAATGGAGAAAGGCCCCGTTTTAAAAACAGGACTGTGTGGTTTGTTTGTGTCACAGCTGGGAGAGTTGGGGAGAATCAGGGGAAATTTGGGGATGGATCCACTGCTGGGAGAATTGGGGAGAACCGGGGGGATTTGTGAATGGATCCACAGCTGGGAGAACCAGGGGGATTTTGGGGATGGATCCACAGCTGGGAGAACCAGGGGGATTTGGGGGATGGATCCACAGCTGGGAGAAGGGAGCAGAACCAGGGAGATTTTGGGGATGGATCCACAGCTGGGAGAAGGGAGCAGAACCAGGGGGATTTTGGGGATGGATCCACAGCTGGGAGAACCATGGGGATTTGGGATGGATCCACAGCTGGGATGGGGAGTTGTGGGGGGAAACCATCACCCTGGGTGAATCAGCACATTCCAATCCAGCTGCAGAGGTGGGGAGGCAATTTCCCTTCCCTCTCCTGGAAAAGCCACATCTCCCAGTGGAGCATCTCTGGGGGTTCCCTGACTTGCCCAGCATGTGGCTGAAGCAGTGGAACACACTCAAAATGCATCAAATTCATGCTGGATCCCAAATGTTGGGGGTGCGGACCCTAGGCCAAGGCCTATCCACCTTCCCTCAAGCAGGGAGGAAATACCACATCCAAAACCTCCTGCAGTTTTTACTCGGATCAACCCTACCCAACTCTGTCAGCCTCACTAAAATCAACAGATAATCGCTGTTTTTCTTTAAAACCCCAGCAATTCCAGCACTTTTCCCCATGGCAGCAGCTTTATCAGAGAGGTCTCCTGCCCTCTGGTGGGATTCCATGAGTTTTCCTCAGGTTTAGAGCCTGAGGTGCCATCAGCCAGCGTGGCTCTCCTCCAGGGCCCTGGGGCCTCCTGAAAATTGCATTTCCTCCTGAAAACGGCATTTCTTCCTGGAAACGGCATTTCTTCCTGGAAATGGCATTTTCTCCTGAAAAAGGCATTTCTTCCAGAAAGTGGCATTTCCTCCCTTGCCAGGGCACAAAACCCCATCTGAAGGAAGAGGTGGACAGGAAGCAAACCTCGTGGAAATATCAAGAAGGGACACAAGTGCTAAGCAAGGCTCAAGGCAATATTTAAATAATTTGCCAGTGCTGAAAGCCTGCAGTGGGCAGGAGAAAGATTTCTGGCAGAAGTGGAGCCGTGACTGTTGGAAATACTCAAAATCTGTGGGGACACGGCCCTGGCCAAGGGACTGTGGGTGGCTCTGCAGGGGCAGGAACTCAGGGCAGAGCTCCACAGCTCCAGAATCCCCCTGTTCTCTCAGTGATGGGTGTCAGCTCACACAGAGCCTCCTACACACCCCACACCAGCTTGGGGCTCGTGCCTCCATGGTGTGAAAAACACCAATCACTTGTTTTTAAAATTCTGAAAGTTTAATAGTAATAAAATGGTTATTAAAATAGCAATATAATTGGAGTCATAATAATTTGGACAATTAGGGTTAGGACAATATGAGACAATAAAAACAAAGAGTTATGGACAGTCCAGGTACCTCTTTCTGGGCAAAATAAGCCAAAAAAGGACCCACATTAACAGAGGATTAACCCTTAAAAACAAAAAACCTGTTGCATATTCATACACCTCATACATGATGCATCAATTCCATTCAAACACAGGATTCTCTCTGGTCAGTGTCAACTTCTTCCTCTGAATCCTGACGGCTCTTCAGGGCTGAGTGAGGCAGGAAGAAGTTTGTTTCTCCTGATAATGGAGCAATAAATTCTCTTTCTCTGAAAGATTCAGGTGTCCTGTGGCTGCTATCTCAGTGCAGATACCTCATTCTTCTCTTTTAAAAAAGTATCTTACATAGCATAGTTTCTATTTTAACCTTATGTTATAACCTAAAACTATATTTAACACAGTACTTAAGAAAATTAATACAGCATCACTTTCTAACATAACACATATTATATTAATTTTAATATTTGCAGGAAGTTAATAATAAAATACGCATTTTTCACACTGGGGACACAGAAAGGACATCCCTGGGTGTGCAGGTACCCAGCAAGTTTCTGTGTTTTGTAACCACAGCCTCACAGAGCCACTGTTGTATTTGGGTTGCTCCCAGATGAAGGAAGGAATGATGAATCTGACTCCATGTTCTCACAAGGCTAATTTATTACTTTATGATACTATTTTATATTAAAGAATGCTATACTAAACTATACTAAAGAATACAGAAAGGATACTTACAGAAGGGTAAAAAAAAATAATGAAAACTCCTGACTCTTTCCAGAGTCTTGATACAGCTTGGCCCTGATTGGCCAAAGAGTGAAAACAATTCACATGAAACCAATGAAACAATCACCTGTGGTAAAAAATCTCCAAACACATTCCAAGGCAGCAAAACACAGGAGAAGCAAATCAGATAATATTGTTTTCCTTTTTCTCTGAGGCTTCTCAGTTTCCCAGGAGAAAAATCCTGGGCGAAGGGATTTTTCAGAGAATGTGAATGCCACAAGCCACGGAACGCTCTGGGCTGGAACGAGCATCAAAGCTCATCCAATCCCACCCCCCTGCCATGGCAGGGACACCTTCCACTATCCCAGGTTGCTCCAAGCCCCATCCAGCCTGGCCTTGGACACTGCCAGGGCTCCAGGGGCTTCTCTGGGCGGTCGAAGGCCCCAGGGGCTCAGAGCGGCCCCAGGCCTGTCATGGCGGCGCCCACAGCGCGCCACGTGACTCTGCGCTGTCACATGATCTTTCCCATCATGTGACCATGAGGGGACAGGGGGCACGCGCCGCTGGCGCCACCCGCCGGCCGCGCGCGCGCCCGCGCCGGGAACCGGAAGTGGCGTCACCGCTGCGCGACCGGAAGCGGCGGGAGGAGGCGAAGGGGGCAGGAGGAGGAGGCGGCGGCGGTGCCGGAGCGGCCCCGGTGAGTCCCGGCCCCTTCCGAGCCCCTTCCCTTCCCCTGCTCATCCCCGTTCCCTTTCCTCGAGCCACCCCCTCAGCCGGCGGGGCCGCCCGCGTCCTGCCCTGGGCTGCATGGCCCCACATACCTCTAGGTGTATATTTATATAGGTGTATATTTATATAGCTGTATATTTATATAGGTGTATATTTATATAGGTGTATATTTATATAGGTGTATTGCCCGTGGCCATAGAACCCTGAGAGCGCCCGATCTCGGAAGCTAAGCAGGGTCGGGCCCGGGCAGTACTTGGATGGGAGACCGCGTGGGTATACCGGGGGCTGTAGGCATTTGTTTTGGAGGAGCGTGTGAAGGAGCTGGGGCTGTTCAGCCTGGAGAAAAGGAGGCTCAGAGGTGCCCTTATTGCTCTCGACGCCTTCCTGAAGGGAGGCTGGAAACAGCTGGGGTCGGTCTCTGACAGAACCAGAGGACACAGCCTCAAGCTGCATCAGGGAAGGGATAGGTTGGATATTAGGAACAAATTTTTCACCAAAAGAATAATAAAGTACTGGGGTGTTCTTCCCAGGGAGGTGGTGGAATCACCATCTCTGGATGTGTTTAAAGAAGCCTGGCCATGGCACTTGGTGCTGTAGTCTGGCTGAGTTGTGAGGGCATGGGTTGGAGTGGATGATCTGAGAGGTCTCTTCCAACCTCATCATTCTGTGATGTGTGTATGTGTACATCTGTGTATGTGTACATGCGTGTGTTTGTGTGTGTGTTTGTGTGTTATGTGTCTGTAGCTGCAGCCATAGGGGTGAATAATGGGGCTGGGGCTTCCAGCCTTGCCTTGGGAGAAGGGAATTGCACAAAAATGCTCCAGGGCTGGAGCCCCTCTGCTCTGGGGCCAGGCTGGGAGAGCTGGGGGTGCTCAGCTGGAGAGGGGAAAGCTCCAGGGGGGATTTCAGAGCCCCTTGCAGGGCCTGAAGGGGCTCCAGGAGAGCTGGAGAGGGACTGGGGACAAGGGATGGAGGGACAGGACACAGGGAATGGCCTCGGATGGAAAAGGGGGAGATTTGTTTAGGATATTGGGAATTAGGAATTGTTCTCTGTGAGGGTGCTGAGCCCTGGCACAGGGTGCCCAGAGCAGCTGTGGCTGCCCCTGGCAGTGCCCAAGGCCAGGTTGGACAGGGCTTGGAATAACCTGGGACAGTGGGAGGTGTCCCTGCCCATGGCAGAGGATGGAATGAGATGATCTTTAAGTCCTTTAAACGATCCCTTTAAATCCCTTCCCACCCAAACCATTCTGTAATCTCAGAAGAGAAGGAAAAAGCACAAACAACCCAAAAAGTGACAATTCTGTGCCCTGACATCACAACCTTTTGGGGAAATAAAATCCCTTTTGTGCTGCTCCCCTCTCCAGCCCAGCCCAGCCCAGGAGTTCACTCAGGCTCTTGGCCAAAAGGAGCTGTTTTAACCCCAACATTCATCCCAAGGAGCTTCCCTTTGCTGGCAGCACAGGGTCAGGAGCTTCCAAAAGCCCCTCTGGGTGTTCCAGAAGCTCTGACAGCATTTTTGGGATGCACCAACCCCCCCTTGCACAGGGCTGAGCCCCTGGCTGGGTGCCATTCCCCTGGGAATGTTCTTTTCCAGCTGTGGCACCTAACCATGGTGTTCCCGTGCCTCAGCAGCTCCTCCAGGGGCATTCCCAGCCTGCTGGGCCCAGCTCCAGAATTCCCTGGGCTCCTTGGGGCTGCTGGAAGGGAAAACTCTGCACAGACCTGCCCAGAGCTGGGGAGGAGCTGGGATGTGAGGTGGGAGGAGGAAGGAAAGGAAGGAATACACATTCCTAAATACAACCAAATTGTAAACCTAATTACCCATAAAAAACCACTTTCCACTCAAACCCTAAACAACAGCAAACCTTTACCCAAATCAAACAAAAAAATCACTCATACAATAACCCTTAACCCAATCAAAACAAAACCAAATGTAAAAAATCTACTCTACAACGAACAACCATAGTTTATCCTAAAGCCTTTAACAAAAAAAATACCTGGGGAGGGAGACTTGAAGCCAACAAAATTTTAAATTTTAAAATTTAGCTTGGACTTTAAAATTTTAAAGTCAAAGCTACAAAAAATCCAAAACCAGCTATGCTCCCACAAAAAAAAATTAACAACCTATAAAAATAAAGGGAAGGGGAAAGGGAAAGGGGAAGGAAATTTCAAGGAAAGGAAATTTCAAGGAAAGGAAAGGAAATTTCAAGGAAATTTAAAGGAAAGGAAATTTCAAGGAAAAGGAAAGGAAAGGAAATTTCAAGGAAAGGAAAGGAAATTTCAAGGAAAGGAAATTTCAAGGAAAGGAAATTTCAAGGAAAGGAAAGGAAATTTCAAGGAAAGGAAAGGAAATTTCAAGGAAAAGGAAAGGAAATTTCAAGGAAAGGAAATTTCAAGGAAAGGAAAGGAAATTTCAAGGAAAGGAAAGGAAATTTCAAGGAAAGGAAAGGAAATTTCAAGGAAAGGAAATTTCAAGGAAAGGAAATTTCAAGGAAATTTCAAGGAAATTTCAAGGAAAGGAAATTTCAAGGAAAGGAAATTTCAAGGAAAGGAAATTTCAAGGAAAGGAAATTTCAAGGAAAGGAAATTTCAAGGAAAGGAAATTTCAAGGAAAGGAAATTTCAAGGAAAGGAAAGGAAAGGAAAGGAAAGGAAAGGAAAGGAAAGGAAAGGAAAGGAAAGGAAAGGAAAGGAAAGGAAAGGAAAGGAAAGGAAAGGAAAGGAAAGGAAAGGAAAGGAAAGGAAAGGAAAGGAAAGGAAAGGAAAGGAAAGGAAAGGAAAGGAAAGGAAAGGAAAGGAAAGGAGGCAAAAATGGAAAAATTGCTCAAGGTGAAAAGAGGTAAATCCATGGAAGGTGTGGGTAGAGCTGAAAGAGAAATGGGCTGGAAATTGGAAAGATCACAAAGATTTGCCCATGGAAGAACCACTTGGAGCAGCCCTATTGCCCTTTGGAACTGTCTTGTCCCATCCCAGCCTGGCTCAGCTGTGTCTGGTCTTCTCTTTTTAGCTGGATTTGGAGCAGAGGAGGAGAGAAGCAGCCTCTGCACTGCCTGGATTCCCAAATGTGTCACAGTCAGTCCCTGCAGGATATTCTTAGCAGCACATTCAGAGCCTGCCCCAGGCCTTTGATTGATTCCCTGCCTTTGAACTGGGGCTGGTGCTGCTGGGAGGGGCTCTGGGAGCAGCAGGGCTGGATTTCCTGGGAAAAGCCCCTTTCCCAGCAGGGAGGAGTTGGTTTATATCAATAACCTGGGGTTTGGTAGCAGAAAAATGGATGAAAATACTCAGAAGTCGAATCAGATAAGGAAATCTCTGGGAAAGGCTCACCTGGATCAACCTCCTCTTGTTGAAGATGATTTTGGGAGCTTGATCCAACCTCTCTAATGGTCCAAGCTGTGTGAGGTGGTGCAGGAGGAGATGTTGGAGGGATTTCTCCTCCCTCCAGGCAGATGCTGTCTGAGCCTTGTCCCCTGTCTGCAGCATCTGTCACCTGAGGCCCCTTTGGGCTCAGCCAGGAGAGCCAGGAATGATCATTTCATCAGACATTCCTTGAGCTGGGCAGGAGAACTTTGAAATTCTTGGTTTGTGTTTCCTGTCCAGCTTCTGAGGAGGCTTTTCCATTCCCTGCCCCTCAGACAGACAGCAAGGGGCAGAGCCTGGCAGGATTTGACTCCTCATGCTGGGATGGGACAGTCACAGCCTTGGAGCAGCCTGGGGGCTGTGGGACAGAGCCTGATCTGCTCCTGGGGCTGCCTCAGGGTGTTTGGAGATACAGATAAGGTGCCCAGTGGGTTGTTGAGCAGCTCACAATATTTACAGATCACCCTAAAACCACATTGGCCTCTCGTGTACCCTCCTCCTTGCATGGCTCTCCCCACAAATCCACATTTCAGTTTGCCTTTCCTTCCCCCCCAGCCCACCTGGGTTTTTCACCTCTCTGCTGGGGTGGTTTCTGCTCCAGCAGCTTCTTCTCCCTCTTGGCTGCTGTTTGCTGCCTCCAAGCTCTGCCCATGGAGCAGAGGATGCAAAATGTCCTCATTTCTTCAGTGGCACAGAGAAGCAGTGGATGTCACATCCCTGGACGTGTCCAAGGCCGGGTTGAGCAGGGCTTGGAGCAACCTGGGATAGTGGAAGCTGTCCCTGGATCATGGGGGATGTGGGGATCCTTACACACCAAAAAAACCCCATTTTATGCTGCTCACACACCCCAAACCCTCCTCTTGTGCCCCAAAATGCCCATTTTGCTGCTACAAAACTGAGTTTGCCTGCACTGATGCCAAATCTTGCTCCATCCCTGCTCAGGAAGCTGTGGATACCAGCAGAGCTCCCAGGGCTGTCCCTGAGAATTCATCTCCATTTGTGTGTGGGGAGCACAAAATGTTTTGCAGTGCCAGGCTCTGCCTTTCTGATTGCCCAGCTCCATGTGGGACTGAGGGTTTTTGGGGTTTTTTTTTGGCTGGGATAAGGATTTGAGGGAAAAACCTGACACCTGGTGCTATATTTTATTTTTTTAATCAGCATTTCAAGGGTGGTAAACAGGGCTCAGTGCAGGCTGGCAGCACCCAGCTGGACTCCCACGGATTTCTCATCCTCACCCTCTGAGCTGTAGCTGTTTCAGGCAGGAGTTAGGAAGGCACCAGCCATTTTTAAAACCTCCTGTACCCTAAAACTCTTGGAAATGCTCTCAAATCTGAAGCTCAAAGCTCTGCTCCTGGGATGTAGCATCACGTAATGATTTGTGTTACTTCTCCCCTCTGCTCTTCCCCCACATTTCTTCATTTCTCCAACCTCCATCTGCAGGTTCTGGGCCAGTTTTCTCTCTCTGCTCTGCTTCTGTGGAGATTTTGCTCCACATTCTGTCTCCAGGTGCAAAGGGCAGCGTGGCACCCTGGATGTTTGGACAACTTCTCAGGTGGTGCTCAGTGATTCAGACCATGATGACCAAAGCAGCAGAATGCTCTGTCTGAACGCACAAAACCTCTTGAAGCCGCAGCTCTTCTGCAAAAACACATTTTCATTGCTCAGAATGAAAGAAAAGCAGCTTGGCTCTCTTAAATATGAAACAAAAAAAACCAAACTTTTCATAACTTTCCTTATCTGTGCCAGGTTTCTTGTGTCTGCTGAGTAGCAGATCATGCCTGGCTGCCTTCTACTCCAAGCCCAGCTCTCCTGGGTGCTCATCCTGAGCTGCCTTTGCATGAGGTGACATTCCATGGTGGCTGTGAGGGACCCAGCTGCCCTGACCAGTGCCACCTCCCTAAAGGGTTGATTAAAAAGTGCTGCCTGTGAGGTGCAGTGTAGGACTGTGCTCTTTGTTGATGGAGTGACAAAACTATCTTTTGTCTCCTTAAAAAGCAAATAAGCTTAGAAGTTTCTCTCTTCCATTAGGTGAAAAAGGCATCTTATAGGACTTTGGGGACTTCACCTCAAACTTAAGGACAGCCAATTGGACAGGAGCCAAAAAGTCCTGCCTGAGCAATTTATTAGAAAAAGAGGAGAACAAAAGGAAATAATCGCTTTTGTGAGGTGTTTGACCAGGGACAGGAGGACCTCTTGCACCTGGCTTGGTTTTTCTCTATAAAGAGTTTTGTTATTTTGCCTTTTATTAAAACTTCTTTATTTCCAACAATGCCACAGAAGCCATCCTGCTGATTTTATGCCTTCTGAGGTAGCTGAGCTCTCTTGGGTGTGAAATAGATCTCCAAGAGCTTATGGAGAGCTGGCTCGAGGAGACTCCTATTTCAGTGGAGGCCACTGACTCTCCGTCTGCCCTTTTTTCAGTACCTGGAAGCAGCTCTGAGCCCCACTAAGTTGAGACCCATGGCTACGGTGCTCATGTGCCGAAGATTGCCCAGGCTGAGCAGGGTGACAGCGATTTCCGCCACGGCCAAGCGTGGGAGCAGCAAAAGCAAGAAGGAAAAGGGAGATAAACCAGGAGCAGCCAAGACTGGGACTCACTCAGGGGCCACAATCCAGCTGCTGAAGGCCCAGGACTACAGAGTGCTGTACAATCCAGCTGCCTATGCCAAAGGCAGGGCTGGCTCCCAGCAGCACGGGGATAGGGACAGCAGCCAGGCCCTGGGTGACACGTTCACCAGCCCTGGCGCTGCACAGGCTCCACAGACATTCCCCACTGCCTCTTCCCAAGCTTTGTCACCTGGCAGGAGTGCCCTGCCCAAGGCCAGCACGCTCCTGGAGCAGAGCAGGCTGTACAAGGAGGAAGCAGAGGAGGAGAAGCGGGAAATGCACGACTCCAAGGAGGACCCGCGCACGTTCCAGAAGGGCAGGCCCGAGTACAGAGCTCTCACCTGTGACAGCGCTGAGCCAGCACAGCCCCTCCCTGCAGAGGAAGGGGACAGGATTTTACAGAGTGTGGCAGGCTGTGAGGGCAGCCCTGGGGTTCTCAGGGATTATTTCCTCCAGCTGAGCCGTGTGCCGGCGGAGCGCCGCGCGGCGCTGGGCTCGGATGCCAGGTTCAGTGCCCTGTGTCACCGAGCTGTCACGGCCATCAGGCTGTTCAGCACCCCAGATCTCATCCTCATTTTAAAGGCTTGTGTCCCCTTGGCCGTGCCAGCCTCCCACCCCCTGCTCAACGCGTGCGAGGCCGAGTTCTGCCGGCGGGCGTGGGACATGGGCCTGGAGCAGCTGCTGCTGGTGGCGGATTGCTGGCGCTGCCTGGACCGCAGCGTGCCCTCCTACCTGGGCATCCTGTTCAGCTATGCCAACCTGCGCTGGAAGGACCTCACCCTGCCCCAGTTTGTGCAGCTCCTCTACATCATCGGCGAAGGCCGGAGGTCGCCCGCGGACTTGGCGCAGAAGGTGGAGAGCACCATCCTGAAGCACTTGGACGCCTTCACCTTGGAGGAGCTGGGTGCCATCTGCTTGGGGCTCTTCAAATCCCTCAGTGGGATTTCTGAGCACGTCATGAGGAGGATTGCAGACAGGGTGGCCCTGCAGATGGAGGACATGAGCACCTACGCCTTGGTGAACGTGCTCAAGATGCTGCGCTACACGCGCATGGACCACCTGCCCCTGATGAGGGAGCTGGGCAGGGTGATTCCTGCTCGGATCCCTGCCACAAACATCCAGGGCATCATGCACATCACTCTCACCTACTCATCCCTGCACTTCTTTGATGAGGATGTTTTGGCTGCTGTTGCCACCTCGTTGCCTTCCAAGGTGTCCTACTGCCGGAGCAAGGACGCTGCCAAATTCCTGTGGTCGTTTGGGTGCCTGGACTACGAACCTCCCAACGAGGAGGAGTTTTACTCCAGCCTGATAAAGCAATTGCATGCAAAACTCCATGAGTTTAGCAAGTTTCCAGAGCATCTCCTTACTGCTCTGCTTGGCTTAGCTTTTGTCAAACGCTTCCCAGAGGAGCTGATAGACTTTGCTTTGAGGGAGGAGTTTGTCCAGAAAACCAGAGGTAGCAAATATGAGCTCAACAAGGACCTGTTCACCCTTGGTAAGAGCGTTGAAATCGAGTGCCCCACCTACCAAGGCAGCCACCTCACACCTCAGCTGTGTCAGGAGTTCGCTGAGATGGTCTCAAGCTTTGCAGAGAGGGAAATCTACGTCAGGCCTGAAATTGTGGAAGCCACGTCCCTCCTGGAGAGCATGTTGGGAGGCCCTGAGTATGTGAAGAACCACATGATCCTGCCCCACACCAGGTCCAGCGACCTGGAGGTGCGCTTGTCCACGGATGGACGTCCCATCCCTTTCAACTTCAAGGATCCTGTGGCAACCAAGAAGCTGAGAGACATGGGAGTTAATCTTACAGATGATTTAATGTCTCAGCTCATACAGGGGAGAGCTCATAACCGGAGTCCCACAGAGGTGGGGAATGAATCCAGGATTCCCAGCCAGGAGAGAGGGAACACAACAGTCACAACATATATGGGTGGAGCTCTTCCTGCAGGTGCCACATCCCAGGCTGAGCCTAAGGCAGGGCTCTGGCAGCCTGGGGAGGTGAGGCTGGCACTGCAGGTGTCCAACAGGAACCACTTCTGCTACGGCTCCAGGCGGCTGCTGGGGCTGCACTGCCTGAAGCGGCGGCAGCTGCAGCTGCTGGGCTACGCCGTGGTGGAGCTGCCCTTCTGGGAGTGGTTCCCCCTGCTCAGGCGCACGCGCTCCGAGAAGCTCAGCTACCTCCACTACAAAGTCTTCAGCCCAGCCCTGCTCACCAGGGCTGCCTAGTGGGGAAAAGAGTCTTCCCAGTGCTTCATTCCTGGGTACTGGATAAAATGGTCTCAGTTGCTCTGTGAGGCCGTTTCTGCTCTGGTGGTATCTGTGCTTCCCATACTCTCCCATGCTCAGCTACCTCCACTACAAAGTCTTCAGCCCAGCACTGCTCACCAGGGCTGCCTAGTGAGGAAAAGTCTCCCAGTGCATCATTCCTGGATGCTGGATAAAATCATCTCTGGGTGGTAGCTCCGTTGTGTTCTGTGTGGCCATTTCTGCTCTGTACTTCCCGTGCTGTCCTTTTGTACCTGGATCCTCAAATGCTTCCACCACAAATTAAAGCTCCTAATGATTCATTTTGCTCTGTGGCTGCTTCTTTCACCGCCCTAAATGAGAGTGGTTGGATTTGGGGCTGGGATATTTAGTCATGAGGCTGAGCTGGGTGCCAGGAGCACACACAGAGCTGTTTCCTTGTGTTTCCATCCCCATGGGGCTGGGGCTGGGTTTCTCCTTTAGGGTGGATTGTGGACACTGAGTGGGACTGAGGCTTGGGGTGCTCTGACCTCAGGACATTCATTTCATGCTCCAAGGACTTCATTTGATGTCCACAATGCAGCAGCTCCATAGTCCCACACAGGACACCAGGAAGAGTTATGGTTACAAACTCCAGACAGTCTGGTTTAAAATTCCTTGTCCAAAACCACTGAGGATTTTTTTCAGGTCTGTATTTCACTGCTTCAGTCCAAAGATCTTTGTTCACCTTAGGAAAGGCACACACTGAAGAGAGAGAGGAAAAAAACCCAGCCATGGGTTAAAGCAACTCAGTGACTCAGCTTTAGCCATGAGATTTGTAGCAAAGTCTTTCAGCAGAAGGGAGTGCAGTGAAAAAATATAAGAAAATATGAAGAAAATAAATCATTTTCTTACTGAGGTATTGAGACTGGAAAAATTAACCAGAGTTAAGTCTCTCAAGGTCACAAACAAGAAAAATCCTATAAAATACCCATACAGAGTTCCTCATGTTGCAGTTTCAGCCCAGGAAAGCGAGGAGAGATAGAACAGGGGGAGAATCTTGAGTTTTCCCTAGGAAGGGAGCAAGCAGAGTTGGTTTGCCACTTTTCATAACACCAGTGCTGAGGGCCAAGTGAATTTACCACTTGTGGTTGAAAATGAGGCAAAAGGAACAGTTTTGAGGCACAGCCTGTAGCTGAACTATCAGTCTCCTACAAGATGTGAGTGCCAAAAGTCAGACCAGGTTAAGCAGTTCCCCACTGGCAACCCAGTTCTGGAAACCTCCCAGAAAACCAGGAAGGTAACGTTGGAGGAGAGTTGGTGTGTGCTTGTCCTGCCCCTTGAGGAGCAGGAATTGCCCCTGATGGCTGCCAGACCAAACTTTGGGACACAAGTGCCTGTTCCTCTTGTAAGGTTCCCACCTGCTTCATTTTCAAGGCACTGAAAACCAAGCCCTGCTCTCTGCAGGTTGGGTCAATTCCATCTTGGGTTGGGTATTTTTTTTTTTTGGATTTGTGCTTTGAATTCCGCCTTTCTCCTTGCAGATGCAGCACAGGGAGCTCATTAACTCTGCCCCCAGAAGGCCAATTTGATTTGGGCTGAACCAAGAGATCAGTGGAAAATCATTAAAGAGCTGCTTGTTCTTGAAGGAGGCAGCGAGTCCCTGATTTGCAAGGTTGCCCAGGGCAGTGACATTTTAAAGCTGGGGTTAACATGAGGTTAAAGCTCTCACCTCACAGATAATTTCATTCTTAAAAGAGATCTGAGACAGCCAATTCCAGTCACTTTTTTTTTTTTTTTTCAATGGGAAAGGAGGTGTGTTCAGTTTCTTTAATGAATGCTGGCAGCAGGATTTGGTGTTGACATCTCCCTCAGAGCTATTCCATGCCCTCTGCTCCCTTGGAGTTATTTAGCACCAATTATTAATATTTGTGGTTAATCTTGACTCACTGTGACAGCCTCCTGTGCTCTGCTGGTGTTTTCTACACCTACAGAACTCCTGCATCTTTGATAAACCTTCAGGTCTAATTGCTAGTCTGTTCATAGGTGGTTTTAGTTAAAATAGCCATTTGCTTTGCTTTTTCTCCCCAGGTTCACTAATTAATATTAATGTGATTTCTTCCCCTCAATCTCATCTCTCCACCACATTCATTTGGGTTTATATTGGCTTCACCTCCTGGACTCAGATCTGAGCTGCATTGTAGGAAATCCCAAGCCTATAACTCACCCAAAACACAAGATCCTTTCACTGCTCATGGATATTCACTTCCTTTATTTTTAATTTCTTTTTTTTCCAAGCTGACTCTGATGCTCAGCAAGTGACCTCTCTGCAGCTGCCAAGATGGTAATAAACGTCTGTCTCCCGCAGTTCAAGCCAAGAATTCACTGCAACAAGGTAAAACAGTGAGGAGGGGGTTTGGGGGAGTGGGAGGGATGCAGGGATTAAATGGAATTATCCTGGGGAGGAGCTGGTTCATTGCTCCTCTGGGATGATCAGCATCACTGCTCTGATGTGGCACACACTAAATACTGGAGGGAAAAGCCCCAACAATTTTGCAGGATCTCCTAACCAGACATCTTGCTGTGCTTCCAGGTGTAAGTTCTTTGACTTGGGATCCCTTTCTCCTGCAATATTCCAGCTTTCCCTCTGCCCACTGGAACTCACATTAGCTCTTGATAATGTTAAATTATCAATTAATGGGAAATTGTGAAATGATAACTCGGTGAAGTTACTTTCCAAGTAGTTCTGGTTTCACTCAGCACATCAGAATCTCTTTAAGAAACTCAGTTTTCATTCAAATCTGGTTTTTAGTTGTAAGTTTCTGCACCAAAATCCAGCACAGCCTTGGCTGTGTAAATACTGTGCTGCTGGAATTTGTTGTGGAGAGACCCAGCCATGCCACAGAGGTTTGGTGTGATTGTCATGATCAAGACCATGTTAAACAGGTAGAATAAATAGATTTTCCTCATTTTTATTTGTCCATTTAGCAAATGCTGAAGATTTCTCAGGGCCTGGGGCATCCAGGAGAGGGAATGGATTGAACCAGGCTGCCCAGGAGCAGAGCAGAGGGTGGGATGGGATGTTCCAAACCAGAGCCAGCCTGGATTGATGGATCTCCCTCAGGGATGGCTGGGATGGCTCACAGAGGCTGATTAACATCCAGAGTTCCTCTGGGACCCTGTAACTGTGATTCCAAGTGCATTTCCACGTGGATAAGTAGGCACAAAGGAAATCAGGAGACTCCCACATGAAAAGGGAGACTGGAAGAGGAGAGACACTCATTCTCTGCTCCCAGCCACCCTCTCCTCCTTGATTTATCTCACTGACCCAGCCAAAAACCACAAATTATCCCTATTTTTCCACTCTTCCAGCAGTTAAGTCGGGTCTGCCCATGGACACAGAGGGGATGGAGGAGGGGGGGAGTGGAAGGAGTGGTGGGTCTGCTGTGCCTTACAGCAGGGTAAACCTCAGCCTTGGCTCCTGGTTGATGTCATCCTGGGAATCTCTGGAAGTGAAATTGCCTTCCTGGTGTTTCCTTGCTCCACCCTGACCCCAGTTTTGGTCTGGCACACAGATCTCTGCCGATGGCTACGAGGTGGAGAACCTGATCTCCGAGGACCTGGCCAGGAGGAACCGCGGCTTCCGCAGCGAGTACTTCATCAAACCCCCGGTGCACGTCACCATCTCCTTCCCCTTCAACGTGGAGATCTGCAGGATCAACATTGACATCTCCTCTGGGGGCTACCAGACCTTCTCTGGCCTGGAAATTTACACCTCTACCTCATGCAACAAAACCTCTTGGCAGAGCCCTGAGGGGCAGTGCTCAGGTCTGCAGCCTGTGTCGGACAAGGACACCTTCACCCTGGTGGGCAAAGCTGTCTTAAAAAATCAGAGCAAAGTGACTTTTGGCCACAGAGGCTTCAAGCCAAGGCCTCCCTTCCATCAGATGGAAAATGTCTTCTCCTACCCCGGCTCGGTGTCCCAAGATCTCTGGAACAAAGGGCCGGCCTCGCTCAGCAACGTGTCCCACCTCAAAATCTGCATCACCCACGTGGCCGGGGGGGGCCTGCCCAGCATCAAGAGGCTGGAGGTGTGGGGACAACCCGCCAAGTCCTGCCCACAGGAGGTCATCGAGGGGGTTTTCCAGGTGGCCTCGCAGTTCCTGGCCCAGGATGTCAGCAGCCTCAAGCCGGAGCTCTGGACGCCGATGGAGAGCGACTGCGTCCCCTTCAGCGCCAACGAGCAGCAGACCCTGCACAAGCTGGTGGACGTTGTCCAAGACATCCCTGAAGAGTTCCTGGACCCCATCACCCTGGAGATCATGACTTTACCCATGCTCCTGCCCTCTGGGAAGGTGATTGACCAGAGCACCCTGGAGAAGTGCAACCGCAGCGAGGCGTCCTGGGGCCGCGTGCCCAGCGATCCCTTCACGGGCGTGGCCTTCAGCCAGCACTCCCAGCCCCTACCTCACCCCACCCTCAAGGCCAGGATAGACCACTTCCTGCTGCAGCACAGCATCCCTGGCACCAACCTGCTGGGCAGGGCTCACTCCTCGGAGAGCCTGGTGCCCTCCTCCATCACCATGTCTTCTCTGAAAAGGAAAATGGACTGCATGGACCAGGGCTCCCTGCAGCCGCCCTATTTTTCTGCTACAAACTTACTTGTCACTTCTACCTCAGAGAACAGTGCTAAAAAAATGAAAACTGACAGTGATTCCCACTTGATCCAGATGGACTGTTCCACAGGTACAGTGTTGGGACAGCCCCAGGCTGGAGTTTCAAACCAGGACAAATCCAGTGCCAAGTTCCCATCTAGAAAGTTCTAGTTCTCTAGAAAGCTTCCAGACTGGGTTTGGCTGGTGGAGCTGGATCATTTCACCCACCTCCCATGTTCCTTGTTGAGTGTTTCACAGCCCCTGTTTGCTCAGGTCACCCTGTTTCCCTTTTAGTTTGGATTCCCTTTCTCTTCCTTCCATGTGGAGACAATATTTTCCTCACCATCATGGTTTGAGGTTTCTTTATCCAGGGGGATTTATTGTGTCCAGGAGAAACAGGAAAAGAATTGTCTGGTGCTGCAGTGGTGATGGCACAGGGAGTCCTGGCTCATCATGAGGAGGGAGGTGGGAAAGAAAACAAGGATGGGACACAGAACAAACCACAGCAAGGGAATTGCAGGGAGGAGGGACAGCTCAGCCTGGGAGAGGCTTGAACAGAATTTACGAGTGGTTAAAGCAGAAAACCTGCTAGAGGCTAAATGAGACAAGAAGTGTGACTTGTGGCTGCAGGGGAAGGGAAAGGTGCTGCTTTCCCTTCATCCATCCTTTCCTCAGTGATGCTGGGAATGCAAAATGTCCTGCAGATCTGGAGGCAGGGAGGCTCAGGAGGGACCTTGTTGTTCCCTGGGGCCAGGTGGGGCTCTGCTCCCAGGGATCAGGGACAGGAGGGAACAGGGGTTGCACCAGGGGAGGGTTAGGTTGGATGTAGGGAACAATTCCTTCACAGAAAGGGTTGTCCAGCCCTGGCACAGCTGCCCAGGGCAGGGGTGGAGTTCCCATCCCTGGAGGGATTTAAAGCCATGAGGATGTGGCACCTGGGCACGCAGGGTGTAAATCCAGGTGTGGGTATTGCATGGTTGGCTCTCTGGGCAGGGAAGCTCAGTCTCCTGCTCTCCTCTAACCCACTGTGGTCTGTGCCATGTCAAAAGGTGACCCAGAGCTGCTGGCACCTGTCACTGCCTTCACCTTTCTCCACATCTGCCCAAAACCATTTTGAGGCCAAAGCTTAGGTGGCTGTTTGATTTTAAACAAATTCTTCAGTTGAAAATAATTGATGTTGGCTGGTACCAGGAAGAGTAGGGGGAAGCCAGACTGCACCTTTCTGCTCTGATCCCTCAGCCTAGAGCTCATTCCCTGCTTTAGGAGGAACCTTTGGTTGTTTTGGCTGTGACAGCTCCCACCAGGATGTGCCCCAGCCCCACGGAAGCAGGAGCTGCCCTGTGGGTCCTGGAGCTCCCGGGGCAGCCGTGTCCATACATAAATAAAAGCAGAGTGCTCAGCCCATGGAGCTCATGCTTCTCTGGATCATCAGCCTTGATTGGTGGAGGAAATGTGCAGCACCAATTGTGAGCTCTTCCTCTGGGAGCTGCATTTAACAGAATTAATGATGCAGACAACGTTCTCTTAATGCTTCAGCTTAATTAACGCCGTCGGTGCTGCACAGGGCAGCCCTGCAGGGAGGGTCCAGCCCTGGCCCTGTGGCTCACAACTGGGACAGAGAGGGAAAAACAAGTGCCACAGATTTATTAATGGTTTAAATGTTCTCTGTGAGTGCATGGAGCAAGGCTGGGAGCACTGGGATGGGATCCTCAGGAGCCCGCTGAGGGATTTCAGGGAAAAACATCATCCTGGGGTATTTGGAGTTGGGCCCTTTTTCAGTCCTTCAGACTTGTAGAGCTCCATGGAAGGAGGGTGCAGCCAGGTGGGGGTCAGGCTCTGTTCCCAGGGAACGAGAGGAAATGGCCTCAGGGTGTGCCAGGAGGGGTTTAGGGTGGTATTAGGGAAAATTCTTCACGCAAAGGGTTCTCCAGCCCTGGCACAGGCTGCCCATCCTGAAGGTATTTAAAAGCCATGGATGTGGCACTTGGGGACATGATTTAGTGGTGGACTCCATGTTCTTGGAAGACTTTTCCAACCTAAATGATTCTGGTCCTGTGTAAGTTGGCTCTGGGACACCACATGGATGGTGGTGATCCATAGGGCATTCCACCCCCAGAGGAGATGAGGCACTCCCCCCAGATCCCAGCCCCTTGGTGGGGAAAGGACACCTCTCAACAAAACAAGTGGCAGGGCTCCTAAAATCCTCCCAGCTTCAGACCCAGGGCAGTGTTTGCATCACAGATTATTTTTTCCAGCATCTGCTTCTCCTTTTTCTTGCAGACCTGGTCCATGTTTCCCTTTACAGACCTGGTTTCTCTGTGTTCCTTTTGTGGACCTGGTCTCCATTTCCCCTTGCAGATTTGGTCTCCATTTCCTTTTGCAGACCTGCTCTCTGTTTCCCTTTGCACACCTGGTCCTTGTGTTTCCCTTTGCACACCTGGTGTTTGTGTTCCCTTTCCAGACCTGGTTTCTCTGTTTTCCTTTGCAGACCTGCTCTCTGTTTCCTTTTGCAGATTTTGTCTCTATTTCCCTTTGCACACCTGGTTTCTCTGTGTCCCTTTGCACACCTGGTCTCTGTTTCCTTTTGCACTCCTGGTTTCTCCATGTTTCCCTTTGCAGACCTGGTGTTTGTGTTTCCCTTTGCACACCTGGTTTCTCCATTCCCTTTGCACACCTGGTTTCTCTATTTCCTTTTGTACTCCTGGTTTCCCTGTTCCCTTTGCACTCCTGGTTTCTCTATTTCCCTTTGCACACCTGATCTCTGTGTCCCTTTGCACACCTGGTTTCTCCATTCCCTTTGCACACCTGGTTTCCCTGTTCCCTTTGCACTCCTGGTTTCTCCATTCCCTTTGCACACCTGGTTTCTCCATTCCCTTTGCACTCCTGGTTTCTCTGGTTCCCTTTGCACACCTGGTTTCTCTATTTCCTTTTGTACTCCTGGTTTCCCTGTTCCCTTTGCACTCCTGGTTTCCCTGTTCCCTTTGCACTCCTGGTTTCTCTATTTCCCTTTGCACACCTGGTTTCTCTGTTCCCCTTTGCACACCTGGTTTCTCCATTCCCCTTTGCACACCTGGTTTCTCCATTCCCTTTGCACACCTATCTCTGTTTCCTTGCAGAGCTGGTGTCCCACGAGCAGAAGCTGTCAGAGAGCCTGGACTCTGCCCTGACCTCTGCCCTCAGCTCCATGCCCTCCTTCACGGCCAAGCTGATGAGGAGCCAGCAGCAGGCTCCAGGAGAGGGGGGCTGCAGCACGTCCTGGAGCCTGGGCACAGCCCTTGGTGAGCAGCAGGCACCTCTGGAGCACCTGTGGGAGCTGGGGCTGGGATAACAGGGAGTGTTGTTCACACCCCAGGCTATGATATATTCACTTTTAAAACATTTCATTGTCTCCCAGCAAGCTTCACTTCCCAATCCTTGCCTCTATCTCAGCAGTTTTGCTGTTTTATTCCCCCTGAGGCAGCTCAGGCCTTGCTGACCCCACAAGGGGGGGGATGTTGTCCATGCCCAGGGTCAGAGCAGGCTGTGGCAGCAGAGCTGTGATGTTCCTGTGTCCTGGGCTGCCCCAGGATGATCTGGGATGGACACAGTGCTCAGTTCAGACTTTCTTAGAGCTCTGCATTTTGGGCTGAGAGGTTCAGTGGTGCCTGTGAGCTGTGTGTGGAGCAGGCTGGGGAGCTGCCACGTGGGTGGAGAATGAGTCTGGTGTGGGGATGCTGCAGGAGAGCTGTAAATGCAGCAAATGCTGCAGCCTTGCAGGGCTTCAAAGGGAGGGAGAGTCGCTTTTTATACACGCTGGACAAGGGGGAATGTTTGTGAACTAAAAGAGCAGGCTGAGATTGGATATTGGGAAGGAATTCCTCCCAGTGAGGGTGGGCAGGCCCTGGCACAGGGTGCCCAGAGCAGCTGTGGCTGCCCCTGGATCCCTGGAATGCCCAAGGCCAGGCTGGACAGGGCTTGGAGCACCCTGGGACAGTGGGAGCTGTCCCTGCCCATGGAATTGCTGGGTTTTATGATCCCTTCCAACCCAAACCATTCCAGGACTCTTTGAAGCACCGTGTGACATCCACCCTTAGCAGGAGCAGGTCACAGCAGCAGCACCCCAGGCCAGCCAGCTGTGTGTGTGTGCCCAGAATGGCACCAGGACTGAGTGTCCACCCTCCAGGCTGCCACAGCCACCCAGCTGCTGCCCAGCCACCCTTGCAGCTGTGCCTGCATTCCCAGAATTATTCCTCTGGGGTGCAGGGGAGCTCTGGACCTTCAGCTGTCCTGGCTTCTCTTCCCCTGGGTGAGGCTCTGCTGCCCACGGCTGAGGAGGAGCTTCAGAGGGACCCTGGGAAGGGCTCTGTCTGTCTGTCCATCCATCTGCCTGTGTGTTTTTCCCTCTCTCCCCCTCCCCAGGCAGCTTGTGCTGTTTCACAGTGACATTCAGCTCTTTGCTGCTGTTTGAGAGCTGAGCTGGGTGCTGTGTGACAGGAATGCAAAGTGACCCCTCAGCTGTTCCCCCCCGGGAATGGCTGTGCAGGAGCTGCAGGGAGGCTGATTTAATCTCAGTAAAAGTGAAAAGCCCTTTTTTACAGTCATCTGTCCTCAATTAAAAGCCAGTGCTGATATGACCCTTCCCTTTCTGAGCACACCCTGCCCTGCAGGCTGGACCTTTCCCTTTCCTCTGGTGCTGACAGGAGAGTGGCACAGTCCTGAGTCACAGCTGAGCCTGCAGGGCCTGGGGCACAGCCTGGGCTTCTCACCCTCCCTGCCCCAGCCTCTCCTCCTGTCCCTTTGTTCCCAGCTGTGCCAGGGGAGGTTCAGGATCAGACATTGCAAGGGGCTGCCCAGGGAGGTGCTGGAATCACCAGGAAAGCCTGGACATGGTGCTGTTGGCTCACTCAGTAATGTCTGAAGTTTTTTCCAGACTGCTCTGATTCTGATTCTAATTCTGTGATTTTCCAGCCTGCTCTGATTCTGATTCTGATTCTGATATTTTCCAGCCTGCTCTGATTCTGATTATGATTCTGATATTTTCCAGCCTGCTCTGATTCTGACTTTGATTCCAATTCTGATTCTGTGATTTTCCAACCTACTCTGATTCTGTTTCGGTGATTTTCCAATCTGATTCTGATTCTATGATTTTCCAACCTATTCTGATTCTGATTCGTTGATTTTCCAACCTATTCTGATTCTAATTCTGATTCTGTGATTTTCCAACTTGCTCTGATTCTGTGATTTTCCAACCTGCTGAGATTCTGATTCTCTGATTTTCCACCGTGCTGCCATTTTGATTCTGAGATTTTCCAACCTGTTCTGATTCTGTGATTTTCCAGCCTGCTCTGATTCTGATTCTGATTCTATGATTTTCCAACCTGCTCTGATTCTGATTCTGATTTTTCCAACCTGCTGAGATTCTGATTCTGTGTTTCTGTGATTTTCCAACCTGCTCTGATTCTGATTCTGATTCTTTTCCAACCTCTTCTGATTCTGATTCTGTGTTTCTGTGATTTTCCAGCCTGCCCTGATTCTGATTCTGATTCTATGATTTTCCAACCTGCTCTGATTCTGATTCTGATTTTTCCAACCTGCTGAGATTCTGATTCTGTGTTTCTGTGATTTTCCAACCTGCTCTGATTCTGATTATTTTCCAACCTCTTCTGATTCTGATTCTGTGTTTCTGTGATTTTCCAGCCTGCTCTGATTCTGATTATTTTCCAACCTGCTCTGATTCTGATTCTGATTTTTCCAACCTGTTGAGATTCTGATTCTGAGATTTTCCAACCCGCTCTGATTCTGATTCTGATTATTTTCCAACCTCTTCTGATTCTGATTCTGATTATTTTCCAACCTCTTGTGATTCTGATTCTGTGTTTCTGTGATTTTCCAACCTGCTCTGATTCTGATTCTGATTATTTTCCAACCTCTTGTGATTCTGATTCTGTGTTTCTGTGATTTTCCAGCCTGCTCTGATTCTGATTCTGATTCTATGATTTTCCAACCTCTTCTGATTCTGATTCTGTGTTTCTGTAATTTTCCAACCTGCTCTGATTCTGATTCTGATTATTTTCCAACCTCTTGTGATTCTGATTCTGTGTTTCTGTGATTGTGCAGCCTGCTGTGATTCTGACTCTGTGTTTGTGGCCTTGCAGAGCACGGCAGGAGCAGCCAGAGCCAGGGATGTTCCTCCTGCGGCAAATCCTTCTCGTGTTACTCCCGGGCGGAGCCCGTGTACCAGCTCCCCTGCGGGCACCTCCTGTGCCGGCCGTGCCTGGCCGAGCCGCGGGCCCCGGCCTCGCCCATCCTCTGCGGGAGCTGCAGGAGGGCAGCGGCCTCTCAGGACGTCCGGAGGGTTCATTTCTGAGCTGCTGCTGTGCCCCGTGTCCACAGGGAGCCGCCAGGAGCCGCGGAGAGCAGAGAGCGCTCGCTCCAGTGGGGGTTTGGGGGGGTTTGGAGCCCGAGGATGACAAAAGCCATAGCTTCTTTATCAAGGAATCTGTATTTGTGCAGGACTGGTCTGCAGCACTGCCCCGGGGCTCAGAGGTTTAGCACAGGTGCCTTTTGGAGCAGCTCAGCTTCCCCCCTGCCCTCACGCTGCGAGTTCGCGCCACGTTCAACCAGCAGCCAGCCCGGTTGTGGAGCAGGTAAAAGCCCTTGTGAGTGACAGCACACACAAATTCCCTCCTCTGACCTCCTCCCCTTGCCCACCTGGCCCTCCCATCCTGGAATGGGCCTGGCTGGGGTGGGAGGAGCTGGCAGTGATCCCCCCCTGCTCATCAGACTCTTGTAGAAAAGCCATCCCATCCCACCCTCAGTTGATGTGTGTGAGCAGCCCAGCTCCTGGCTGGCTGATAGACATTTAAGCCTTAATAAAATGTTTAAAGTCGGGTTCTGTCTCTCTCTCTCTCTCTGGCTGCTAATTGGTTTCATCCTGAGGCTTAATGGTGTCATGGAGTGAATCTCTTGGCAGAGGAGGAAATGGGCTGGAAAAAGGCAAACCAGCACTGAGGAGCTGCAGGCAGGGGGTTACAGAGGGGTTGTGACAGCAACTTCATCACAGGGATGAGACTCAGACACCTGAACCCATGGGGGCTTCAGAGAGAAAAGAGCCAGACAAAAAAACAACTTGGATGTGTTCTGTTCTGGATATGGCAGGGTAAGGTGACATCAAAGGGTTTGTCACCCCCACAGCCCCCTGCTGGTGCCACTTCATTGATGTTCTGGGCCATAACAGCCTCCAGCTGGCTCAGCTCACCTTGCTCACGCCTTTATTTGCTCTCAAGGGGCACCTGAGCAGAGTTGTGGTGTTGGGAAGGAGCTGCTCGTGCCCTGGAGCCCAACTTGGTGCTGGCCCTGACTCTGTCTGCATCAGCAGGACTTCACAGCCCATCTCCATTCCCTGCAAAAATAGAAAATCACACTTCTTAAAATAATAAACACTTAGGAAATAGGCACAAAATTCCTAAAAACCCCACGATTCAGAGGCAGTAAATGCACTTCATGGCAGCGCTGGTGTCGTGTTTGCAGTGAGCAATCCTGGGGTGATTCAGCTCTCACACCTCCCCCAGGCAAGGGGGAGGATCCCCAGAGCCACCAACCACAGCCAGCAAAGCCTGGATGCTCCAAAGCCCCCGGTTCTGACAAGTTTCTGCAGTGCCCAAAAGTGCCTTGTGGTGTCCTGAGGTGGGCAGGGATCCAGGTGGAGGCATCCCAAATTTCCTCCATTCCGAATTTCCTCCATCCCAAATTTTCTCCATCCCAGATTTCCTCCATCCCAGATTTCCTCCATCCCAAATTCCCTCCATCCCAAATTTCCTCCATTCCGAATTTCCTCCATCCCAAATTTTCTCCATCCCAGATTTCCTCCATCCCAAATTTCCTCTATCCCAAATTTCCTCCATCCCAGATTTCTTCCATCCCAGATTTCTTCCATCCCAAATTTCCTCTATCCCAAATTTCCTCTGTTCCAAATTTCCTCCATCCCATATTTCCTCCATCCCAAATTTCCTCCATCCCAAATTTCCTCCAGGTTCCCTTTGTTCTGCAGGGAGGGGCAGGAGCCACCCAGAGCAGGGGTGGGAGGGGAAGGGAAGGGAAGGGAAGGGAAGGGAAGGGAAGGGAAGGGAAGGGAAGGGAAGGGAAGGGAAGGGAAGGGAAGGGAAGGGAAGGGAAGGGAAGGGAAGGGAAGGGAAGGGAAGGGAAGGGAAGGGAAGGGAAGGGAAGGGAAGGGAAGGGAAGGGAAGGGAAGGGAAGGGAAGGGAAGGGGTGGTGTTGGGACACCAGAGCAGGGCTCACCTCCCCCTCACTGCAGGTTCTCAGAGCCTTCACCCCCCAGTTCCTCCTCCTCAACCCTCTGGCACCCTTGGCAGCTCATTTCACCTGCTATGTCCCCTCCTGCAGGGGATTCAGGGATGAATTTCCCACATTTTGGAGCTCAGGGAAGGATCCCCTGCCCCAGCTGGGTGTGAATCCCCCTGGTCCCGGGGCACTGAGACCCCTGTGGGCAGCGGGGACCCTCCCTGCAGCCCAGGGCGGGGGTGACACAGAGCCAGGACCCGGAGCCATCCCTGTTTCTGACAGCCCGTGGTGACAGGAGTGTGCTGCTGCCAGCCCCAGAGCTGCCTTTGCTTTTGCTCTCCCCTCTCCCAGCGCTTTCCCTTCCTGGAGAAAAGGAGGAAGAGGCAGGAGAGCCGTGGGTGGCCCTGATGGGTCACTCTGGGGACAGAGTCCTGCCCTGCACCCCAATGCTGCAGCCCAGCCCCTGCTTTGGGCTGTTTGTGCACCCAGGGCTCAGCCCCAACCCCTTCACTCCCCTCCAGTGTCCCCTCCCAGAGCAGCATCAGTCAAAGCAGCATCCCCCAAAGCAGCATCACTCCCCAAATCAGCATCCCCTAAACCAGCATCCCTCCCTAAAGCAGCATCCCTCAAACCAGCATCCCTCCCCAAAGCAGCATCCCTCAAACCAGCATCCCTCCCCAAAGCAGCATCCCTCAAACCAGCATCACTCCCTAAATCAACACCCTACAAAGCAGCATCCCCCAAATCAGCATCCCTCCCTAAGTGAGCATCCCCTAAACCAGCATCCCACAAAGCAGCACCCGTCCCTAAACCAGCATCCCAAAAATCATCATCCCTCCACAAACCAGCACCCCACAGAGCAGCATCTCTCCCTAAAGCAGCATCCCCAAAATCATCATCCCTCCCCAAACCAGCATCCTACAAACACACACCCTGCAAAGCAGCATCCCCAAATCAGCATCCCTCCCTAAATCAGCATCCCCTAAACCAACATTCCACAAACCATCATCCCTCCCTAAAGCAGCATCCTAAAAATCATTATCCCTCCCTAAACCAGCATCCCACTAAGCAGCATCCCCTAAATCAGCATCCCACTAAGCAGCATCCCTCCCTAAACCAGCATCCCAAAAATCATCATCCTTCTCTAAATCAGCATCCCCCAAACCAGCATCCCACAAATCAGCATCTGTCCCTAAACCAGCATCCCAAAAATTATCATCCCTCCCTAAATCAGCATCCCCTAAACCAACATCCCACAAAGCAGCATCCCCCAAAGGAGCATCCCCCAAAGCAGCATCCCACAAACCAACATCCCTTCCCAAATCAGCATTCCACAAACCATCATCCCTCCCTAAACCAGCATCTCAAAAATCATCATCCTTCCCTAAATCAGCATCCCCCAAACCAGCATCCCACAAATCAGCATCTGTCCCTAAACCAGCATCCCAAAAATCATCATCCCTCCCTAAAGCAGCATCCCCCAAATCAGCATCCCCCAAAGCAGCATCCCTCCCTAAACCAGCACCCTACAAACCAACATCCCTTCCTAAACCAACATCCCAAAAATCATCATCCCTCCCTAAACCAGCACCCCCAAAAGCAGCACCCCTCAAACCATCATCCCCCAAAGCAGCCTCCCTCCCCAGATCCCCCACAGCAGGTTTATTTCCAGCCCCAGGCCTGTGCTCTCCCTGGGAGCTGGGCAATGGAATTGATTGCAGCCTGAGCAATTTCCTCTAATGCTGTCCCTTCAAGCATCATTTTTTATTTTTTTTTTTTTTTGGACAAATCCATCCCTTGTTGGTCAGTGACCTCCCTGTGTGACATCCCCAGCCCAGCAGGGTGGATTTGGCCCTGGCAATGATCAAAGCTGTGCCCCAGCCAATCTTAACTTTGCCTGTGCTGCCTTTAAAGAGGCATCAAAGCTGTTTTCCAGCTGTCAGGGAGGCAGAGCAGCATCTTGAGCTGTGCTGAGAGGGGAGGAGGGGCAGGATCCCCTCCCCTCCATCAGCCAGGGGCCAGGGTGACAGTGACACAGTGACAGAGCCACCTGAGGAGCATTAGAGCCCCGGGCAGGGGCAGGGAGCTCCCCCTTGCCAGCCTGGCCCTCTCCATGGGACGCCTTCCAGAAGCTTCTCCTTCCCTGCTGCCTCCCCCTCCAGCCACAGACAGGCAGGAAATGCAAAAATCAGTGAAATTCATCCCATTTTCCAATATTCCTCTTGTTTATCCTGATGGAATGTTTGTCACTAAAATCAGTCAAATTCACCCCATTTTCCAGCATTTCTCTGGTTTATCCTGGTTGGATGTTGTCACTAAAATCAGTGAAATTCACCCCATTTTCCAATATTCCTCTGGTTTATCCTGATGGAATGTTTGTCACTAAAATCAGTGAAATTTATCCCATTTTCCAGCATTCCTCTGGTTTATCCTGATGGAATGTTTGTCACTAAAATCAGTCAAATTCACCCCATTTTCCAGCATTCTCTGGTTTATCCTGATGGAATGTTTGTCACTAAAATCAGTGAAATTCACCCCATTTTCCAGCATCCCTCTGGTTTATCCTGATGGAATGTTTGTCACTAAAATCAGTGAAATTCACCCCATTTTCCAGCATCCCTCTGGTTTATCCTGATGGAATGTTTGTCACTAAAATCAGTGAAATTCACCCCATTTTCCAATATTCCTCTGGTTTATCCTGATGGAATGTTTGTCACTAAAATCACTCAAATTCACCCCATTTTCCAGCATTCTTCTGGTTTATCCTAAAGGAATGTTGGCACTAAAATCAGTGAAATTCACCCCATTTTCCAGCATCCCCTGGTTTATCCTCATGGAACGTTGCCACTGTGAAATACACCCCATTTTCCAACATCCCTGTGGTTTATCCTCATGGAATGTTTGTTTGTCACTAAAACCAGTGAAATTCACCCCATTTTCCAGCATCCCTCTGGTTTATCCTGATGGAATGCTGGCGCTAAAATCAGTGAAACTCTTCCCACGTTCCAACATTCCAGCTTTGTCCTGGTTGGTTGTTGTCACTCTCATTCACCCTGGTGAAACTTTGCCCCTGGAGCTCTGGGTGCAGCAGCCCAGCTCCATCACCTCCCTCCCTTCCCCTGCCTCCAAAAGGGAGACAAAGCCCCTCTGGGAAGCTCCTGCTGTTAATGAAGGAAGGGGGAGGTTCAGCTTGGAGATTTGAGAAGATTTCTCCATGGAAAGGGGATCCAGCCCTGGCACAGCTGCCCAGGGCAGTTTGGAGTCCCCGTCCCTGGAGGGGTTGAACAGCCACGTGGATGTGGCACTTGGGGACATGGCCGGTGGCCTTGGCAGTGCTGGGGGATTGGTTGGATGTGATGACCTTGGAGAGCTTTTCCAACCTCACAGATTCCATGATTTCCATGGCTGAGCCCCTCTGGCAGCCCCAGACCCTTTGATGGTGTGGACAAGAGCTGGGGCCGTGTTTGGGCTGAGCAAGGGGGCAGATTTGAGGCTGCTGCCCCACTCCCAATCCTTTTGGGATCTCCCTCATTCCCGAGGGGAGCTGGGATGGGGATGGCAGCACTGCCACCCTGCTCAGTGTCACTCTGAGCCTCTGGGGGCTGCCAGGGGAGCAGGAGCATCCTCTGGGGTAGAGCAGGGACGTGGCAGAGCAAATCCTTGCTGGGGACACAGGGAAGGGACCTGGGGCTGCTGCTGGAGGGTTTGGGGTCGGACTCTGAGCACCCCAAGCCCTCATTTGGGGGCAGGATGTGGGATGGGGGCCCAGCAATACCCTGGGAGCATCACAGCCCATCAGGGCCGGCTCTGCCCACCCCTGGCATCCCTTATCCCACCACTCACCCCAGGTGACCCCAATATTTCCCTCCCAAACCCCTTTTTTGTGTTTCCCACCCCTTCCCCCCTCCCTTTTCCCACCCTTGATTCCCGTAAGTGATTCCACGGCTGCGAAGCCTCTGCAACTCGGAAAAAACATTTTATTAACCTTCCTTGACTTTAAAGAGCATAATTACATTTTAATCTCATATTCCTGCGTTATCATTCCAGACACAGAGTCATTTGAATGCAGATCGTTCCCGGCTAATGTAATTTTACGATACAGTAATGAAGAGACGGAGCACGAGCCCGTAACACCCAATTTAGAGCTGACATTTGGGGCTCTTTTAAAGAAAAGTTTTCCCAGCCGAGGGCTTCGTGCGTCCTCCTCGGCCCTGCAACGTAAGAGGGTTTGGGTTCCTGCTGTGAAGGGATGGCTTTGGATGGGGAAATGAGGATGGTGTTCATGATGTCGGTGTTCAATCCCCCACGGGGGTGATTCAGCATCACGGGGCAGATCTGGGAACTCGCCGCTCCCTCGGTCCCAGCGAGGGCTGAGTCAGGGGCTGGGGCCACCCTCAGCCCCTCCAGGGGAGGGAATGGCCCTGGTGTCACCCAGCAGAGCCCAAAGCCCGGGACTGTCACCTCCAGGTTGATCCGTGCTCCAAAATCGCTGGGCAGGAGCTGGGAGCCCCAGCACTGAGGCATAAAATGCTTCCCCGTGTGCCTCAGTTTCCCTTGGGGGTTCAGCCCCCTCCAGCATCGCTTCCTGTGGAGCTTTTCAAACCAATTTGGGACAAACGCCAAGGTTTTCCAAGGAGGATTGCAGTGGGATCACCGTTCCCTCTGGGATGCTCAGGCAGAGCAGCTCCTTCCCCACCCAGGGTTGCACCCTCTGACTGGGGCTGGGGGGTTTGTCCAGCAGAACAGGGATGTTAATGAGGGGGAGAAAATGAGGGAAACTAATGAGGGGAAGGGGAAAAACATGTTCAGCCACCCCAAGTGAAGCCCAGGCTGATTTTTATGGTTCTCTGCCTCAATTCCCCACCTTATGTGAAGATAAGGATAAAACCACCCCAAAAGTGGGACCACAGCTGACAGCACCCCCACACTGTCCAGCTCCCTCCCAAACAAACCCTCCTGGTCACTGTGAGCCAGGCACAGCATTTTTGGGGGGCAGAAGGACAGCGTGGATACTCACAGGCACTGAATTCCTCTCTGCACATTCACTTTCCACATTGCTGAGGTTGCCCTCGGTGTAGCTGGAAAAGGGAGCTGGGAGCAGCAGGAATGTTCATGGCTGGATGGGGCAGGGGGATGATGATGGTGTTTTTCCTGTCCAGATGTTTCTGACAGCCCATGGTGACAGCAGTGTGCTGCTGCCAGCCCCAGAGCTGCCTTTGCTTTTGCTCTCCCCTCTCCCAGCGCTTTCCCTTCTGCTTTCCTGGAGAAAAGGAGGAAGAGGCAGGAGAGCCGTGGGTGGCCCTGATGGGTCACTCTGGGGACAGAGTCCTGCCCTGCACCCCAGTGCTGCAGCCCAGCCCCTGCTTTGGGCTGTTTGTGCACCCAGGGCTCTCTCCCAGCCCCAACCCCTTCACTCCCCTCCAGCGTCCCCTCCCAGAGCAGCATCAGTCAAATCAGCATCCCCCAAACCAGCATCCCTCCCCAAATCAGCATCCCACAGAGCAGCGTGCCAAAAATCAGCATTTCTCCCTAAACCAGCATCTCTCCCTAAAAAAGCATCCCTCCCTAAAGCAGCATGCCAAAAATCAGCATCTCCCCCGAAACCAGCACCCCAAATCAGCATCCCTCCCCTAAAGCAGCATCTCTAAAGCAGCATCCCTTCCCAAAATCATCAACCCTCCCTACATCAGTATCCCCAAAATCATCCATCCCTCCCCAAAGCAGCATTCCTCTTGGGCCAGCAAGCTCCCAACAAACACCACTTCCCAAACCATCCCCGCTTCAGACCAGCATCCCTTCCCAAACCAGCATCTCTCCCAAAATCTGCATCCATCCCAAACCAGCATCATTCCCAAACCAAAACCTTCCCAAAATCTGCATCCTTCCCAAATCCACATCTCCTGAATGAACATCTGTCCCTAAATCCACATCCCTCCCCAGACTGCATCCCAAAATCTGCATCCATCCCAAACCCAGCATCACCCCCAAACCAAAACCTTCCCAAAACCTGCATCCTGCCCAAACCACATCTCCTGAATGAACATCTGTCCCCAAACCCAGATCCATCCCAAAATCCACATTCTTCCCAAACCAGCATCACTCCCAAACCAGCATCTCAAAATCTGCACCCTTCCCAAACCCACATCTTCTGAATGAACATCTGTCCCTAAACCCACATCCCTCCCCAGACTGCATCCCAAAATCTGCATCTTTCCCAAAACCACATTCTCCTGAACAAACATCTGTCCCCAAGCCCAGGTCCATCCCAAAATCTGCATCCCAAAATCCACATCCATCCCAAACCAGCATCACTCCCGTACCAAAACCTTCCCAAAATCACATCTCCTGAATGAACATCTGTCTCCAAATCCACATCCCTCCCCAAAATGCCTCTTCCAAACCCCCATCCCTCCCCAAACCAGCACCTTCTGGAGGATCACCTCTCCCTGAACCCTCCCAAGCCCATCCAGGGCTGGCCCGTGCCCCTGGAGCAGCCAAGGGTGGGATTCACCAGCCCCGAGTGCTGCTGCACTGAATCATCTCAGTTACAGATTTGCTTGGATGCCATTTGGGAGGAAAAAAAAAAAAGGAAAAAAAAAAAAAAAGAAAGGAAAAAGGAAAAACAACAAAAAAACCGAACCCAGCCCTCTTCTTCCTCCTCCTCCTCCCCGGGGAAGGGGTGATGGCTGCATAAATAGCGGCGCTCTCAGCACGGGGCCAGAGAGCCGGAGCAGCTTCCCCTGCACCATGGCCGAACCTTCGCTGCCCCTCTCCTTCCTCTGCCTCCTCGCCCTCTCCTCCGCCTGCTACATCCAGAACTGCCCCCGGGGCGGGAAGCGAGCGCTGGGGGACACGGCCGTGAGACAGGTACGGGATAGAGATGGGGACACAGCCCTGAGACGGGGACGGGATAGAGGATGGGGACACAGCCCTGAGACGGGTACGGGATGGAGATGGGGACACAGCCCTGAGACAGGGACGGGATAGAGATGGGGACAGAGCCCTGAGACAGGGACGGGATGGGAGATGGGGACACAGCCCTGAGACAGGGACAGGATAGAGGATGGGGACACAGCCCTGAGACAGGGACGGGATGGGAGATGGGGACACAGCCCTGAGACGGGTACGGGATAGAGGATGGGGACACAGCTGTGAGACAGGTACGGGATAGAGGATGGGGACACAGCTGTGAGACAGGTACGGGGTGGAGATGGGGACACAGCTGTGAGACAGGGACGGGGTGGGAGATGGGGACACAGCCCTGAGACAGGGATGGGATAGAGGATGGGGACACAGCCCTGAGACAGGGACGGGATGGGAGATGGGGACAGGGATGGAGCCCCGGGAGGGACAGGGGGCTCTGGGGGTCACCTCTGGGCACCGTGGCACTGTGCCACCCTCCCGGGAGCAGAGGGGATTTGGGGTGGGACAGTGGTGGAGGAGTGACAGCCCCAAAGTGCTGCTGGCACCTGGAATGGGGCTCAGCAGAGAGTCCTGCAGGGCTGGGGGCAGCAGGACAGGACAGAGCATGGAGAGGGGACAGGGAGGGCATGGGGACACCCCAAAGCCGGGACACAAGGTCACCAGTGCTGATGGCAGCGTGGCAACTCCAAGATCTGCAAGAGGGGCTGGTGGGGAGCTGCTTTCCATCCTTCATCCCTTCCCTCTCCACGCCAGAGGGGTTCCCAACGGGACACACCACAGCTCAGCAGCCCAAAGGGGCTGCCAGGGAAGGCCCCCAAACACAGACTCCATCCATAACCTCCACATCTCCATCCACACAACCTCCACACATTCATCCAGCTCCATCCACAACCTCCATACATTCCTCCAGCTCCATCCACAACCCCCACACGTCCATCCAGCTCCATCCACAACATCCACAACCTCCATCCACCTCCATCCACAACCTCCATACATTCCTCCAGCTCCATCCACAACCTCCATCCAGCTCCATCCACAACATCCACATGTCCATCCAGCTCCATCAACATCCACATGTCCATCCAGCTCCATCCACATGTCCATACATTCCTCCAGCTCCATCCACAACATCCACATGTCTATCCAGCTCCATCCACAACATCCACACGTCCATCCAGCTCCATCAACATCCACATGTCCATCCAGCTCCATCCACAACCCCCACACGTTCCTCCAGCTCCATGCCCAGGGCTGCATCCCCATGAGGGTTTCTAACCCCGGGCTGTGCACAAAGGGTTTCTTGGGGTTTGTTGGGGTCACTGAGGCAGCTCCTCCCCGCAGTGCCTGCCCTGCGGTCCCGGCAACCGAGGGAGCTGCTTCGGGCCCGGCATCTGCTGCGGCGCGGAGCTGGGCTGCTATGTGGGCACGGTGGAGACGCGGCGCTGTGCCCAGGAGGACGCGCTGCCCTCGCCCTGCCAGCCCGAGGGGCGGCCCTGCGGCTCCGGCGGCCGCTGCGCCGCGCCCGGCATCTGCTGCAGCGCCGGTAACCGGGAACGGGCACGGAGGGCGGGAGGGGACGGGCAGGGCTCGGCGGGGAACGCAGAGCTGCGGGGATGGGATGGGTTTAGGGAGGGGTGGAGGGGAAGAGGGGTTGGGAGGTGATTTGGGGATGGTGGGTTCAGGGTGGGGGTAAGGAAGGAGTTGTTCACTGGGACGGTGGGGAGGGTCTGGCATGGGGTGCCCAGAGCAGCTGTGGCTGCCCCTGGATCCCTGGAAGTGCCCAAGGACAGGTTGGATGTGGCACCTGGGACAGTGGGAGGTGTCCCTGCCCATGGCAGGGGTGGCACTGGATGGGATTTAAGGTCCCTTCCCAAACCATTCCATCATTCTGTGGTCTCAAGCCATGACTTTTCTCACTTTTACCCCAATTCCCTCTCTGGGCAGGGTTAGGTGGGATATTGGGAAGGAATTGATCCCTGTGAGGGTGATGAGGCCCTGGCACAGGGTGCCCAGAGAAGCTGTGGCTGCCCCTGGATCCCTGGCAGTGCCCAAGGCCAGGTTGGAGGGGGCTTGGAGCACCCTGGGACAGTGGGAGCTGTCCCTGCCATGGCACAAGGTGTTCTTAGAGGTCCCTTCCAACCCAAACCATTCTGACTCTAAAGGTCTGGGCTCTCAGCCCCTTCCCGTCGCACCATGAGCTTTTCCTGGCCAGCACAGCCTCCCTGACTTGCCAGAAACCCCAGCCCTGCTCCCTGCTCAGGAGAGATAGAGTGATGAAATGATGGAGATTAGGTTTGCCTGGGGGGTTCATTAGCAGGGGAAGGAGCTGAACCATCATTTTCGGGGTGCGAACTGTGCTGGTCCCCCAGGCTGCCACCAACCCCTTCCCCAGCCACAAACACCTCCCCGATGATCCCAAATAACCCGAGCCACTCCGCCTTTATCCTCCCGCGGCAGAGACGTGCACCATGGACAGCGCCTGCCTGGACGAGGGCGGCGAGGGCGCTCAGGAGGCGGCGGACGAGAAGAACCTGACGCTGCTGGACGGCTCGGCCGGGGATCTGCTCCTCAAGCTCATGCACTTGGCGAACCGGCAGCAGCAGCAGCAGCAGCAGCAGCAGCAGGGCAAGCACCCCCTGCTCTGAGCCAGGGCGTGGGGAGCCCCCCTTACCCTGACAGACCCCCCCAGCTCGGCTCTGTACATACCCGACCCAATAAAAGCCCTCGTGCACTGTGCTGGCATCGTCCTGGGCACTGGGGGTGGCTCCGGGGGGTTCCAGGGGGTCCGGCTGGGGCTCAGGATGGGGCTGCTGGAGGCTCTTCTGTCCCCAGATCCAACCATGGGATCTGGCTGGGGCTCAGGAAGGGGATATTGGAAGGTCTTCTGTCCCCAGATCCAGGGGATGTGACGGGGGGCTCGGGATGGGGGTGCTGGAGAGCGTTCTGTCCCCACATCCAACCAGGGCATCTGGCTGGGGGTCAGAATGGGGCAGCTGGAAGATTTTCTGTGCCCAGATGCAGCCAGGAGATCTGGCTGGGGCTCAGGAAGGGCTGTTGGAGGATTTTCTGTCCCCAGATCCAGCCAGGAGATCTGGCTGGGGCTCAGGAAGGGCTGTTGGAGACTCTTCTGTCCCCAGATCCAGCCATGGGATCTGGCTGGGGCTCAGGAAGGGCTGTTGGAGACTCTTCTGTCCCCAGATGCAGCCGTGGGATCTGGCTGGGGCTCAGGAAGGGGCTGTTGGAGGATTTTCTGTCCCCAAATCCGCACAGATTGCAGTGGTTTGGCTGGGCTGGGTGCAGGATTCGGGCTCTGTCCTTTCAGCTCCCAGGCAGAGCTGGAATTTGGGATCTGGCCATGGGGTCCCACCCAGCAGCACCCCCGGCCCCAGGGGACTGGGGACAGCTGGGATGTGGCACTGTCACCTTACCTCGTGGCCGAGCCTCTCTTTGGGGCAGACTTGGGGCCTCGCTGCCTTCAGCAATCAGCACAGCATCTACTAAAAATGATAAAAAGTCAGGAAAAGGAAGAAGCACCCCTAATCCCTCAAGAGCAGAGAGGTTTGGGCTCCCAGCTCCAAAGACCCCCCCAGGGCTGGTCCCATCTTTCCCCATCCCCTCTGGACACCCACAGGGAGGATCAGTCCCCGTTATCCCCCAGTCACCTCCAGGATTTGGGGTATCCCCACCCTCTCCCGGCTCTCTTACCCTGCAGGGTCCTGGCTCCGAGGTCTCTCCAGGCTGGCACTGGCCAGGGCACAGGGGACAGCTCGTCCTTTATAGTGTCCCTGAGGGAGGTGGCACCTCCCGGGAGGTGGAGCTCCCTGGCACTGGCGGGATCAGGGACACTCCCTGTGCCCCCAGGGGATGCAGGATGGATCCAGGACCTGCAGGATCGATCCAGGACCTCCAGGATCGATCCAGGACCTGCAGGATCGATCCAGGACGTCCAGGATTGATCCAGGACCTGCAGGATTGATCCAGGACCTGCAGGATTGATCCAGGACCTCCAGGATGGATCCAGGACCTGCAGGATCGATCCAGGACTTGCAGGATGGATCCAGGACCTGCAGGATTGAGCCAGGACCTGCAGGATCGATACAGGACATCCAGGATCAATCCAGGACCTGCAGGATTGATCCAGGACTTGCAGGATGGATCCAGGACCTGCAGGATCGATCCAGGACTTGCAGGATGGATCCAGGACCTCCAGGATCGATCCAGGACCTGCAGGATCGATCCAGGACTTTCTGGATGGATCCAGGACCTCCAGGATCGATCCAGGATCTGCAGGGTTGATCCAGGACCTGCAGGACTGATCCAGGACATGCAGGATCAATCTGGGACATCCAGGATCGATCCAGGACCTGCAGGATTGATCCAGGACCTGCAGGATGGATCCAGGACCTGCAGGATCGATCCAGGACCTGCAGGATGGATCCAGGACCTGCAGGATCGATCCAGGACCTGCAGGATGGATCCAGGACCTCCAGGATTGATCCAGGACCTGCAGGATCGATCCAGGACCTGCAGGGTTGATCCAGGACCTGCAGGATCGACCCAGGACCTGCAGGGTTGATCCAGGA
The DNA here is from genome assembly GCF_028018845.1 of Melospiza georgiana. Lineage (NCBI taxonomy): Eukaryota > Metazoa > Chordata > Aves > Passeriformes > Passerellidae > Melospiza > Melospiza georgiana. Next base: position 69,237,813 of record NC_080434.1, read on the forward strand.
CCTCCAGGATTGATCCAGGACCTGCAGGACTGATCCAGGACATGCAGGATCAATCTGGGACATCCAGGATCGATCCAGAACCTCCAGGATTGATCCAGGACCTCCAGGATTGATCCAGGACCTCCAGGATGGATCCAGGACCTCCAGGATTGATCCAGGATTGATCCAGGACCTGCTTCCCACATCCAGTGTCTGATCCCAGCCCTGGGGAAGGAGGGCAACCCCAAATCACCCCAAAATCATTGGGAAAGGGGTGACACCAGCACGGATGGGGGACTCCAAGCTGGGATGAGGGAACTGGGCTTTCAGCCCAGCTCCAGCACTTGGATTTTCCAAGATGCAGGATGTGAACCCCCAATATTCCTGCAGCACTGGGAATGTGTAGCTGAGCTGGGAATGCTCTGTCTGATGAACACCTCAAAATCAGGCAAAAATCCAGTCCCTAAAAAGCACCAGGGGCAGATAACTGGAGTTTTCCCCACTTTTCTACCTGAGACACATCTGGGCACCCCTGGAGCAGCCACAGGGGCTTTGGGGTGACAATTCCCTCCCTCCATCCCCTGCTGCAGCCAGAGCTGAGCTGCTGGGGCAGCTGAGCCCCATTTCCAAGCCATTTCCATGGATGCCAGTGCCTGCCTTGTCCCCAGGGACTGGCCCTGACCCGGGCTGGGTGACAGGGACCTGGCTGCCCTCGTGGCAGCCTCGCTAAGTGGTGGATTTTGAAGCAAGCCAGAGGGACAGGAAAAGGTCATGGCTGTCCAGCTCTGGGCTGCCTAATTCCCAATTAAGGCAGTGCAGGGTAATGATCTCAGTGGACGTCAAGGTTTGTCCTCAGCAAGGAAATTTATTCAAGCTGGGAGCTCCTAATTGGGATAAGGAAGGCAAGGGGTGAGCAGGACCTTGGGTGGTTGCGTCAGCCTTCGGCCTCATCCTCGGTGCTGCCCCTCGGGGAGGAGGAGGGGGGGCTTTGTGTGCTGGTGATGGGGCTCAGGACACCACCCTGAATCCCTGTGTGCAGCTCCAAGGAGAAGCAGTGGGGAAATTTGGGATTTCAGGCCTTTGCCTGGGAGGTTTGGTGTTCTCAGGTGGCTTTGGAGCTGTGGGATGAAAGTGGGTGGGGATGGGCTGGGGGTCACTGTCATCCCAGAGAGGGATGAGCCCAGTGCTGAGCATCCCCCAAAGGCCAGGGCCTACAAGGACATCCCCATGGATGATCCCAGAGGATTTGGGGCTGCTTCCTCTCACCCAAAGGGATCTGAAGCCAAGGGAAGCACACACCCTTCTCACCCCGCTCCTGATGGACACATCCCACCTGCAGCTGCCTTCCTTCATCCCTCCCCTCTCCATGCCAGAGGGGTTCCCAACAGGACACACCACAGCTCAGGGGCCCAAAGGGGCTGCCAGAGAAGGGCCCAAGCCCAGACTCCATCCACAACTTCCACACATCCATCCAGCTCCATCCACAACCTCCACACATCCATCCAGCTCCATCCACAACTTCCACACATCCATCCAGCTCCATCCACAACCTCCACACATCCATCCAGCTCCATCCACAACTTCCACACATCCATCCAGCTCCATCCACAACTTCCACACATCCATCCAGCTCCATCCACAACCTCCACACATCCATCCAGCTCCATCCATAACCTCCATGTGTTCCTCCAGCTCCATCCACAACCTCCACACATCCATCCAGCTCCATCTATAACCTCCACACATCCATCCAGTTCCATCCACAACCTCCACACGTCCATCCAGCTCCATCCACAACCCCCACACGTCCATCCAGCTCCATCCACAACCTCCACATATTCCTCCAGCTCCATCCACAACCCCCACACGTCCATCCAGCTCCATCCATAACCTCCATGTGTTCCTCCAGCTCCATCCACGACCTCCACATGCTCATCCAGCTCCATCCACAAACTCCACACATCCATCCAGCTCCATCCACAACCTCCACATATTCCTCCACTTCCATCCACAACCCCCACACGTCCATCCAGCTCCATCCACAACCCCCACACGTCCATCCAGTTCCATCCACAACCTCCACACGTCCATCCACAAACTCCACATGTCCACCCAGCTCCATCCACAACCTCCATGTGTTCCTCCAGCTCCATCCACAACCTCCACACATCCATCCAGCTCCATCTATAACCTCCACACATCCATCCAGTTCCATCCACAACCTCCACACGTCCATCCAGCTCCATCCACAACCCCCACACGTCCATCCAGCTCCATCCACAACCTCCACATATTCCTCCAGCTCCATCCACAACCCCCACACGTCCATCCAGCTCCATCCATAACCTCCATGTGTTCCTCCAGCTCCATCCACGACCTCCACATGCTCATCCAGCTCCATCCACAAACTCCACACATCCATCCAGCTCCATCCACAACCTCCACATATTCCTCCACTTCCATCCACAACCCCCACACGTCCATCCAGCTCCATCCACAACCCCCACACGTCCATCCAGTTCCATCCACAACCTCCACACGTCCATCCACAAACTCCACATGTCCACCCAGCTCCATCCACAACCTCCACACGTCCCTGCCAGACTCATCACTGAGGAGAAAACCAGCACCTTGTCCTTGACCTCACGTCCTCGACCTCTGGCTATTAGCCGAGCCCTCGGCTGTGGGAAGCAATGCCTTGTGGTTTTTAAGGAGCACTGGTGACGCCGGTGCCAGAATCCCTAAGCAGGAGCCAGGACTATAAATACAGGGCCAGCAGTTGGGATGAGCAGCCACAAATCCCCCCTGTCCCACCGCCATGTCCTGCAAGGCTCTGGCTCTCTGCCTCCTGGGGCTCCTGACTATTTCCTCTGCTTGCTACATCCAGAACTGCCCCATCGGGGGCAAACGAGCTGTGCTGGACATGGACATCAGGAAGGTAAGTCCTGGGAGGGCTTGGAGCACTCCCAAGCCCATCCCTCCCTTCTCCCAACCTTTTTCTCCCCCCGTTCCCCGAGCAGTGCCTGCCCTGCGGCCCCCGGAACAAGGGCCACTGCTTCGGGCCCAACATCTGCTGCGGCGAGGAGCTGGGCTGCTACATCGGCACCTCGGAGGCGCTGCGCTGCCAGGAGGAAACCTTCCTGCCCACGCCCTGCGAGTCGGGACGCAAACCCTGCGGCTCCGGAGGGAGCTGCGCCGCCCCCGGCATCTGCTGCAGCACCGGTGAGGGCGGCACGGCATCCCGGCATTGCTGTGCCCAGCCCTGGCACAGCCGGGAGGGAATTCAGCGCTCTCAGAATAGTGGGAGAGGGGAGGATGGCCAAGGGATTCTTTGTCCCATCCGTGTGTCCAGACAGGGCACGCTCCAGGACCAGTCCAGACCCCAGGGATGAGACTGGGAGGGTTTGGGGCAGAGGGAAACAGACGGCGAACAAATTCTGGGGGCTGAGCAAGTGCAGGAGCCACGTCCCATCTGCTCTCATCAGTTTTTCTCAAAATCCCACCCTCCTCCCTAAATTAAACTGGCAGGGATCCTGCTGTAAATCCTGGAAAGCATCACAGAATGGAGTGAGCAGGAGCTCAGCAAACCCCAGTGCTGGGGGCTCTCTGGGGCTGGTTTTGGGGATGTCCCTGGATGTTTGAGGCATTTCTGGGGGCTGCTTTTGGGGATCTCTGGGAGCTGGTTTGGGGAGTCCTTGAGGGCAGGTTTTTGGGTTCTTGGGAGCTGGTTCAGAGGTTCCTGGGGGCTGTTTTGGGGGGTCGTTGGAGGCTACTTTGGGGATTTCTGGGAGCTGTTTGAGGCATCTTTGGGAGCTGGTTCAGAAGGTCCCTGGGGGCTGTTTTGGGGGTTCCTGGGGGCTGTTTCAGAGATTTTTAGGAGCTGTTTCAGGGATCTCTAGGAGCTGTTTTGGAGAGTCCTTGAGGGCTCTTTTGGGGGTTCCCTGGAGCTGTTTCAGGGATCCCTAGGAGCTGTTTCAAGGATCTCTGGGAGCTGTTTGAGGGATCTTTAGGAGCTGTTCCAGGGATCTCTGGGAGCAGGTTCAGAGATCTCTGGGGCCTGTTTTGGGGGTTCCCTGGGGTCAGGTGGGTGCTGCCTGATTTCACACCACACTCCCCCCTGTCTCCCCTCAGAGGGCTGTGGCACTGACTCATCCTGTGACCAGGAGCTGCTGTTGGTGTAGCCCAGCCAGGAGAGAACCTGCAGGATCCTGCATCCATCGCCGTCCCAGCCCCACCCTGGGCTGTGATTCAGACTGAAGTGATGAGCTTTGAGCTTAACTAGAAATAAAACTTGGACAGAAAAACAACCCAGCCACAAGTCTGTGGGTTTTGTGTGCTCGCTGGGTTGAGGTGCAGGCTTGGGAGAAGATACTTTTAGGGAAAAGTAGAGGTAAAAAGTGAGGGTTTCAGGTCAATGAACTGAGGGAGGGAGGGGAGGAGGGAGAGGGACCTGCAGACCATGGCTGAAACACAGCAAACTCCAGGCTCAGCCCAAAACCAGAAGTTTTAGGACAAAGCTGACCGCCTGCAAGACCCCAACAACCCAGAACACCCAAAGCCACTACAATTTTATCTATATTGATGAATAAATTAAGCCTAAAGGGAGGAATAATGAGACACCAGAAATCCTGGATCATTCAGACACATTCTTATTCAGCCACACCAAGGGATGTGCAAAGGAGGGTTTGAAGTGTGAAATCAGGATTATAATTAATTCCTTCCCCCAACAACAAAAAAAAGGGAAGGTCAGTGTTTCCTACAAATTCACTCAGCCCTCCTTTGCCTTTGGAAGCAAGCAGAGGAGCTGACAGCGAGGAGCTGGGCCAGGCTCTGCCTCAGGACTGCTCCTGCTCCCCCCACATGCTGTGTGTGTGTGAAGGATCCAAACACGTGGGAGGTGGGATCACAGGCACAGCAACAGGGCTGAGCTGCAGCCTCCCAGTTCCCCTCAGCGTTAACCCTTTGGAAGCAGCACAGCCAGAGCCCTTCTCCAGCACTTCTGAGGCCAATTTATACATTCCAAGGAAGGATCTGTGTGTTCTGGGGGGCTCTGCACACCAGAGGCAGGGCTGCTAGGAGAGCAGCGTGCGCCTGACGACGCGCCCGTCCCTGTCGATGGCGAAGTTGTAATTGCGGGGCTTGTCCAGGCACTCCTCGATCCGAGCCTCCAGGTTCTCGGGGGTGATGAAGTTTTTGGCTTCCTCCTGAAGCAAAGCACAAGGATTGTCCCCCCTCAGGATTATCCCAGCCTGTTCCCAGAGCTCTGGCTCAAGCTCCCTCCCCATCCACGTGCTGTCAACACCCCTGGAAGGTGCTGGTGCTTGTGGTTCCCAGCTGCCAGCTGAGAAATCCGTGGAAAACAAGCCCACGGCTCCCACATGGCTCCCTGGCAGGGAATTCTGGCAAGCTGCTCCCCAGGAGGCACCAGCTGCTCTTACCTGCAGCTGGAGAACCTCCTTCTCCTTCTCCTCCAGGAAAGCCTCCATTTTCCTGGCCTGTTTCTCTGCAATCTCTGATTTCCTCCTCTTCTGCTCTTCCTCTTCTCTCCTGAGTCTCTCCTCTCTGCCAGGCACAAAGGAAAATGTCATGGAGGAGGTGACACATCCACCCAGAGCACCTTGACTTGGCCCTCAGCAGCAGAAGGCACAGGAACCACGAGAGCTGCACAGGCAGATTTATTCCAACAGGTCAGGATTTCCCAGAACCACAGAATCAGTCAGGGTGGGAAAGGCTGTGTCCTCTTGTTCTCTGCTCCCAGGCAGATCCTGACCCATCCTGGCTGCACCCTCCTGTCAGGGAGTTGAGGACAGTGACAAGGTCTCCCTTGAGCCTCCTCTGCCCAGGCTGAGCCCTCCCAGCTGCTCCTACCAGGATCTGAGTTCCAGACCCTTCCCCAGCTTTGCTGCCTTTCCCTGGAACATTCCAGCATCTCCAAGTCCTTCCTGAACTGGGGGGCCCAGAACCGGGCACAGCACTCGAGGTGTGGCCTCACACAGGGCAAGAATCCCTGCCCTGCTCCTGCTGGACCATTCCTGATCCAGGCCAGGAGCCTGCTTGGTCACCTGGGCACTCTGCTGGCTCGTGTCCAGCCTGCTGTCCATCTGTCCCCCAGGTCCCCTTCTGCCTGGCTGCTGTGCAGAACCCCACAGCTGCACTTGTTATCCCTCATTTCCTTGGATGCAGCCTGTGCAGGTCCCTTACAGAGCCCTCCTGCCCTGCAGCACACCCACACCCGGCTCAGTGCCACCTGCAAATCTGCTGCTGGTCAACTCAACCCCCTCATGCAGATCATCAGCAAAGGCATCAAACAGGGCTGGGGACACCCTGAGCCCTGGGGACACCTCTGGTGTGACCATTCCCCACCGGGCCTGGCCACCAACCAGTTCCTAACCAGGAATGACCCTGCCCAAGCTTCTCTGTGCCCAGCTGTGCCCTGCAGGGCCGTGCTGACCTGCGGGCCCTCTGCCGCCCGTTCTCCTCCTCGTTCCAGGCCATCAGCCGCCGGTGCTCCTCCAGCTCCTCCGGCGAGCCCTCGGCGGTCAGGCGCTCCTCCCGCTTCTTCTGCAGCACCTCGGCCCTGAACTCCGCCCTGCAGGGCCGGGGGAGGGCGCTGAGCTCCTGCCCGGGGCCGGCAGCACAGCGGGGCCTGCCCGGACTGCCCCAGAGCAGAACCAGCCCCAGCACCCGGACCCAGCACCCTGCCCCTGCCCCACAGAGCTCCAGTGCCACCCTGACCCTGCCCCTCAGCGCTCCCAGTGCCACCCTGACCCTGCCCCTCAGCGCTCCCAGTGCCACCACCCTGCCACTGCCCCTCAGTGCCACCATCCTCACTCTTCCCTGCCCCTCATCAGTGCAAACCCCACCGCCCTCCCCACCCCCCAGATCTCCCGGCTCCCGTTACAAAGTGCCCCACAGCCACCCCTCCACTGCCCCGCTGTCCCTCACAGCGGCCCCAAATGGCCACAAGGCCACACTCCCCTGCCTCCTACCCCACAACCCTCTCTTGTTCCACATCAGCCCCCCAGCACTTCATTCAGCCTCCAACTCCACACCCAGAGCCAGCCCCAACCTTCCCCTGCCCCACAGCCCCATACACCTGCCCCTGCCCCACGGCCAGTCCTGTACCCAATAAAGGCAGCCCCCAAAAACCCCATACCCAGCTCCTGCCCCAAACTCAGCCCTTCAACCCTGCCCTGCCCCACAGCCAGTCCCTTTCCCAAACCCACAACCACCCCCAGCCCATGTCCGACCTTCCCCTGCCCCATAACCAGTCCCTAACTCAAACCTACAACCCCTCCCCTGCCCCATAACCAGTCCCGACCTTCTCCTGCCCCATAACCAGTCCCGACCTTCCCCTGCCCCACAGCCGGTTCCTTACCCAAACCCATCCACCCCCAGTCCCAGCCCATGTCCGACCCCCCCTGCCCCACAGCCGCCCCTGCCTCCAGCCCCCATCTCCACGGCCCCAGCCCAGCCGTGCCCCGCAGCCCCGGTACCGGAGGGCGCTGAGCACCAGCCGGTGCTGCCGGTACCGCTCCTGCACCACCAGCAGCTCCTCGGGGTCCACGGGCGGCGGCAGCTTCACCCGGCCCACCTTGGACTTGGCGGGGGGGTCGTGCCGGGTCTTGCGGCCCCGCGCCGGCACCGCCCGCGGGCCCCAGGCGGGGCAGAGCCCCGGGAAGGAGCCGGGGCCGGGGCCAGGGCCGAGCCCCGGGAGCGGGACGGGCCCCGGGCGGCAGCGCCTCAGCGCCCGCAGCATGGCGGCGCCTGAGGGACCGCGCGGCGCGGAGAGTGACGTCACACCTGTGCGCCGCGCAACCGGAAGGGGAGCGGGGCGTGATGGGAAATGGAGTTCGGGAGGGGAGAGGGACACGGACACCCGTGGGGACAAGGGACACCCTAGAGGGGACAGGGACAGCCGTGGGGCGGGGACACTCTACACGGGACACAGGCACCGGCGGGGATAGGGACACCCTACACGGGACAGGGGCACCCGTGGGACACAGACAGCCAGGGGGCACGGACACCGGAAGGGATAGGGACACCCGAGTGACAGGGACAGCCAGAGGCCACGGACATCCGTGGGGCAGGGACACCCTACAGGGGATAGGGACACCCATGGGACACGGATATCCGTGGGACAGAGACACCAGCGGGGATAGGGACACTCTACACGGGACAGGGACAGCCAGGGGACACGGACACCGGCAGGGATAGGGACACCCGAGTGACAGGGACAGCCAGAGGACACGGACATCCGTGGGGCAGGGACACCCTGCAGGGGATAGGGACACCCATGGGACACGGATATCCGTGGGGCAGGGACACCCGTAGGACATGGACATCCATGGGGCAAGGACGCCCTACACGGGACAGGGACAGTCAGGGGACACATGGACACCGGCTGGGATAGGGACAGCCAGGGACAGGCAGGGGACACGGACATTCGTGGGGCAGTGACACCCTTCACGGGGACAGGGAAATCTGTGGGACACGGACACCGGCGGGGACAAGGAGACCCGTGGTACAAGGACAGCGGCGGGGACAGTGACACCCTATACGGGACAGGGACACCCCACGGGCACCTACGGGACGGGGAGAGCCCCAAGGGACAGGGACACTGCCACAGGACAGGCCTGGGGACAGGGAGAGGCCTGGGGACAGGGACACTGCCACGGGACAGGGACAGCCCCACGGGACACGGCACCCCAAAATCGGACGCCCGCCCCCTGGGACACGAATTGCCCACCCAAGGATCCCAAGGAACGCGACCCCCGCCCGCCACGGGCACGGCATCCCCCTGGGGACACCGCTGTCCCCGCTGTCCCCATGCCAGCCCCGCCAGTCCCTCCATCACCATCACTCTCACAGATCCCCCCCAGCCCCTTTATTCCCCTCGGGGGGTCCCGGGTCGCTCCCGCGGGGTTCGGTGCCTCCGGTCAGGGGCGCAGAGCGGGGGGCTGCGGGAGAGGGGCGGGGGGAGCGGTCAGTGCCGGTACCGGGGACCCCCAGATCGGTCAAACCCCACGCCGGGGACCCCCCAGATGGGTCAGACCCGGTCCCGGGAACCCCTGGCATGGGTCAGTCCCCGCCCCAGGGACCCCCAGCCTCGGTCAGACCCAGTCCCGGGGACCCCCAGGACCCCAAGAATGGATCAGTGCCCTTCCCGAGGACCCCCCGGGATGGGTCAGTCCCGGTCTCCCGGACCCCCCAACACCCCCAGATGGGTCAGTCCAAGTCTTAGGGACCCCCAGCACCCCCAAAATCTGTCAGACCCGCTCCCGGGGACCCCCAGGATGGGTCAGTCCTGGTCCCGGGGACACCCAGCACCCTCAGGATGGGTCAGACCCGGTCTCGGGGATCCCCCAGGACCCCCAGGATGGGTCAATCCCTGTCCTGGGGACCCCCAGATCGGTCAGACCCCGTCCCGGGGACCCCCAGGATGGCTCAGACCCCGTCCCAGGAACCCTCCAGCACCCCCAGGATGGGTCAGACCCAGTCCCGGAGACCCCCAAGACCCCCAGGATTGGCCAGACCCGGTCCCGGAGACCCCCAGGATTGGTCAGTCCCGGTGTTGGACACCCCACAGCACCCCCAGGATGGGTCAGACCCACTCCCGGGGACCCCCCCAGGACCCCCAGCCCCGTCCCCGCTCACCGGCAGCGGCTCCTCCCGCCGGGGGGGACACGGGAGGGGACGGCAGCGCCCCAGAGGGGACGGGACCTGCGGGAGGAGGGGGGAAAAAAAGGGAGAAAAGCAGCCGGGATTGGGGGGGGGTCACCCCATGGATGGGGGAAATTCCAGGGTGGGCGAAGTGCGAGGGATTCGGGGAGGAAGGGAAATGGGAGGGGATGACAAACACGGGAAAAGGGGATGAACTGTGGGGGGGATAAATCAGGGAGGGGGAAAAACTGGGGGATTTTAGCCCTTGGGGGTGATAAACCCTGATAATTCAGTGAGGGGGATAACCTGGGGCAGTTTTAGCCCGTAGCGTTGATAAACACAGATAATTCAGGGAGGGAGATATACTGGGGTGGGATTTATAGCCTGTGAGAGTGATAAATCCGGATAATTTAGAGAGGGGGATAACTCAGAGAGATAAACCCGAATAATTCAGGGAGAGGGATAAACTGGGGGGGATTTTAGCCCGTGGGGGTGATAAATCAGGATAATTCGGGGAGGGGAATAAACTGGGGAGGGGTTTATAGCTCATGGGGTGACAAACCTGGATAATTCAGTGAGGGAGACAACCTGGGGTGGCATTTATAGCCCGTGGGGGTGACAAACCTGAATAATTCAGGGAGGAGGAAAACCCAGGGTGACAAACCCAGATAATTCAGGGAGGGGGATAATCCGGGGTGATAAACCTGGAAAATTCAGGGAGGGGGATAAACTGGGGTGATAAACCTGGAAAATTCAGGGAGGGGGATAAACTGGGGTGATAAACTCGGATAACTCAGAGAGGGGGATAACCTGGGGAGGTGATAAATCCAGATAACTCAGGGAAGGGGATAAACTGAGGGATTTTAGCCCGTGGGGTTGATAAACCCGGATAATTTAGGGAGAGGGATAACCTGGGGGGATTTTAGCCCGTGGGGGTGATAAATCAGGATAATTCAGGGAGGGGGATAAACTGGGGTGATAAACCCGGATAATTCAGGCAGGGGGATAACCTGGGGGGATTTAAGCCCGTGGGGGTGATAAACCCGCAGTGGGGTTTAACCTGGAGCAGACATAAATCCAAGAACTCAGGGGGGGATAATCGCGGGACGGGGACAGGATTCCGAGGGGATACAACCCAGGGAGGATAATTTGGGGCAGCGTAACTCGGGCAGGGAGAACCCAGAGGGATTTTAAACCCAGGACAGGATGGGGGGCACACAAACCCTGGGCAGGGGGACGCGGGCGGGGTGGGCATCAGCCGGGAGGGACGGGGGTGACCCCGAGGGGGGTGACCCGCGGGGGACACCCTACCTGGAGGCCGCTGGGGGTCCGCAGGTCCCGCTTGCCCCCCGGGTACCACCCGTGGGACCAGTGCTGGCCGCGGGCGCGGGGCAGGGCGCAGCTCAGCAACAGCAGCGCCAGCAGCAGCAGCGACCCGCGGGGTGCCATGGCCGGGGGCTGCGGGGACACGGGGGCACTGTCACACCGGGATCTCCTCCGGGGACACCCCCAGGGGCTGCGGGGACACGGGGGCACTGTCACACCGGGATCTGCTCCGGGGACACGGGGGGCACTGTCACACCGGGATCTGTTCTGGGGACACGGGGGGCACTGTCACACCGGGATCTGTTCTGGGGACACCCCTAGGGCTGCGGGGACACGGGGGGCACTGTCACACGGGGATCTGCTCCGGGGACACGGGGGGCACTGTCACACAGGGATCTGTTCTGGGGACACGGGGGGCACTGTCACACCGGGATCCGCTCCGGGGACACGGGGGGCACTGTCACACCGGGATCCGCTCCGGGGACACGGGGGGCACTGTCACACCGGGATCCGCTCCGGGGACACGGGGGGCACTGTCAGACCGGGATCTGTTCTGGGGACACGGGGGGCACTGTCACACCGGGATCCGCTCCGGGGACACCCCCGGGGGCTGTGGGAGGGCTGAGCACCCGAGGGTGCTGCCTGGGGCGGTTTGGGTTCGGTAGGAGCACAGGGGTTGGGTGAGGGGGATGGAGATGCAGAGGGGGTGCACCCATGGGTGGTGCTGAGGTGGGTTTGGGATGCAGAGGGGGTGAGCACCCGTGGGTGGGTTTAGGATGCAGATCCCGAGGAAACGACCCAGCATCACTTTGGGGAGGGTTTAGGATGCAGATCCAGAGGGAATGAGCACCCCTGGGTGGGTTTGGGATGCAGACCCAGAGGGGGTGAGCACCCATGGGTGGGTTTGGGATGCAGATGTTGGAGGGGATGACCCAGCATCACTTTGGGGTGGCTTTAGGATGGAGATGCTGAGGGGATGAGCACCCATGGGTGGGTTTGGGATGGAGATTCAGAGGGGATGAGCACCCCTGGATGGGCTTGGGATGGAGATGCAGAGAGGGTGAGCACCCACAGGTGGGCTAGGGCGGGTTTGGGATGCAGATCCTGAGGGAGTGAGCACCCATGGGTGGGCTTAGGATGGATATCCAGAAGGAATGAGCACCCATGGGTGGGTTTGGGATGGAGATCCAGAAGGAAGGAGCACCCATGGGTGGGTTTGGGATGGAGATGCAGAGAGGGTGAGCACCCACAGGTGGGCTAGGGCGGGTTTGGGATGCAGATCCTGGGGGAATGAGCACCCATGGGTGAGTTTGGGATGCAGATCCTGAGGGGGTGAGCACCCATGGGTGGGCTTAGAATGGAGATCCAGAAGGAATGAGCACCCCTGGGTGGGTTTGGGATGGAGATGCAGAGGGGATGAACACCCCTGGGTGGGTTTGGGATGGAGATGCAGAGAGGGTGAGCACCCACAGGTGGGCTAGGGCGGGTTTGGGATGCAGATCCTGGGGGAATGAGCACCCATGGGTGGGTTTGGGCTGCAGATCCTGAGGGAGTGAGCACCCATGGGTGGGCTTAGGATGCAGATCCAGAAGGAATGAGCACCCCTGGGTGGGTTTGGGCTGCAGATCCAGAGGGGGTGAGCACTCTGGGTGCCCTCTGGGGCTGGGGAAGCCGGAGGGGCTCAGCACCCCGGGCTGCTGCTGGGGTTTGGATCCAGCATGGACGCTCCCCCCACCCCCCCAGACCCCTTTTGGCGTCTGATTTGGGGCAAGCAGGACCCCCCAACCCGGGGCCAACCCGTGCCATGGCCGGGGCAGCCTCACCTGGGCGGGCTCCGGAGGCGGCGGTGCCGGTGGTGGCGGTGGTGACAGTGGCCGGTGCCGGTGGTGGCGGTGGTGGCAGTGGCCGGTGGTGGCAGTGGCCGGCAGGGCAGGCACCGCTATTTGAAGGGCTCGGTGACAGTGACGTCGGCCCAGCCACCGTTCCCACGGGGGACAGTGACCTCGCTGATGGCATCGCCCTCCTCATGCCAGTGCCCGGTGCCTCCTTGTCCCCAAATCCCTCTGGCACCACAGAACAGCACCCTGAGCCTCCTGTTTGGGGATTCTGCCCCAGAAGGGGCTCATTTCCCATCTCCTGGCAGCTGGGAAAGGGATGGATGCAGATTGTCCCCCTGCAGCTCCATGGATGCTCTTGTTGAAAGGAGACGAGCAAATTCCCCGTGCCTCAGTTTCCCTGCCCCCATTTCCTTGGTTCTCCCCCCATTTCAAATCTGTCGCCCCCAAAGTGGGGCTGGATGCTGGCGGTGGCCATGGAGCCCACAGCTCCCAGCTCAGGGGATGTGGCAGAGTTTGGGAAGGGGATTTAGGCAGGATCTGGCCCTGGATTATCTCCAGCAGCTGCTCATCTCTCTGATATTTGCAGTTGGATGCAGGATGGGGTTGTGCAGATGCTGTGGCAAAAGCTCAAGGCAGCTCCTGGCACCCCAAAATTTCCCCAAACACCCTGAGATCCTGAGGATGGAGGAAAAAAGGGAAATGGAGGGACTTGTTGGGGTGGTCCATGTTCCTTGGTGGAGCACCTGTGGGGACAAATGAAACCCTCGTGTTCAAGGAGGGTCCCCATTCCTTTGGGGTCACCACATTTAGTTCTGAGTGTGACAGCCTTGGCCCAAAGCCCCCAAAATTTAGGAGCTGGAATTTGTTAGCAACTGGGGCTCATGAGGGGTGCCAGGTGATGAAGTGGGGATGGTGGCAGCAGCAAAGCAAATTTTGGGCGTATTTTGGGTTTCTGAGGGTGCCCCCTTGCCTGTGTGCCTCCAATGAATCCTGCCTGGCTGGAAAAAGCTGAAAATACTTGGATACTCTGACTCCTGGGCTGGTTTTACCCAGAATTTCCAGGATTTCAACCCCATATCCTGAGATTAGGACATCCCTGTCAACATTCCTGGGCCCTGCCACCCACCCCGTGCTCCCCAGCACTGTTGGGGTGTCCAGAGAAATCCTGGGGGTGAAGCCTCTGCTCCAAACCAGCTCTGCCAGCGCCTGCAGAGGGGATGGAGCTCCCCCATTAACCTGGCCATGGTGCCCCTGACTGCAGGAGGGACAAGGAAAGTCTTTCCTCAGCCTCTGCTTCATAAGAAAATAATAAAATCACCCATATTAACCTGTTTTTTTCTAATATACAAGTGTGCACCTCTGCTCCTCAGGATATTTTGTGAGCCTTTGGATTTTTCTTGGGAGAGAGCAGGCCTGGAGTGGGGATTTGGGAAAAATCCTGCCCTGGGAGGGTGGTGAGGCCCTGGCACAGGGGGTCCAGAGAAGCTGTGGCTGCCCCTGGATCCTTGGGAGTGTCCAAGGCCAGGCTGGATGAGGTTTGGAGAGATCTGGGACAGTGGGAGGTGTCCCTGCCATGGATATTGGATTGGATATTCTATGAGATCCACCCCAAACCATTCCCTCATTCTGAGATCTCTCAGGGTGCCAGGAAAAATAATCTGACATCTCCCCCAGCAGCTGGGGATGGAGCTCACCTGGTACAGAGAGCCCCAGCAGGGATGGCAGTGCCCACCCTCAGCTCAGGGCCACAGGGCCAGCCCAAACCCCTGCCCTAAAATCCAGCTCCAAACACACACACCTTTCCTTCAGGGAGCAAAAAATCCTTTTGTTTTTCTGGGTTTTGCTTTTTTGGGGTTGAAATCCCAACATTTGGGTGCTGTTGTGTGACAATTACAGTTTCCAAACCAGCAGTACATGGTGGCCTGACCCCGAGAGAAGAAAGTATTTTAGCTTTTGCTACAAAAATGAGGGTATTTATATATAAACACACACACAGAATGAGCTTTTTGGTTTTTTCTCCTCATTTTTTTTTTTTAGAGCTGACCAGCAGAAAAATGTGAAACCATTTCCCTGCAGGTTTGGAAAAGCTTGTGCTGGTGGGGTTGTGCTGATGGGGGAGGGTTTGGGTTTTGTTTCAGATGAGATCCAGGATTTCTTTCTTTCCTTTTTTTTTTTTAAAAAGGTTTTACTCCCTCAAGAAAAAAAAAAAAAAAAAGAGATTTACAAACAAAATAACAGCCTGTATCAACTCTCCAGAAGAGAGATGGTATGACAATATTAATCCAAACATCAAGCTATTTAATTCCCCAATAAAACATTGGAAAAAAAGGAGCCAACAGTATCTGCACTAACACTTTGCTACATATAAAATCTCCAGCTAATATGAAGCTTATGGTACCAACCTCTAAAACAGTTAAGATATATACACATAGGTTTTGCTTTTTGTTTTGTTTGGGGGGGTATATTAACAAACAGAATATTACAAAATATTAAAGAAGGCAACTCTTCTGTCATTTGTTTCAGGGAGGGTGGGTGTGGATTTTTTTTTGTTCCTGTTTTTCTTCACTTGAAGTTGGCGTAGTCTGAGAAGGCGTCGATGTATTCCTGCACCACCTTGTAGCAGAATTCGTACTGTTCCTGTGGGAGTTCAGAGAGAGCAGGGTCACAGCAGGAAAATCCACACCTCAGACAGCTTGGGCAGGTGTCCAGAGCAGGCCCCACCTCCCTGTGACCCCCAAACCCTTCCTGGGGTACTCATGGCCGAAGAAATTCCGCTTTCCCCTTCCCTCTCTGAGGTTCTGTTCGGATCCCAAAAGGTTTTTCTTCTAAAACCCTGAGCAAACCCCTCTTGCAAGACCCCACCCAGCCCCAACTCTACCATGTGCAGGGTTCCACAGCCACTCCAGGACATTCTTCCAGGAGTTTCAGCTCATTGATGTATGGATTGTGGCTGAGGATGTCCCTAAGGAGGTTCCTACAATTTCTGTCAGTGCTTTAAAGGCATTTGATGCCTTAACAAGAGGAAGGGGAGACAGCTCCTGGCCCACCCTCACAGAATCATGGATCCCAGAATGGTTTGGGTTGGAATGAACCTTGAAGGTTGGAAGGAACCTTGAGATTGCTCCAACCCCCTGCCATGGGACACCTTCCACTGTCCAGGTTGCTCCAAGCCCCATCCAGCCTGGCCCTGGACACTTCCAGGGATGATGAACCCACATCTCCCCTTATTCCCTCATCCATGAGAGCAAAACCCTTGAACCAAAGAGGTTTTTGCTCAGCACTGAGCCCCCCAGCCCATCCTTGCTGAGGTTCTGGTGGGGCAGGAGGCACCTACCAGTGTCTGCACCATGTGTGGCCTCTGTAGTCTTAAACTCTTGACTGTCTGAAAGACATCGAGGATGGCCTCTGCCTTCACCCTCTCCAGGACAGTGCTCAGTGCACAGAAGGTGCCCGTTCTTCCTGCTCCAGCACTGGGAAAGAGAAACCAGGAGCTGAGGGAACACCCCTGATGGCTTTGCCCAGAGGACAATCCAGAGGAGTCAGCCCTGCCCCAGTGCCACTGTCATATTTTCTGGAAAATCCCTTTGCCCAGGATTTCTCTCCTGGGAAGCTGAGAAGGCTCAGAGAAAAAGGGAAGCAATATTATCTCATTTGCTTGTCCTGTGTTTTGCTGGTTTGGAGATTGTTTACCAACAGGTGATTGATTGCTTCATTGGTTTCTTGTAAATTGTTTTCATTTAATGACCAATCAGCATCAAGTTGTGTCAGGGCACTGGAAAGAGTCACGAGTTTACATTATTATCTTTTAGCCTTCTGTCTGTACCCTTTCTCTATTCTTTGGTCTAGTTTAGTTTAATATTCTTTAATACAATATAGATCATAAAATAATAAATTAGCCTTCTAAGAACATGGAGTCAGATTCACCATTTCCTCCCAACAACCCCAAAAATACCCCACCCCAGCCTCTCCCATTTTACCCAGGACACAATTTGGGATTGTGACCATCTGCCAAGCTCCTGGTGGAGCAGATCCCTCAGAGGGGTGGCCCAGCTGCTCCAGCCAGGCTCTTTACCTGCAGTGCACAGTGATGGGGTGGTTTCCAGACTGCTGCTGCTGCTTCTGCACCGCTGCAATGATGTTGATCATCCCCTTCCCATCCCCGGGGATCCCAACCTCTGGCCAGCCATGGAAGTGAAACTGCCGGATCTGTCGGCTCTTGTTCTCCTGTGGGGAGGGCACAGCTCCAGGTCAGGCTGGGGGATCTGCACCCAGGAACCCAGGGGGGATCAGGGCTTTGGGGTAACAATCCCTGCTTGGGGAGGAGCAGCATTCCCAGGGCAAGGAGTAGGGGAAATGTGGGCAATGGGGAGCAGGAGGGAGATAAGTTTTAGTATAGCATAATATAATGATAATATAATATAATGATAATATAATATAATATAATATAATATAATATAATATAATATAATATAATATAATATAATATAATATAATATAATATAATATAATATAATATAATATAATACAATATAATACAATATAATACAATATAATACAATACAATACAATATAATATAATATAATATAATATAATATAATATAATATAATATAATATAATATAATATAATATAATATAATATAATATAATATAATATAATATAATATAATATAATATAATATAATATAATATAATATAATACAATATAATACAATATAATATAATATAATATGAGCCTTCTAAGAACATGGAGTCAGATTGATCATTTCCTTCCTGCCATGGGGGACCCTGAAAATACCTCAGGGATTCTTGGAAGAAGCAAGCAAAATCCTTGTAGGTGGAGGGGTGGCATTCCCAGGGCAAGGAGTAGGGGAAATGTGGGGAATGGGGGGTAGGAGGGAGATAAGTTCTAATATAGCATTCTTTAATGTAATATCATAAAAAAACAAATTAGCCTTCTAAGAACATGGAGTCAGATTCATCACTTCCTTCCTGCCATGGGGGACCTTGAAAGTAACACAGGGATTTTTGGAAGAAGCAAGCAAATTCCTTGCAGGAAAGCTGCTTGTGGAGGAATGGCATTTCCAGGGCAAGGAGGAAGGGAAGTGTGGGGAATGGGGAGCAGGAGGGAGGCTTGGTGGTGAGGGCAGCAGGAATGAGCAGCAGGACAGGGGTACAGGGATAAAATCCCTTTGGGACAATGGGGAGCTGAGGGAACACCAGCAGGGGCTCATGGCAGTGAAACCCAGGAGCACGCAGAGGTCCCCGGGTGTCACAGACATATTTTCTGAAAAATCCTTTCACTAGGATCTTTTCTCCTGAGAAGCTGGGAAGCTTCTCCATCTTTTGCTACTTTGGAATGTGATTTGGAGAATTGTTTCCCCAGCAGGTGAAATTGTTTTTAATTAATGACCAATGACAGCCACCTGTGTCAGACTCTCTGAGTCTGTCACGAGATTTTATTATTCATTCCTTTCTAGCTTTCTGATGAAATCCCCTCTATTTCTTTAGGATATAATTTTCTTTTAATATAATATATATCACAAAATAATAAATCAGCCTTCTGAAACACAGAGTCAAGACTCTCATCTCTTCCCTCATCCTGGGGACCCTCAAACACCACCCACCCCACCAAGGGGGAGCAGCCAGGCTCTTACCCTGGTGTTGGTCACCAGCAGGTCCCTCACTGTGTAGCTCTCACACTCCTCCTCCTTCTTCAGCTCCACCGTGATGTCCCCGTAGGACACGGAGCCGTCGGACGGCCAGTACTGGGCACACTTCTCCTGAGGAGGCAGCACAGGAGGGTTGGGAAGGATGAAAGTTTTGACAAGGAAGTCTCACAGACATGTGTGCTTAGCAGAAAGATTCTTGAGTGTAGAGTTTGGTGAAGGAATAGAGATGGAAGCAAGTTTTGATATAGAAGAAAAGAATTGCTGAGCCAGTCTCACCGGATAACTAAGGAGGCAAAGGCTGTGTTAGTGAGAAGGGGTTTTTATGGCTTAGAGCAAAGGATAAACCTACCCCAAACAAGAAGATGTTTTTACCAAGCAGAAAGAGAGCACAAGCAAAAAAGTCAGCAAATGTTGCAAGTAGAAAAAAGGTTTCAGAATTTTCCACTGCAAGAAAACTGAGAAACACCTTCTAGCTTAAACTGTAATGCACTGACTTTTAGTGATTGGAGAACAGTGACATGAATATGGTAATTACAGTAGTTATGACAGGCTAGAGATAAAAGTTAAGGTCTAGATTGGTTCTAATGTATGAAGATGCTCAGCAAAGAAAAGTCTATAATGCATTGTAACCAAAAGAAAAGTATATAATGCACTGTAACCTAAACTCAGGGTCTGCAGGGCTGCCTGCAGCTGGAGCTGACTGCTGTGGGCACAGCTCTGTCACCCACAGCCCTGGACTGCTGTGACATCTTGGATACAATAAACTGCATTTTGGAGAGCCCCTGGAGTCCCACATCCCTCATTCAGGCTCTTACAAAGAAGGCCACATGGTGAGTAACCCTCTATTTTTCCCACGGATTTGGATAGAAGAATCTCCTGGCAGCTGCCCAACCCCAGGTGGTGTTGAGTTTTACTGGATCATGCAAAACTGCACTGGTATAATAATTTAATGACTATGATAAATGATATGATTGTTAAATGTGATGATTGTTTGGTAATTGGATATGATTACTGTTTAATTGTACCTGTGGAAACCCAGGGCACTGGGAATATTTCTCTGTCTGCTCTGGGGTGCCCTGACCCCCAGGGCAGCACTGACTCTGACTCTCATTCATGGAGAAAGTTTCCCAGATTCAAGATAGACTGGAATCCACAAAAGTGTGAAATAGATTATGGAGAGCAGTGTAGGTGTATCACTGGGTGAGAAATTGAGGTTTGGGATTTTTAGTGTGTTGTGGATGGCAGCAAGATGGAGGGCACAGGGTGTCATCCTGGGTTTCTTCTCCATGCTTCTTCTTCCTCCTTCTCCATGGGTTTGGGTGGCATTTTGTAATTGGGCAGAAAAGTCTGCATTGCAGCTCTGTGGGATCAGTTATTGGGTTAAAAGGGAAAATAATCCAGGTGTCAGTTCTTAATTGGATAGTTTATCTTTAAAAGACCTTAGAACGAGAGATTGTTGGCCATTTTGTGCCTTCTGATGAAAAGCTGCAGAACTCACAGTAGTGAGACTGTTTTACTGATAAGACTGATAAGAAATAATAAACACCTGAGTGTGAACATGAATTACTGTCTCAAGTGCCTTCAATCTGGAGAAACCAACAACTGGTACTCCCACAGTAACAAGAATCATGAGAAACCATGTTTGGGGGGTTTGATGGAGATCACAAGAATCCATGCTTGGATGAGATCAGTGCATTCAATAGAACAATACAAGTTTAATAATTAATATGTAGTTATCTAATGATAAGAGTATAAAAGTGTTCACCCTGAACCCATGTTGGAGTGAAATTTGGGTCTGTACCCCTGACACCCAGAACTCCTCAATAAAAGCACCTGCATATAATCATTCTGTGATTATGCATTTAATCATTCTGTGATTGTGTGTTGCTCAATGCTAACAGTGGGATCCCACAGACCTCACAAACTCCCAGAATCATAGCCTGGTTTGGGCTGGAAGGACCCTAAGGATCATCCCATTCCAAACTGCTGCTGTTCATTCATTTATTTACCTCCCTGCTGTTTAGTGCAGATAACCCAGGAGCTTACCTGGCCTCTCTCCTCCAGCTCTGTCAGCATCACTATGGAGCAGGATTTCCACTCCCAGATCATCCTCCAGAAGTCCTCTATCGTGTGCTGCAGCGGCCCCTGGCTGGCGATGTAGGAATCCTTCTGGCGGTAGCCCTGGGATGTGGGAGCAGGGTCAGTGCACCAGCAGCAGGAACCTCTTGGACATGGCTGGCCCACCGAGCTCAGCTCCATTTTGGGAGGATCACACCCCCTACACACACCCAGATTTATCCATCTGGGTTTCCAGCACACCTAACAAGCTCTGAGTGCTGGAGCAGAGCTTTGCCTTAGCTCCAAGTACAACTTTTACTGGGCATCTGGCACCATCACATTTTCTGGAAAAATCCCTTTGCCAGGATTTCTTCCGGGAAGCTGAGAAGCCTCAGAGAAAAATGAAAACAATATTATCTCATCTGCTTCTCCTGTGTTTTGCTGCTTTGGAATGTGATTGGAGATTGTTTATCCAACATGTGAATTGTTTTGACTTAATGACCAATCATGGTCAGGCTGTGTCGGACTCTGAGGAGTCAGTCACCAGTTTTTATTATCTTGTTCAACCTTCTGTAAGTATCCATTCTCTATTCTTTAGTATAATTTTAGATTAGCATTCTTTAATATAATATAATATCATAAAATAATAAATTAGCCTTCTAAGAACATGGAGTCAGGTTCGTAATTTCCTTCCTGCCACGGAGGATCCCAAAAATGCCACAGGGATTTTTGGAAGAAGCCAGCAAAACTAAACAGCACTGGCTGATCTTTGAGGTCCCTTCCAAGCCAGAGCATTCTATGATGTGTGAAACCAGCAGGAAGGCTGGATGACTCTGGCTCCTCCACAGCCACAAAGAGTTTTTGTTTCCAAACCCCTGTGAGTCCCCTGTGCCCTCCCTGCAGACTGTGACTGCAGATGCTTCGTCATTTGGAGTTTGTCATTTAAGCAAAGTTCAGCAGAGGCAGGAAATTGAATCCTCAGCCCAAATTGCTTACGTGCCATGGAAATTTTCTGATCTGGATGCACAACAAGGCAGCTGCTCCTGGCTGCTCCCACAGCCACAGCAGGCACCCAGCAAAGCAGATTTCAGGGAGCAATTAATTAGGGGTGTTAGAACTGGGCATTAACTGGTTTTAGTGGCAAACCCAGTGATTGCCTTTTTGGGGAAAAAAAGCCCTGTGTCATTAGGAGGGGAAAACAGAAACTGGGCTGGAAAAGAGCAGGGTCTGTGCCTTGGCCAGCACTGGCATCACTGCATGGAGATCAATACTCATCTGAGATGTCTCCCTGGAGTCCACAGGATTGCTCAGGAGGGAAGGATGTGCAATCACTTATCTCCTCCTCAGAGTGAGGACAGCACTTAACCTCCCTGCCTCTCCTCCTGCCACCACCCAGACAGGTGTAATGGGATTGACCTGGCCACTCTCCAAGGTTTTGGGATTGTGTATTGCTCCCTGAGCTCATCTGGGGGATGTTTTCTGACCAAATGGCCAGGGCTGTGTTATTTCCATGGATACATGGATCCATTCTCCACAGCCATCAGCAGAGCCCAGAGGGGCAGAAATGAGCCCAGGATTTGGAAGGTCTGCTCAGGCTCCAGTTCTCCTCTCCCACAAGGAGCTGGATATATCTGGGGGGTTCTTGGAGAAAGAAACCAACACCATCCACTGACACAAAGTCACATGGAGGGAGCTGTACAAAACCCATAAAAGGAGTATTTGGGATAAATTCTTCCCAGAGGAAGCAGCATGAGGTGGTTTCCATTGGGAGAAGATGGGAAGAAGATTGGAGAAGACTCACATCAATGAAGGAAGCGTTGACATAGTCTGTGTTCTCCTCCCCTCTCTTCACTGGAATGATTACTCGGTTGAACTCATCTGGAACAGAACAAAACCATCTGAGATTTGGGATAACCTGCACGGCCTTCAGCTGGGGAGTCACC
This sequence comes from Melospiza georgiana, assembly GCF_028018845.1. Lineage (NCBI taxonomy): Eukaryota > Metazoa > Chordata > Aves > Passeriformes > Passerellidae > Melospiza > Melospiza georgiana. Next base: position 69,260,291 of record NC_080434.1, read on the forward strand.
AAGCCCCAAGTGGGAGACAGAGATAAGGGAAGGGGAGCACAGTGCACCTGGCTGGGACAAGGACAGACAGCTCCACCCTCTGCCATGGCCTGGTTTGGGGCAGAGGAAAGGGATGCTGAGCTCTCCAGGAAAAGGAGCTGCTCAGCACTGGGACTCCTTTCCCTCTGAGGCAGAGCAGAAACCAGCAGAGAGGGTCATGCAGGTGTGGTTGCCCATCTGTGTCCAGAGAAAGTCTGAGTATCTTCAGGCTGGAGACTCCACAACACCCCTGAGCAACCTGTGTCAGCATCTCACAGCCAAAATGTGTTCCCTGCTGTTCAGAGGGACCCTCCTGTGGTCAGTGTGTGCCCACAGCCCCTTGTCCTGTCCCTGGCCACCCCTGGCAGAGCCTGGCTCTGTCCTCCCTGCAGGTGTGGATGGACAGGGATGAGGCCCCAGAGCCTTCTCTTCTCCTTCTGAGCATTCCCAGCTCTCCCTGGAACCTTCTCTTCTCCTTCTGAGCATTCCCAGCTCTCCCAGCCCTTCCTGAACCTTCTCTTCTCCTTCTGAGCAGTCCCAGCTCTCCCTGGAACCTTCTCTTCTCCTTCTGAGCAGTCCCAGCTCTCCCAGCTCTCCCTGGAACCTTCTCCTCTCCTTGTGAGCAGTCCCAGCTCTCCCTGGAACCTTCTCCTCTCCTTGTGAGCAGTCCCAGCTCTTCCATCCCTTCCTGGAACCTTCTCCTCTCCTTGTGAGCAGTCCCAGCTCTCCCAGCCCTTCCTCAGGGCACAGATGCTCCAGCCCCTCCCTGGGCTGTCCCCAGTCTGTCCATGTCCCTCCTGTGCTGGCACCCAGTGCTGCAGGTGTGGCCTCCCCAGTGCTGAGCAGAGGGGCAGGATCCCCTCCCTGGGCCTGCTGGAAGAGTTTTGTCTCCCCCAGCCCAGGCCACCACTGTCCCTTTTGTCACAAGGGCACTTTGCTGGCTCAGGTTCAGGCTGCAGTCTGTCAGGACCCCCAGGTCCTTTCCTCCAAGCTGCTTTTCCACCCAGCTGGGTGATCCCAGTCCAGGGGCAGGACTTTGCCCTGTTCTTTGAACATCACAAGGTCCCTGTTTGCCCCATTTCTCCACCCAATTCCTGTGCCCACACCCACCAGACCCTCAGCCAAACCAGCCTTACATGGAATTATCTGAAGCACCCTGTTCTTCTTCATGTTGGCTGGCAAGTTGCCTGTTCTCATCTTGTCATTCTGGATTTTGATTGAAGTGAGCTTCTGCAGGGCAAGGAGCAGAGCAGAGGGGATGTTCAGAGCCACCCAGTGCCAGGTGATCCCTGCACCATCCCAGCAGATCCACCAGGACAGGACAACAGCCTCACTCACCTTGAACTCCTCCTCCAGCCCGTTGCTGCTGGTCCCTGGCACTTTGTTGTAGATCTTCTGGAGGTGGATCTCTAAGGAGGTCACCTCCAGCTCCGTGTCACCGTACAGATAGTGCTCCAGAAGTGCTTGGTATATGAACACATACTGCATCTGCAGGGGGGCAGGGACAAGGAAGGAGTAAAAGCAAGTCTGAGTCTCTCTGAAATCTTTCTTTTTAAAATTGTTCTCCCTGCTCATAACTGCACCTCCCCCTCTAGCCATACGAGTTACTTTGCTTATTTTCCCTGCCATGCCCAGTGAGGACATGCTGGGTGCAAACACACCAACCCCTGCCCACCCTCTGAGACCCCAAAAAACTGAGTGACAACCTTCCTGCCACCAAACAGGGACTGTTTCTTTATTTACCACACCAAGCAAAGCAGATGTGATACAAAGTGTTCTCCAAGCCTGGAGAAAAGGAGGCTCAGGACTCAGGGGACCTTGTGGCTCCACAAGATTCCCTGACAGGAGGGAACAGCCAGGGGGAAACAAGGAATAGGGTGAGAGGGAATAGCCTCAAGCTGTGCCAGGGGAGGGTCAGGTGGGATACTGGATAAATTTCTTCATGGAAAGGGTTGTCTAGCCCTGGCACAGCTACCCAGGGCAGTGGTAGAGTCCCCATCCCTGGAGGGATATAAAAGCTGTGTGTATGTGGCACTTGGGGACATGGTCAGTGGTGGCCTTGGCAGTGCTGGGGGATTGGATGATCGTAAAGGGCTTTTCCAATCCCAAAAACCAGTGATCCTATGATGTTTAACACTCTGGGATCTACACTGTCCCAGAGGCAGGACAGGGCGCTGAGGACAAGTCAGTGCTGGGCTTGGAGACCACCTGGCTTTGAATTCCAACTTCTCCCTCTCTCCCATGGAAAGTCTGGCACCACCACTGTGAAAGCCATGTGGATGTGGCACTTGGGGACATGGATCAGTGGTGACCTTGGCAGTGTTAAGGGAATAGTTGGACTCTATCTTAAGGATCTTCCCCAACCTAAATGATTTAATGATTCTACAAAGGGGATTAAGAAAAGAAGGACTCCATGTAGAGCCCACATGATGAAGCATCACCCCAAACGAGGGATGGCACAACCCTCACACAGGCTTTGAGTGGGTGAAGGAAATGCCTGCCCAGAGGGCAGGTGCTCCAGATTGCAAGGCAAGATGTATTCTGTACCATCTGTATGGCAGTTGTCTTTTGTCAAGTGGGCAGTTTGCCTTATCTCTTCCACAATCACTCCTCCCTCAGAAGGGGACATTGCTGATAACAGCTATTGAATGTCAGCGCATGGCTGATAAGAACTGCAGCATCCCATTGGGAGATGTGAGCCCAGAGGGAGGAGCCAAGCATTCCTACCTGGGTATAATTTGGGGATTCTGGAACACCAGCACAGCTTCTCCACTGGATTTCCCAGAGGAACAGCAGCTGCCTCTTCCACTGGATTCCCAGAGGAACACTACACCCTTTTCTCCAGGATCCCTGTTCCAACAGAACCACCCCTGACACTGCAGGAGGGCTGCAGCCACATTTCCAATGGAACTGCTGCCAGCACCCTGACCCACAGGGTGTCAGGTTGGGTTCTGACTCTGTCAGAATTGTTTTAGTTTACTGCATTGTTTATTTTATCCTTTTATTTTCTTCCCTATTAAAGAACTATTATTTCCTGCTCCCATAATTTTTGTTGCCTGAGAGCCCCTTAATTTAAAATTTATAGCAATTCAGAGAGAGGAGGGGTTCATTTTCTCCATTCCAGGGGAGGCTCCTGCCTTCCCTCGCACACACCTGGGTCTCCAAACCGAGACAATCACCCAAAATGAGGGATGGCACAACCCTCACACGGGCTTTGAGCGGGTGAAGGAAATGGCAGCCCAGAGGGCAGGGCAGCAGCAGCACACTCACATCTGTCTGTACCATCTGGCAGCGCTGGGCGCGGATGCGGCTGACGAAGCCGTAGACATCGACCTTCCTCTCCGTGTGCATCATGTCCAGCATGGCGTCGATGACGATGAACGTGCCCGTGCGGCCCACCCCGGCACTGCACGACAAGGGTGGGGACATTGGCAAGGAATTCTTCCCTGGGAGGCTGAGGAGCCCTGGCACAGGGTGCCCAGAGCAGCTGTGGCTGCCCCTGGATCCCTGGAAGTGCCCAAGGCCAAGTTGGACGGGGCTTGGAGCAACCTTGGGATAGTGAGAGGAGTCCCTGGCCATGGTGGGGGTGGCACTGGATTGTCTTTAATGAGACCAGCAGACATGAAATGAAGACAAAGCTCTTGGAATCAGCTGGGGAGTCACCAAGCCCCAAATGGGACACAGAGATAAGGGAAGGGGAGCACAGTGCACCCCACAGTGCACACTCCACCCTCTGCCATGGCCTGGTTTGGGCAGAGGAAGGGGATGCTGAGCTCTCCAGGAAAAGCACCTGCTCAGCACTGGGACTCCCTTCCCCTTGAGGCAGAGCAGAAACCAGCAGAGAGGGTCATACAGGCTGGTTGCCCATCTGTGTCCTTTCTTCTTGCTTCCCAAGAAGAAAAAAAAATGACCCTGGGATGGTGCAAACGTGACCATCTCTGCCTTCAACCATGGGGCTTCTCCTTATTGCAATGTGGAAACCCCTGTGGCTCCTCCAGGGTTGCTGCTGTGCCTGAAACCACTCCAGGTGAGTCCACTGCTCCAGGCAATCTGTCAGGTCAGTGATGCCTTCTCCCAGAGAGGGATGGTATCTTCTCATGCCAAGAGAGATGCCATCAGTGCTCACCTTGGCTCACTCAGCATCCAGCCAACCCAAATGACCCCTCCAGATGAGTTGTAACACCCTAAAATCAGTGATTCCAAGAACTTCCTTCAATTCATGCATTTTTTTGCATGTCCCTATGAGGAACTTCCCCGTTTAACACAGGAAAATTAAATAAAGATAATGAAAAAGTCCTGACTGAAAAAAAATACTAATTTCCTTTTAAATAGATGCCCTTCCAGGACTCACCTGCAGTGCACCACTATGGCCCCTGCATATTGGGGATTGCAGGTCTTCACCTTCTTCAGGAATTTCAGCATCCCAATGGGGGTGAAGGGCACCCCAAAGTCGGGCCAGCTGGTGAAGTGGAACTGGGTCACCAGGCGCTGAGGCTTCTTGTTTGTGACATCTCCCACCTACAGGGCAAAGGAGGGCTCAGGTTAAGGGGAAACACTCAGCTTTCCTTTCTTCCCCCAAAATGAAGAGAGAGAGGGAGGTGCAGACCCGAGATGGAGCTTAAGCAGCAGCATCCACAGCTGAAAGGGCATGGACTCAGGCTCTGGGAAAGATCAGTCTCTCAAAACATGACATTTTCACCACCCAGCACCACATCCCACATCTGAGGGGTGTGAGATGCCAGCCTGTGGATGCAGCCTGGCAGCAGCTGCCATGTTTCATCCCCAACAAGCTCAAACAGAAGCTGCTCCTCCATCCTTTCCTACTCCTCTGGCCAGATCATCCTTGGATTAAAAGCAGAGGAGGAAAACACACACATCCAGGCCACTGGAGTGAAACATGAGGCTTAGGAGGATCATCCTCAAAGTCCAGACAGGTTTACAGTCACCAAGTCTTGCCTGCCTGCCTCTGAGAGAGGCAGGAAAACAAACAGAGTGACTAAAACACCCAGAGTCTCCTTGGAGGACAAGGAAATGTGGTGACAGATGGGAAAGCAATCAAACCCAACACATACAGTGCTGGATTTTGTCTCAGCTGAGGGGATAAATCTGATTATTTTCAGGCATTAAGTGTCTGTGGGTGAGAGCAGGAACAAACACTGCTAACAGCAAGTGCTGGAGTACTTCAGGATGGAATTTCAGCCCTGGCATCTCTCAGTTTCCCTGCTCTCAGCACGGCCATGTGGTACCACTGAGAACAGGCTCTTGGGAGGAATAAATTCCTAACAACTCTGGTTAAAAATGGGTGCTGGGGGTCATTTCATGCCTACTCGGCTCTCACAGAGCCTTGGAGGAGTTGAGCCAACACCTTTGGGATGCCCAGAGTGGAGAGGGGAGGGATGGGATGGGATGGGATGGGATGGGGAGGTGATCCCTGGCACCTGCTGGATGCAGAACTTGCGCACGGTGTAATCCACCAGCACGGTCACGTCCTCCACGGACACTCGGATGTTCCCGTAGGTCCAGCAGCCCTGGTCTGGCCAGTACTGAGCACATTTACACTGTGGGGAGAAAAAACAGGTGCAGGTGAGCTCTGGACACCCTCACAAAGCTGGGAATGGCTCCAGGACATGCCCATAGGGTCAAATCCCAGCCTGTGAAAGCTTCTGGCACCGACCTCTTTCCTCTCCTTCAGGTTGGTCACCATGACAATTGTCGCTGTGTTCTGCTCCCAAATCATCCTCCAAAAATCGTTCACTGTTTCTTCCTTTGGTCCTGAGGGGAAGGAAAAACAAGAAGTCCTCTTTGGGATCAACCTCTCACAATTTGGGGCCAAACCCCAGCATATGAGGTCACACATCAGGGATGATCCAACACATTTTTTGCCAATAGGTCACAGGAGGTGCTGTGGTGTGTGAGCATGCCTGATCCAAGGAATAATCCTATCACATGATACCTGGAGTGTTTGGATTTGTTTTATGGTCAGGAGTTCCATATTTAGCTCAAGAAAGGGAAATCAGACAAACAGAGCACGGACTTGCCCAAGGTCACCCAGGGGAATTGTGGCTGTCCCAGAGTCCAAAGAAGTCCTGCCCTGGGATTTTGGGTTTTAGCCATGGGATCCCATTTCAGTGTGGCACAGGAACAGTTCCCTGCTGCCTGCCAGACACGAAGCTAACTCAGCCTACACTCCCCTGCCAAGCCTGAGGCTCAGGGTGAGCCAAGAGAACAGCAGAGCCAAAGCTTAACCTGAGCCTGGAAGTGCTGAGGAACCTGATCCAGCCTCCTTCTCCAGCCAGAGCCAGGGAAAGTGGCCAGGAATGCCCTGACCCACTGGCAAGTCCAGAGAGGAAACACAAAGCACTCCCATGGGCAGGTAACATCCTGCTGCTGACATGATCCCCACCCTCTGAGTGGGAATTTTGGTTTTAGGGATGTGTTTGGACTTCTGAAGATCATAAGGATGTTTCTCCCTATCCCATCCCTGGGAGTGTTCAAGGGAGCTTGGAGCAACCTGGGATAGTGGGAGGTGTCCCCGTCCGTGGCAGTGGGGTGGAATGAGATGAGCTTTGAGGTCCTTTCCAGCAAAAACCATTCCATGATTGTGTGATTTGGGGGATTTAAGCAGCTTCTAGAAGTCACAACACCCTCCAGCAATGGGACTGCACAGGAAGCACTTCTCTCTGTCCACCAAGACATCCAGCACTGCTCTTTGACTGGGAAAATCATTTTGGGAACAGTCTGTGGAGCAGCCAGGCCTCCTTTTGACCAGGGGAGCTCTGCAAGATGCTGTGCTGTGGGTAGAGGGGCACAGCTCCACTGAGCAGAGGGACCCAGCCCAGCTGCCCCCAACAGAGCCATGGCAATAGTCAAGAATTTACCTTGTGCAGCAATGAATTTGTTTTTCTCTTGGTACCCCTGTATGAGAAGAAGAAAAAGGAAGAGAAATTAATATTTCTCTAACACAGGAGTCATTAAATGCATTTACTTCAGGAACAAACAGAGCTGGCATCTGCTCTGCTGCTCGTTCTCCCTTGGGCAGAGAAGGGGCTGCAGCCTCTGAGGGGAGAATCAGCTCCAAAGATGGGCTGAAATCATTGAGAATCCTTGTGCAAAGGGATGTTTTACCACAGGAACACTCCCCATGCTCACATAATGCAGGAATGACCCCACTTGTTGGCACAAGGCACTAATGAAGGGCTGACAACCCTTCCACTGCAGTGGACCCTGCATCCAGAGCATCACATGAAAATCAGCATTGATCCTTGGAAAAGAGGGGCTGTAGAACTCACAGGGACTGGTTTTGTGTATTTTATTTACTGGGGAGGGAAGGAAAAAGCTCTTTTGAGTCTTGCTTTGCTTCACGTGCCTGCATCTCTCACATGACCCTTCCAGCTGGTTGGAGCCACATGGTGACAACCACAAAGGACCCAGGGGCACAGCAGGGCAATGCTGCTTCCATTTCAGCTGGATTCCTTGATTTCTTCTCCATCCCCTTCCCACATCCAGCCCTGCAAGCACTGATGATCAACTGGCCACACTCTCCAAGGATTTCAAACCCTGGGGATGTGGCACTTGGGGACATGGTTTAGCACTGGGAGAATGGTTGGACTTGTGGCTCTTAGAGGGCTTTTCCAACCTCAAAGATTCTATGATTTTTCAGCTGTTTGTTGAACAGAAATGCCCAGCTCCAGCAGGAGTGATTCCCCAGCCCTCTCCAAAGCCTGCTTGGCTTTGCCCTGGCAGGGATCTCCCCTCCACACCCCAAATCTCACATTGATGAAGGAGGCGTTGATGTAGTCGGAGTCAGGGACCCCTTCCACAGGAGTCAGGTGAACCCTGGAATGATCATCTGGAGGGAAATGAAAACTCTGCATTAAAGACAACCCCCTCCACTCTGCTGCTACCTGGCCTAGTGAGAATCCAGGAGCTGGAGTGGAGCCCAAACTCCTGGCTCTGCTGCAAAAACACCTTTATGCCCCCAAATTCCTCTTGCTCAAACCCAGAGAAGTCCTAGATCTTGTCCAAGGTATTTTTTTTTCTCCACAGTGCATATTTGAGGGCACTCCAAGCCAGCCCACTGCCCAATGCCACCAGGCAAGAGTTGTCCCTTCTGGCATTTCCCATTCCTTTCACTCTCCATGGCTTCCTGGCTCCATGGAGCTTTTCCTCACAGGTATCCAAAGCTAAAGCAGACACAGCCACCCACCTGGGAGGTGAAATGCCCTCATCTGTGCCCTTGCCCATCCCAAAACCAGGAATGGGGAGCCCTGGCAGGAGCCCCCTGAGTGTTTCCCCCCCCATCCATGCAGCTCTGACACGTACAGGGCAAAATGTTCACATATCTGTTCTTCTCCTTGTTCTCCTCCTTGGAAGCAGCTTCACACGTGGCCTGGATGGGACAGGCTGGGAGAGCCTGAAATGGCAGAAAAAAAAGGATTTTCCATGAGGTTTTCATGGCACAGCAGGAACAACGTGCTGGCAAATGCCACATCTGAGCATCCTGCCCCTCTGGATGTGTCCCCACCACCCACAGCCCTCACCTCCACCCCAGCAGCAACTTTCAATGTGACAATTTAAATAGCTGGGCTGGACCAGAGAGCCAATCCTTCTGGAAAGAGATCTGGAATCTCCTGACCCGTGGACACGAGGTGGCAGCAAAGCTTCCAGCTCTGAACCCACTCGGCAGCACCAATGAGCTCATTCCCGATTCCAGCCCACGGAGGTTCCTGTGAGATTCCCTCATTAACAGTGCTGCTAATTGTGACCTGATTAAGCCCCCACGGCCCCAGCCCACCCAGTGATGGCAGGAGCATCCCCAGGGGGTCTTTGGTGGGGGGAGAGGGCTGGGGTGACAGGGGACACTGTCCCTGGGTTTCCCAGCTGAGCACAGGAGGTGATTCCCCAGCACTGTTATTCCACATCCTCTCTGAACAGCAAAGAATGTTCTGGAGGTATCCACCATCCCTTCCTCCAGCTGACAGGATGGCAGGAAGTGTCCAGGGCAATCAGGTATTTATAACCCTAAAAATCTCCCTCCCTGGGCATTCATTGCACCTATTTGGTTTCATCAAAGCACGGCCAGGAAAGGGATCAAGTTTTGTAGCAGCTGGACAAAGTGGAGTGGCTTTTTTTTAATCTTCTCCTCGTTCTCATGGTGCCATATCATGGCTTGGACCTGGGCTGGGAGCAGAGATCTGATGAGGAGCAGCTGAGGGGGATGGAAAGGGGCTCAGACTGGAGCAAAGGAGGCTCAGGGGGGACCTTGTGGCTCTGCACAGCTCCTGACAGGAGGGGACAGCCGGGGGGGTTTGGGCTCTGCTCCCAGGGAACAGGGACAGGAGGAGAGGGAACAATCTTAAATTGTGCAAGGGGAGGTTTAGATTGGATATTTAGGAAAATATTTTCACTGAAAGAGTTGTCAAGCCACAACACCAGCCCCAGCAGTCTGGGGAGTCACCATCCTTGAAAGTGTTAAAGAAGCCAAAAGTGTAGATGTGGCACTGATGTGGGGACATGGTTTAGTGGTGATCTTGGCAGTGCTGGGTTAATGGTTGGACTAAAGGGAGATTATCAGATTATCAGTTGGAAAAGAGATAATATTTTCCAACCTTAATGAACCTATTCTATTCTATTCTATTCTATTCTATTCTATTCTATTCTATTCTATTCTATTCTATTCTATTCTATTCTATTCTATTCTATTCCATTCCATTCCATTCCATTCCATTCCATTCCATTATTTTTGCATTGACAAGGCAAAACAGATCCATTGTCACAAGCTGCAAAGCCCAGCAATGTCCAGAAGAGGTTGTGGCCATCCCTGAAGAAATGCTCTGGGCTTGTGGGACAAGCACAATGCCTGAACTCCTCACAGCTGAAGGCCAGCCTTTGTCCCACACACTGTCACCATTGTGTTTCAGGGTTAACAGCTCACTGAAATAAAAGGGGTTCATTCCTGTTTCTCTGTCAAAGCTTTCTTTTGGTTGGTTGTGGATTTAAGGCCATGAGGACTGGGAGCTGGGGGGCAGAGGTTGGGAGGCAACCAGCAAGCAGGGGAGCTCTGAAAGACCCCAAGACACCCAGCATCATTCCTGAACCCAGGAAAATGTAATTCTGAAGAGCTGTTTGCTAGAAACCCTCTGCTTTCTGCTTTCTGCAGCGAGCATGAGGGTGAACAGTTTGTCACAGATTCAAGGACAGATTCAGCCCTGCCACCACTCAGCCTTTAAGAGAGCTCCTGTCCTGGATTGCAAGGCAATGTGTGTATTCCATTCCCATCTGTCAGAGGTGGGGCAGTTATCTGCTGTTCATTGGGCAGTTTTCTGTATCTGTTCCACAGCCAATCCTCCCTCCAGGAGATCTCTGCTGTTCATGGGCCATTAATTATTAATTATCTTCTGTCCATGGCCACTGAGTGTCCCTGCATGGCTGATCCAATTCCACCATCCCATGGGGAGATGCTCCGCCCAGGGGAGGAGCCAAGCATTCCTACCTGGATCCAATCTGAGGTTTGGGACACCCCAGCAGCCTTTGCCCCCTGCATTGCCAGAGGAGCAGCTTTCTGCTGCCCTGCATGGCCAGAGGGAGCCCAGGCCCATCTGCAGCAGCCCTGGAGCTGCAGAGGAAAACTCCCCCCTTGTGCAGGATCCCTGCTGCAGCAGAGCCACAGCTGGCACTGCAGGAGGGCTGAGCCCCCATGGGATGGGGCTGGGACACCGCCCTGGCACACAGGGGGCAGGGCATGGTCTGACTCTGGCAGTGTTGTTTTGTATCACTGCATTGTTTATTTTATTTTTATTTTCTTCCCTAATAAAGAATTGTTATTCTTGCTCCCACATCTTTGCCCGAGAGCCCCTTAATTTCAAAATTACAATAATTCAGAGGGAGGGGGTTTACATTTCCCATTTCAGAGGGGGCTCCTCCCTTCCTTAGCACACACCTGGCTTTTCAAATCAAGACAGAGTCCTAGAGCGATTTGGGCCAAAAGAGACCTCAAAGATCACCTCATTCCACCCCCCTTCATGGGCAGGGAGACTGCAGGGAGGTTTGTCCCAGGCTGGAGCAGCAGGCCAGCCCAAGCACCCCTACAGTGTAGCAGAGTTCACTGAAGGCAGCCAGAACAACGTGTGCTGAGCCTGTCTCACCCAGACCTGCTCCAGGACAGACACCCTGACCCTGCCCTCTGTGCTTCCTGCTGCCATCTCTTTGCCTGAGAGTGTAGAAAAGGCATTTTGTGCTGTTCTTGTGAACCAGCAAAGGCTTCCTAAAGATAAGGAAAGCTCCATATCTCTCTGGAGGAAGACACCAAGGCTATCCCCATGACAATGTGATGGAAGAGAGTAAGTTAAAAGGCATGGACTTGCGCTTGCTCACAGAATGACGTGGCTCCTTGTTCACCTATTGAGAACTTTGTTTCTTTCTTATGACCGATGGAGAGTGAATGTGTCTGTTAAATAAATGTAAACACCTTGAAGCAACATGTTGCTATAATGAATCTCTCTTAGGCACCCTTCTGATGGAGTCTTGGTGCTTTGTGCTGTGTCGCAGCGACATCAGATCCCCTTAATCTCAAAATTACAATTCAGAGGAAGAGGGTTTACATTTCCCATTTCAGGGGGAACTCCTGCCTTCCTTAGCACACACCTTTCTTTCCAAACCAAGAAGCAGGCCCTAAACCCAGCCCTGAGGGCAGCAGCAGGGGCACTCACATTGAACTCCTCCCTGAAGAGCTTGTTGTCATCAGCCATGCGGCGATTGATCTCCTCCTCCAGCTTGTCCACGGGCAGCGGGGGGTACTTGCGGTTGGTGCTGGGCGAGCGGGCCAGCAGGGGCATACTCTGGGGCTCTGCAAGGACACCCAGGGGTTACAGACGGATAATGCATGGGGACTAACGTTATAGTAACAATAATGGATGGATAGGAACATTCTAGTAACTATAATGCATGGAGAGTAACATTCTAGTAACTATAATGCATGGAGAGTAACATTCTAGTAACTACCATGGATGGATAGTAACACTATGGTAACTAGAATGGGCAGATAGTAACATTATAGTAACTATCATGCATGGATAGTAACATTAGAGTTACTATAATGATGGATAGTAACATCATAGTAACTATAATGGATGGACAGTAACATGGTAACTATAATGGATGGATAGTAACATTATGGAAACTAGAATGGATGGATAGTAACATTATAATGTTACTATATATAATAACATTATAATATAATGTTATAATAACATTATTATAATAATATAATGTTATAATAACATTATCCATAATGGATGGATAGTGCTATAGAAACAAGATGACCCCCAGTGGCAGGGAGGAATGTTGAGGAGGACCCCATCTTATCAGAGGGCTAATTAATCACTTTATTATACTGTTGTTGAGGAGGACCCCATCTTATCAGAGGGCTAATTAATCACTTTATTATACTGTATTATTATATGTTATATTACATTATATATAATATATATATTATAGATATGATATATAATATTACATTATATATAATACATATTACATTATATATAACATAATATTATATTATATTATATACAATATATAAAATATATATTATATATTACAATATATATAATATACTATATATATATATAAAATATAATATTATATTACATTACATCTAAACTGAATCTGCCAAGCACTCCACTGCACAGAATCTCGTGACTGTCAGCTGACACACACACACCTGGATTCCATTGGTCAGTGAATCAAAACACTCACACCAGAATCCAATCATCAATTCCCTTCAGGTAAACAATCTTCCACAATGCATTCCACTCATGAACAAAACAGGAGCAGTAAATGAGATAAGAATTGTTTTTTCTTTCTCTGAGGTTTCAGAGAATGTGAAAACCCAGAAACATTCTTGGGAAGAACTGTGCCTTGCTTTACTCTGGGAAGAGAAATGTGGTCACGGTTGGCTCTCACAATTAAGGGATGACAATTGTGTGAATATTAAAAAAAGCTTTAGTGATGTATGGTTATGTTATTGTGGTTTAGATGTCCTCTGCTCTCCCCACAGCTCCCTTTCCCCCTGTATTGTTGCCATCAGGCAGCCTGGGCTGTCCAGGACAGGTACAGAGAAGCTGCACAGGTGTCCCTGGCATGGGGCAGTGGGAATGGAAAAGCTTGGGGGTGCTCAGGGGGTGAGGCATGGCAACACCTGGCCCCAATCCAGTTACAGGAAAGCAGTTTGCACTGATAAATGGCACAGAAGAGCTGAATGACAGACTGGGAGGGGCTAGGGCTGGCTGATGCAACCCCAGGGGTATAAAGGACTGAGCATCCACCTTGAAGGTGAACTGGCTGTGTGGTACCCATGAGGGGCAGAAAAATTCAGTGCTGTGAATTTTTCTTTATGTAGTTCTTTGTTGTATTTTTGTCAAGGGTTAATAAACCTTTTTAAATTTTCACAGTGAGCAGTTGTCTCTCACACAGGGGTCACAGGGGCCACCAGCTGTGCCCTGTGGCCAGCACTGCCCACCCAGGCCCAGGGGAGCACAGGGACCCCACATGTGCCACTTTCAGGGCTGTCCTTGTGTCTGCACAGAATGGTTTGGGTTGGAGGAGGTGTTAAAGAGCATCTTGGTCCAACAGCTTCCACCAGACCAGGCTGCTCTGAGCAGTGACACCTGGCTTGTGGCAGCATTGGGACGGCAGCAGGGCCAGGGCAGTGCCTGTCCCCTGTGCTGGTACTGCTGGGGCACCTCCAGTGCTGGGGACACTTCTGGGCTTCTCACAAAAAGATCTTGAAGGGCTGGAGGGTGTCCAGAGAAGGGAATGGACATGGGGAAGGAGCTGGAGCCCCAGGAGAGGCTGAGGGAGCTGGGAAGGGGCTCAGCCTGGAGCAAAGGGGGATCAGGGGGGACCTTGTGGCTCTGAGGGGACAGCTGGGGGGTCGGGCTGTGCTCCCAGAGAACAGGGACAGGAGCAGAGGGAACGGCCTCAGGCTGGGCCAGGGGAGGTCTAGGTTGGACATCTAGGAAAACTTCTTCATGGAAAGGGTGTCCAGCCCAGGGCAGTGGAGTCCCCAGCCTGAAGGGATATAAAAGCTGTGTGTATGTGGCACTTGGGGACATGGTCAGTGGTGGCCTTGGCAGTGCTGGGGGATTGGATGATCGTAAAGGACTTTTCAAACCTCAAAAAATCAGAGATCCTATGATGTTTAACACTCTGGGATCTACACTCTCCCAGAGGCAGGACAGGGCGCTGAGGACAAGTCAGTGCTGGGCTTGGAGACCACCTGGCTTTGAATTCCAACTTCTCCCTCTCTCCCATGGAAAGTCTGGCACCACCACTGTGAAACAACTCCCAGGAGGGCACAGCAGAGGCAGCTGCTGCTTGTGCAGCTCAGCAGAGCCCAGAAAGGCCATGTGAGGGTTACACCAACACAGCTGAGCATTTATGAAGTTCACACCTCCGTTTACAGCGAGGTAAGATGGCTGGGAAGGTCTTAGCAGCCAACATAAAATAAAAAAGGTGCTGAATTCCAGTTAGTGCTTCTCAGAAGGTGTTTGGTTTATGTGGAAGGAGTGCTGAAAAAGCATCTGAACTGAGTTTAAGAGGCCTCCTCAGATCTTAATCAGTGCCTACACACGGATGGAGATGCCCAACTTCAGACCCTCAATGTCAGCTCTGGCTCACAGCTCAGGGGCAGAAGAATTTAAACATTAAACAAGGCTTTAAAATGCATCTGTGCATGTTTAGGAGGTACAAAATGTTTTTATAATGAAAATAAATGTATTCCCTTTTTTCTCCTGGAAATGTTAGTCGGGTGTCCACAGTGTGAAGATCTGAGTTTTAATCAGAGACCATCCTAATCTGAGAGAGCAGAAAAATATTTAATTACTCTCCAAAGATGCGGCTTTTTTTTTCAAAAAAGGTTCTCATTTGGGTCAAAGAAACACTGAAAACTCAAGAGGAATGTGAGTAGTGATTTTGGAAGTGATCACCCATTTTAATATCAACCACTTGAGGGCAAACATCGAATCGGTGGAACGAAAGCTGGGAAATAAACCTTCATTCTGTCAAAGTCTACCAAACCCTTGGAGAGCATGGAACAAAGGAGGTCAGGAAACAACAAAATAGAAATGAAAAAATATTTGCCCACAAAAATAAAAGGTGGGGGAGAGCCTGTGTGGCAGCAGGTGGCCTCACCTGTGTCGTCTGTCCGGCCGTTGGACAGACGGAAGGAGTTGGAGTGGCTCCCTGCCTGCTTGTATTTCTTGAACCTGTCAAGGAGAATTGGGGTGGAAAAGTCAGAAAATATCCAGCAGGAAGCCCAGGTCCCCCCCCCAGATGAGTAAGAATGAATACTGACAAAAGGAGGAGGACACTAAAAGGTAGCAAAAATCTGAAATTCTGAAGAAAGGAAGTTATTGGTTCAGATTTTACCTATTTTTTACTTTGATCTAACAGCAGAAAAATTAAAAATAGCAGAAAAAACTTCTGGAAGTAGCAATATCTCACTTCTTCCTTATGATGGAAGAAAACTCTGTATATAGTTTGCTCAAGGGATATATGCAAACCAGGTTTAATCCAGCTGCCTATTACTGTGTGAAAAAGAACAACAATGATGTGGAAAAGGCCACACAGGAATAAAGGATGATTTTGGTAACAGCACACTGACTCAACTTACTACAGGTGAGAATTTATGAGCATAATCACAACCATCTAGAAGCACCCAAAGAGCTCTTTCCCTTTTTTTTTGCCATACTTTCTGAAGGCTTCATGGACGAGCTGGTGGGTCCAGGAGGCTGCAGGAGCTCTGAAACCCTGCCTGTGAGCAGAGCTTTCCACTGAGCACATCTGGAACAGCTGCAGGAGCCCAGGGAGAGCTGGGAACCAGGAGAAGCTTTAAGGGTGCTCCTTCCAGAGGACACCCCAAGGAGTCCCTGCTCCCTGGGCTGACCCAGCAGAGCACACAAAGCCCAGCTTGATCTGTCCTGCAGCAAATCCCTGCTCCATGTGCTGTTAACTTGGAGCAGCTGCTCATGCTCATTTTGCCTGAAATTTGGAGTTTTGCTGAATCATTGGGCAGTGAACACAAACTCTTTCTTTCAGGGCTGGAAGCCAGGTGGGAAGGACTCAAACTCTGCTGCTGCTGAACTCCTGAGGCAAAACTCTCCTCAGGTTCACTGCTGTGAGGGCAGGCCTGGAGCCAGGAGACACAGGGGAGTCTTCCACTGCTAAGGAAATGGTTTTTTTTTTTTGTTTTTTTTTAAGGCTTACTTAATCACCAAACTGGTGAGTAAATGAAAATGTTTACTGCAGGTGAATAAAGACATTCTTAGTTATGCTTTCAGGAGCTGGGAATGCTTCATTTTGAGCAGGGCAGATGCCTGGATTCTAAAAAATGGACCTAAGAAGGTTTTATTTCTAAAAATTGGACTTAAGGCTTTAATTTCAATTACTATCACTCCTCACAAGTTCCTGCCATTCACAGTGAAAGGTTCACAGTGAGGTTTAGTACCCAAAACAGTTTGGATGTTGGATCCTGCTTGCTATCAAGATGGGAATCAAGGAATAACACATTGAAAGGACTTTGTGTTCAGCCTCCCTGGATTACTCAATCCATCATTTGCAGCCTCACCTGCTTTTCCCCACACTGACAGGGCTTCAGTTCAATCCACCCTGCTAAAAGTGACATTTTGAAAGGCAGAACAGGAATTCCCCACAGGAGGAGCAGCTTTGCAGAGAAAGGAATGAGCATCGTTCACCAGATAACCCCAAACATCATTTTCATTCATTGTCCTTCCAGGTTTCTTTTCAAAGCACCAGCTGTGTCAGCCTTTGGAGCTTGGGAGACAGCACAAAAGGCTCATTCCTGTTCATTCAGGAATTATTTCTGTCAAACAAGGCAATCCAGCATTAAAGCAGCTCTTACCTCAACATGTACAGAACAATAATAATAAATACTATGACTAGGAGGGAGGACAGGGCCACCATCACAGCTATAATGGGAGTCTCATCTGCAAGAGGAAGAGAAAGGTGTGGTTATGGACATTGGAAAACATCCAGAGCCATCATTTAACAATTTCTGCTTGAAGAAAAATTCTGATGATGATATTAGTAATAAAAACATAATAAATAATAAATAGCATGAAGTGATGTTGCAATTTTCCAGCCTGAGAGTGAAAACAGAAAAGGATGAGTGAGCACCATGTGCCTCAGACACTCCCAGGCCAGATTAAAACCTGAAACCACCACTCAGAGCAACTCAATCTTCTCCAAGAGCTGGTCACTGTGAAATTGTGACCTTGCAGATGAAAAGGGTGATGGAGAAAACTGGGACTGGGTTTTTTTGAGGTTCTTTCTGCACAACTGAATGGCAGAAAGGGCACGTGATGGCCCAACAGACACCAGCAGAAATTTCTTCTGTCAGCTGGAAATCTACAAAAAAAAATCTACAACATTTTCTGCCTGAGACTTAAGGGTCCAGAGTTCCTACCAGGCCCATGAGTTTGGTATAAGGAATGTTTAGTATGTGATAAGAAACTTTATATTAAATGGGTGAAAACTGTGACCTCTCTAACATCCCACAGACACATTTGGAACACCACCACGATTTTGCTTCCAGTTCTTTGTCGAGCAGGACGAGAGGACAAAGCTTCCTGCTGCCCCTGGGATCTGAACAGCTCCAAGGGTGAGATTTGGTGTGGACCAGGCTGCCCAGAGCAGCTGTGGCTGCCCCTGCACCCCTGCAAGTGCCCAAGGGCAGGCTGGATGGGGTTGGAGAAACCTGGGATGGTGGAAGGTGTCTGGGGTAGAACTGGATGAGTTTTAAGCTCCTTTCCAACTCAACCATTCCATGATTCTGTAATTATAGAATAATTTGGGTTGGAAATGACCTCCAGAGACCATCTACCAGTCCAACCCCCTACCTTTCCTCCCTGGAAATACAGAGTTCAGAGAGCAGGAGAGCTCAGACACCACCAGGCACCCAATCTGGCTTCCTTGCAGAAGCTCCTCAAGGGCAGGTACCTCACAATTCCCTCAGAAAAACACTTAAATTACTCTGAAACACTCCCATCCTGCATGACCCACAACAGATTTTATTTTTCCTTTAAATAACCCATTTCCATCTCGCACTGGAGGTCAGTGAATCAGTGGTTGGTGCTGGCAAATCCCCCAGATGGGTTGGAAGCCAAGCAGCTCCAACCAGGGAGGAGGAGAAGTGCCCTGAAGGGCATTTTTTCAGATAAATGTGGATGCCAGCCATGCCAGCTGGGGATATTTCCATTTTCCATCAGCTCCCTCCATCTGAGGGGGCCACCACACTGTGCCTACACAGCCCCAAGAGGCTGCAGGGCTCGAGCCTTTTCCACCTTCTGTGCATCCATTTCCCTGCAGATCCCTCTCCATGTGGCTCAGCAATTTCAGCCAGCAGATTTCCTTAGCTGGGGTTTATTTTCCCTAATTTTTGTCCATTTCCCTATTTTTTTCTCCTAGGGGTTTATTTTATTCATCTCTGAGCTACCTAAGGGCGCTCTGATTGTATTTTTGTGTTTGCTCCTCTGTCCTGTGAGGTTTGGGAATGTTATTTCTATTAAAACATATGATTTTTAAAATATTTGTTAAATATTTCTATTAAAACATTATTTTTGTGTCATGATTTCAAGGTAATGACCCAATGTAGTAAATAAAAAAGTTAAATTATCCTGGTTTTGCATGTTTTTGTCCTTCTCATCTGCTGCTTTAATGTGGCAGCACCTCCCATAGCCCAAAAGGAATTTATTGGGAATTCTGCCTTTCCCACAGCCCAAAGGGAATTTATTGGGAATTCTGCCTTTCCCACAGCCCAAATGGAATTTATTGGGAATTCTGGCTTTCCCACAGCCTAAATGGACTTTATTGGGAATTCTGCCTCTCCCACAGCCCAAAGGGAATTTATTGGGAATTCTGCCTCTCCCACAGCCCAAATGGAATTTATTGGGAATTCTGCCTCCTGCACACCTCAATAGGTGATGAGCCTTGGCATTCCCCATCCCAAAACCAAGAACAGGTTGGTGTTGGCCCAACCACAGCCAGCCCTGGCCCCTCACTGAGACTTCTGAGCACAGCCACCACCTCCATCCTGTGTGCAGGAGAGGAAGAAGAGCTGCCATGCCAAAACCTGTGGTGTTAAATCACTGTTGGATCATTTTTTCCTGTCTTGGCTGGAGTTAAGCTCGGCCTAAGCAGTGCTGGAGCTGCAGGATGCAGATTTGAGGGCAGGGAGGGTGTGCCAGCAGGGTGCAGGGAGTTTGGAGGTTTTTTGGGGTTTTTTTTTGCAGCTGTTCTTTGCACACATCCGGTAGGATGAGGAGTTGGAGCTTTCCCACCCAGCCCAGTCCAGGGTGAAAAGGAGCTGGAGGGTCCCAGCTGCTCCTGCCAACCCCCCCAGAGCTCCTCCAGCCCCAGCCTGGGGGCTTCATGCTGGCAATCCACCCGGAAAAGGGACAAGGACTCAACCTTCTGCTCCCCTGGTGCTGCAGCACCCACTGCACTCCTGAGCTTGGGAGACAGCAGGAGCCTCAAATCTTCTCCTGGTCCCTCTGAGGAGCCACCAAACCTCCCTCTGGAGCTTGGGAGCACATCCCAGCTGCTGGCAGAGGTGTCACCCAGACCTGGGTGCAGCCATGGCAGAGGGATGGGGCTGGGCAGCCCCTCCCTGCACACAGCTGGCAACATCTGCCCACAAAACCAGTCACAGAATGGTTTGGGTTGGAAGGGACCTCAGAGATCATCTCACTCCACTCCACCCTGCACCACCCCAGGTTGCTCCAAGCCCCATCCAAGCTGGATTTGGACACTTCCAGGGATGGGGCTGCCACAAATCTCTGTTCATCCCATGCCAGGGCCTCACCTCCCTCACAGTCAAGGCTTTATTCCCAATATCTAAACCTACTCCCAGTTTGAAGCCATTTCCCCTTGTCCCATTTGCTCCTGTTAAATATCCCTTATTTAATCTGATTTCCTCACTATATTTATGACAATATTAACAATATTAATATAAATCTTGTTAGGAAGTCAGATGTAGTCCCATTTCTTTTTCTTTGCCCTCAGGAGCAGGGAGGAAGGATGGCAGAGAGAGCACAAAATCAGGCCTAAGCCAGGCCAGACCTGAGGGAATTACACTGAGCACGTCTGCAGAGGCTTAGCCACAATTTCAGATGAGTTCCTTTGGACCTGCATCCCTTTTATTCCCTCTGCTAAGTGGAAGGGAATAAAAGGAGATGCTCAGAGCATCTGTCTGGGTGAGGCAGGCACAGAGAGCAGCACCAGGCAGAGTTTGCATCAGAGCCAGGATGAAAACACACACACAGAGGCAGCTGATTCCTCCAGGTGGGAGCAGCCCAGCTCTGCCCGCTCCTGGAGCGCTAAAGCCATCAGTAATTGCAAATATTCTGGTAGAGATGCCAGTTCTCAGAGCTGAGAGATGGAAAAATGTCCCCAAAGTGCTGTTCTCTTACAAGAAATGGATTTGTGTTACTGCTTGCCAACAGAATGAGGAGAACAATAATTATTCTCATCATCTGCTGGATGGGTTTGGATCAAATTGTGTAAGTCACAGTCAATAAAGACAATTCAGCAGCAAAAAACCACAACAAACCCAAAAGGAAATATCCTGAATGGCTTTTCAGACTTGGGTCATGCAGCTCTAGGGACGTGCTGACATTCTCAGAGCAGGAACAATTGGTACCTAACAGGACATGTACAAATTGGAATGGGATTGTTTCGTTCTAGAAAGAAAAGCTCCACAGAAATTAAGATATCAGTGTGTCACCAGCTCTTTTAAAGAGCTTGAGAGGCATCATAAAAACACATTTGGAATTCCTAAGGAGAGCTCTCTGATAGCAGAATGCTTCTGGAATTGTTTTTACTGAGTAAAGAGCAATGAAATGTAACATTCTTACCTCTTCTGTCAGAGTTACCTGCAGAAAAAGAAAACAAAAGTCTCTTAGCAACAAAGGAACAAGACATTTTAGTAACTCAGGAAGGATCAAAGACCAAGACAGGAATAAATTTAGTAACTCTCATCATCTGCCTGTAAATCTTTCCTTTAAAACACTAGCTATAAAACCAGGATGTTAAATGAATTTCTGAGTAAGGAAAAAGGAACAAATCCTGAGTTTTTATCAGCAAAACAAGGAGCTGAATCCAAGCTTTAACATCACTCAACACAACTTACTGTTTAAACCCATAACCAGCAAGTCACTGGTGTAATTCATTAGCACTTAAATATCAGGAGATAACACTGGTGCATCATTTTAAGAGTGTGGCTGAGCCAAGAGCTCAATTAGGAGCAGCTGGGCTCAGGGATGGGGGCGAGGGCAGCCAAGGGAAGTCTCTGCCTGCTGGGCTGGATGGCTCATGCAGAGGGCACAGGAACAAACCTGTGCCAGGGAGAGCAGAGCCTGGCTCTCCTGGCTTTCCTGGCCATGAAGAGCTGCAGCACAGGGCTGAGGACAATCCTGGTGGGTTTGGACAAGGAGGAACTGCCCCTCCAAATGTGACCTTCTGGCTCTGTCCCCTTCTTGAGCACCACTTAATTCTTCCATGATAACACCAACATTTCCTGTTAAATCTAATTTATGGCTGTCCTCATGGCAAGGGCACAGCCCTAAAACTGATTTTGTTCCTTGATAAATTACTTGAGATAAAGAAAGAATTAGGTTTGATCATTTGTTCTCTGGGGTGACATCAAGTGAGAAGCCACTTCTGGCCTTGATGGTGTCGTGGCATGCACCAGGGGAGTTCACCAAAACTGGTAACCCAAATCACAAAAAGGCAGTGGAGACACAAAAATGAATAAATTCAGCCCTCTCATGAGCACACATCATATTACAAAATCCAGATATTGGCAGCTTAAGGCTTTTGCCTCCATCTCTCCTACATTTATACCAAACTTGGCCCCTGTGTGTGTCTGAGGCTATGCCAGACTCCTTCAAAAAGGATTTGGGTTGGGAAGGAAGCTGGATGAGTTCAGGGGCAGCGGAACACTACAAAAGCTGAGTTCTGAACTTCCTTCAACCACATCCCTTCCCATGCTGGCAGCAAAGACAACTTCACTGCAGCTTCAGGGGCTGTGGCTTCCAAAGATTCCCAGAGGAAGAGGGCACACACATCCCTTGGGAAATTGGTTCTTAAGGAATATAGACTTGACACCTCCGTGCATTAACTCCACCATCATCTTATTTCAGGGTTTTCTAATCCACAATCAAGTTACCAATCCTGTTTTCCCACTAAATCCCAATTGCCATCTTCCTACTGCAAGTTGGAGACAGGCAGCACCCAAACTGGGTCTCAAACAATACAATGAGCAAATCATGGCTGAAGAGCAACAGCTCAGCAAAGATTTCTGGTCACCTCAGCCTCTTTTTGCCTGATTTTTCACTCTTAACCAAGACTGAGCAGCCACAATACATTTTATGGGGTCATTTTCATGATGTGCCAAGAGGGGAATGGGATCAGGATGGCAACAGAGACAAATTTCTCTCATCTGGACCTTTTAAAGATTGAAATTGCCCAACTAATGGAGAAAATTGATAATGTAAGGAGAGAATCATAGAATAGTTTGGGTTGGAAGCAAAGATCATCTAATGCAACTGTGGATACCTTTCACTAGATGATCTTGGCCTAAACCTTTGGTCAGACAAACCTCATCGGAAGAGGTTTGAGAGTCCTCTTGTTTTGCATCACCATGGAATTGTCCCCAAAGCGTTTCTTTGCTCCATTTTGCTCAGCCAAACAAAAGAAGAGCAAAGAAACAAACTCAGAGGCAGGGTGGCCTGGAGAAGGAGAAGAAGGAGAAGGAGAAGAAGGAGGAGAAGAAGGAGGAGAAGGAGAAGGAGAAGAAGGAGAAAAAGGAGAAGAAGGAGGAGAAGAAGGAGAAGGAGAAGAAGGAGAAAAAGGAGAAGAAGAAGAAGAAGGAGAAGAAGAAGAAGAAGGAGAAGAAGAAGAAGAAGAAGAAGAAGAAGAAGAAGGAGGAGAAGGAGAAGGAGGAGAAGGAGAAGGAGAAGGAGAAGGAGAAGGAGAAGGAGAAGGAGAAGGAGAAGGAGAAGGAGAAGGAGAAGGAGAAGGAGAAGGAGAAGGAGAAGGAGAAGGAGAAGGAGAAGGAGGAGAAGGAGAAGGAGAAGAAGGAGAAGGAGAAGGAGGAGAAAAAGGAGAAGAAGAAGTAGAAGAAGAAGAAGAAGAAGAAGAAGAGATGGAGGAGGTGCCTACCATTGTGGGAAGCAGAAGAGGTCTCCTGTGTTGTCACCAGCATGCTGAAATTCCTCTCTGTGGTCTCTGCCTCCGTGCTGGGGACGGTGGCGTGTGGGGCCGACGGCGTCACGCTGGGGAGCAGGGATGGGGCTGGAGGCACAGGCTGGGTTGTCCCCAGCGTGGAGGAGATGTTGAGGCTGCCAGTGGTGGCATTGGGGGAGATTCTGGCAGCTGTGGTTGGAGGAGGTTTTGGCGCTGTGGTAGGAACAGTCCCCGGAGTGCTCATGTTGAGTCTGTGTGTGTTGGGCGTGGTCCCATCCTCAGGACCTGCTGTGGGAGCTTTGGTGGGGCTCCTGGGGGAGGTGGACGCTGTTGTGGGTGGCTCTGAGAAGGGAAAAGCGCAGGGGAAGCTCTGTGAGATTCTCTTCTGTCATACCGAGGGGTTTAGATGCTGAAGATTCATGGGACTCTAACTATAAGGATAAAACACCCAACAAATCCTGAGCACAGGACAGGAAATGCTCTGCACAGCAGGAGATACAAATGTCAAAAAAATAAACCCTGAACAGGTGCTTTTTATGGGGATGTCCAAACATGAGAGGTCCTGGGGGTGAGGATCAATATTTCTCTGAGCTAAAGCTGTGGGCCCCATTTATGTGCACCTGAAGCTCATCACCCTCTTTCCAACAATTTGTTACAGCTACATGGAGGACAGAAGGAATGAGACACTGAGCACGTTCCCATTCACTCCTTTGATCCTAAAGATGAGATAAAAAGAGATGAGGAGCACAGTTTACCTGTTGTAACGTTGTTAGCACCTACACTTATCAGGCCACTTCCGAGCAAAAGGAGAAAGAGCCACAAATCCATGTTGACCTGGGGAGGAAAGCACAGAACACTTATTAAACCCTGATGCAATATCATCCCAAAGTATTCCAAGGTGGGGATGTTGCTGTGAATCTTGTAACGCTCAGAGGGAGGAGTGGAAGTGTGGCTGGAGTCCCTGCAGGCATCTGGATGGGAAGGATTTATGGGTGAGTTCATACAACAAGGGGAAAACACATGGAGAAATCCCAGTCTGGTGGAGCAGCAAAGTGTCCATGGATGAAGCAGGGAATGGGTGAACTGTGGGAGAGCATGAGAAGAACAAACTGAGCATTAAAACCAAATATCTGGTCTTAAAGGAGATTAATAAATAGTTTATATAGCAGTCTGCAAATGGCTGTACTCTGAGCAAACTCAAAGGCAATTCAGCTGAAGACCATGGCAAAGAGCCTTGATCCCAAATGCCCCAGAAGTGGAGGCAGGAATGAAGGAGAGGTCAGCTCCCCTTGGCTCACTGACACCTGAAATGTTCCTGGGCAAGGGCAGGACACTCAGCTCCATTCAAACCCTGCTGGATTCCCTGTGTATGTGGTCAGAACAAACACTCACACATAATCCAAGAAGATCAGCGAGTTCAGGCTGCACGCCCATACTGTACGTGCTTCCCAGGAAACGTCCAGCAGAATTACAGGACGATGACATCAGTAAAATCATTTCCCCCAGCCCTTTCTAATACAAGATTTTTATGGTGATTTCTTTCCCCTGGAGACCTCAGAAAGCTCCTGAGAAATGGGTATCATTATCTCCTCCCAAACACCTACGGATCCAGAGGCCCAGAGACGTCATCGTGCTGGCCAGGACAGAGCCCAGAGCTGCCAAGTCCAGGCCAGCACGTGGCCACGGGGCCTTCCAAGGATGGAGCAACACCTCTCCTCTGCTCTGAGCCCAGAGAGGGCTTGCAGACAGCCCTGCTCCATGCCATGGGCCAGCAGCTGCAGCACGACTCCTGTCCTTCAGGCTTTTGTCCTGTGTCCAGTTGCATCTCCAGGATCTCCCAGGAGAGATCTTGCTGCCAAGTCAACCCGAGGAGCTGCCAAGAATGGGTTTTATTCCCTCCCCCTCTAATAGACCTTGTGTTGTTTGTGCTTCTTCTATTTATTTAAATCTGCTTCATGTAGACCCATCCCAAACTCTGGGCAGAAGGACAACACTGAAGTCATCCACGCGCTGGAAACACTATCAGCAACACAAGATCCTCCCACCAGCATCACCTACTTACGTGTTTTTCCTCCCCCTCCAAAAGAAAACCTGGCAAAAATCGACCTTACTCAGTGACCAAAAGGTCAGACAAACCCTGAACCAGAAGGAAACCAAGCTTTGGAGATAAGAGCTTTCCATAGGCTCTGTCCATGGCCAGCTCCGCTGCTGCAAGCAGGGCAGGGCTTTCTCCAAGGGTCCCACTGGTGTGAGCAGCCAGCATTCCAGAGAGTTTCATCACCAGTTAAAATATCTGTCTGCATGAATTTGACTTGATTCAGTCCTCCTGTCACTGCTGAGAGCAGCACTGGTCCTGCAATGCCTCCCCCAGGCTGTGCTCCAGGGTAGGATGTCAGGAAAAACCCACAACCAGTAGTTTGATGGTTTGATGACATGTTCCACTCATGGTGATTAATGCACCCCACTCAGCTTGGTCAGACACTTGTCAGAGCCTGGTCTACACAAGTTTGGCTTTGAAGTGAAAATCTATTATTTATAAGGAATAAATTCTTCCCTGTGAGGGTGGTGAGGCACAGGATGCCCAGAGAAGCTGCAGCTGCCCCTGGATCCCTGGAAGTGTCCAAGACCAGGTTGGACAGGGCTTGGAGCAACCTGGGGTAGTGGAGGATGTCCCTGTCCAGAGCAGAGGGGTGGAAGTGAATGATCTATAAGGCCCCTTCCCAACCCAAACAATTCCATAATTCTATGATTTTTGTACCTTTCTGCAGGAGGCAGATTGTCCAAGCATCCCACTGTGGAACCCCACAGAAATAAGGTGCTCATCCTGAGGGGACCCATGTGCAAAAGCAGGAGGAAGTTAAACACACACTGAAACTCCAGAGAACAGAAATGATGGCACAGAAATGCTCTGCAAACCTCACAAGAGCTGATGAAAGCACAAGATCTCGTCATCACAACCACTTCCCTCACTGGGAAGCCATCACTGCCACAGCAAGGACACCGTGGCAAAGGAAAGGGGAAGACTCATCTCTTCTGGAAGAACTGCTGGGAAAAACGTGACCACTGGCTGTGTTTTGATGAATATTTGCACAAAAACACCATTCACTGAGGTGGATGTGGCTCCTTTCTCTTCCCATAATTTGTTTCTCAAGAGTTCCCCTTCTTTTGGGATCCAGTTCATTTGGGATCCCCATTCATTTTGAGTTCTGTTTATTTGGGATCCTGTTCACTTGGAATCCAAAATCATTTGGGAATCCCATTCATTTGTGGTTCTGCTAATTTATGATCCCACTCATTTGGAATCCCATTTGTTTGGCATTCCCATTTATTTATTATCCCATTAATTTAGGGTCCCTATTTACATCGGGTCCTCGTAAATTTGGGATCCCATTCATTTAGGATTCCCATTCATGTGGGATTCCACTCATCCCATTTCTGCTCCTGTTCCAGGCAAGCTATGCCAGAGCCTCCCCACATCTTCCCTTGGTATTAAAGCAGGACACAGAGGGTGGGAGCAAAGAAGGAAAAGCCATGAGTTCCCTCTCCGCTCTCCATTATTAGGAAATAACCCACAAAGCATAAAAGAGTTTGGGTTTATTTCCATAAACCATGATTGCTACATGGATGAGAGCTACAGGAGACTCCTGGACTGGCTGCAAAGCCCCTTTGGGATGGTGGGATGATCACAGAATCATTTAGGTTGAAAAAGACCCTTAAGCTCATCAAGTCCAGCCATCAATGAGGGTCCCTCCTTCGCTGAGCTGCCAGCACAGCTCTGGGATTACATCAGCAGGCAGGGAACTCTAAACCCCCCTTGATTCTACATTTAATCACTTCATTGATCCATGAGTGGATTGCAGGAGGAGGAAGGGCTTGGCAAGGGGAGATAATGCTGGATTTCCCCAAGCCCTGCCCTGCTTTGGTGAAGAAAGCTGGATGCGGGCAGTCCGTGCAGAACCTGAGTTTTTATGGCTTTATTACTGTGACTGTCAGAAGGAACGGGATGCTGGGAGCATCCCAGCTTGCTGTGCACATCATTACCCAAAAATCCAAATCCCTGGAGCTGCTCCTGTGACCGGCAATCAGCTGCCAGAGCTGCTTTATCACCTTAAAACCAGATCCGGAGCAGGGAGCAGGCAAAGAGCCCTGTGCAGGGGGAGGGGCTGTGCCAGCCCTGCTCCCACTTCCCAGCCCCTGCTTCAAAACCCTCCCTATTCCCAAAAGCAGCATAAATAACGCCAGCACTTCATCATTCCCCACTCCTTAACATAAAAGGCCTCGAGAGTCCTACCCCAAAGCTGGAGAAACCCGAGTCTCCCTTCCCCCTCGGCTCCCCCTCCCTGCTGCTTTCGGAAACGGAGAGGAAATACTTGTAATGTTATCAACATAAACACAGCTCTTGGCCGGCTGCAACATCCTGCGAGCTCTGCAGAAAAACACCCTGACGTCAGGGCTCTGCCCAGCAGAATGGAGCTGGAGGCTCTGGCAGTGCTGCTCCACAGGGTCGGGATGCTCAGCATCGTGGCTCCTTCTTTTTTCAAAGATCAGGCTTGGAAACCTCAGTAATTGCCACTGGTGTGTCCATAAATATTATATATATATATAAATATATGTATTTTTTTTTGTGTGTATAGATGTAGATATAGATTTATAGTGTATGTGCACTGCATTCTTCCATAAACTGCTTGGGATCTTCCTTATAGGAGAAGCTTCCTTATAGGAAAAGCTTCCTTATAGAAAAGCTGGATTTTAAGCTGCATATCTATATAGATATAAAGATACAGATATATAGTGTATGTACATTGCATTCTTCCATAAACTCCTTGGGATCTTCCTTATAGGAAAAGCTGGATTTTAAACTGCATATCTATATAGATACATAGTGTATGTACACTGCATTCTTCCATAAACTGCTCGGGATCTTCCTTATAGGAAAAGCTGAATTTTACACTGTATATCTATATAGATATAGATAAATATATAGATGTATAGATACACAGTGTATGTGCACTGCATTCTTCCATAAACTGCTTGGGATCTTCCTTACAGGAAAAGCTGGATTTTAAGCTGCATATCTACATAGATATGAAGATATAGATATAGATAGAGATATACAGTGTATGTACACTGCATTCTTCCATAAACTGCTTGGGATCTTCCTCATAGGAAAAACTGGATTTTAAGCTGCATATCTATATAGATATAGATGATATAGATATATAGACATATAGATGATATAGATATAGATATATAGTGTATGTACATTGCATTCTTCCATAAACTCCTTGGGATCCTCCTTATAGGAAAAGCTGGATTTTAAGCCGCCTATCTACATAGATATGAAGATATAGATATAGATAGAGATACATAGTGTATGTACACTGCATTCTTCCATAAACTGCTCAGGATCTTCCTTATAGGAAAAGCTGAATTTTAAACTGTATATCTATATAGATATAGATAAATATATAGATGTATAGATACACAGTGTATGTGCACTGCATTCTTCCATAAACTCCTTGGGATCTTCCTTATAGGAAAAGCTGGATTTTAAACTGCATATCTATACAGATATAGATGATATAGATATAGATATATAGATGATATAGATATAGACATATAGTGTATGTACAGTGCATTCTTCCATAAACTGCTTGGGATCTTCCTTATAGGAAAAGCTGGATTTTAAGCTGCCTATCTACATAGATATGAAGATATATAGTGTATGTGCACTGCATTCTTCCATAAACTGCTTGGGATCTTCCTCATAGGAAAAGCTGGATTTTAAGATGCATATCTATATAGATATAGATGATATAGATATATAGACATATAGATGATATAGATATATAGTGTATGTACATTGCATTCTTCCATAAACTCCTTGGGATCCTCCTTATAGGAAAAGCTGGATTTTAAGCCGCCTATCTACATAGATATGAAGATATAGATATAGATATAGATATAGATATATAGTGTATGTACACTGCATTCTTCCATAAACTGCTCGGGATCTTCCTTATAGGAAGGGCTGGATCTGGATTTTAAACTGCATATCCATATAGATATATAGTGTATGTGCACTGCATTCTTCCATAAACTGCTCAGGATCTTCCTTATAGGAAAAGCTGAATTTTAAACTGTATATCTATATAGATATAGATAAATATATAGATGTATAGATACACAGTGTATGTACACTGCATTCTTCCATAAACTGCTGGGGATCTTCCTTATAGGAAAAGCTGGATTTTAAGCTGCATATCTATATAGATATAGATGATATAGATATACAGACATATAGATGATATAGATATAGATATATAGTGTATGTACAGTGCATTCTTCCATAAACTGCTCGGGATCTTCCTTATAGGAAGGGCTGGATTTTAAGCTGCCTATCTACATAGATATGAAGATATAGATATAGATATAGATATATAGTGTATGTACACTGCATTCTTCCATAAACTGCTCAGGATCTTCCTTATGGGAAAAGCTGAATTTTAAACTGTATATCTATATAGATATAGATAAATATATAGATGTATAGATACACAGTGTATGTGCACTGCATTCTTCCATAAACTGCTCAGGATCTTCCTTACAGGAAAAGCTGGATTTTAAGCTGCATATCTGTATAGATATATAGTGTATGTGCACTGCATTCTTTCATAAACTGCTTGGGATCTTCCTTATAGGAAAGGTTGGATTTTAACCTGCATATTTATACAGATATAGATATAGATAAACATATATATTGTATGTGCACTGCATTCTTCCATAAACTGCCTGGGATCTTCCTTATAGGAAAAGCTGGATTTTAAGCTGCATATCTATACAGATATAGATGATATAGATATAGATATATAGATGATATAGATATAGACATATAGTATGTACAGTGCATTCTTCCATAAACTGCCTGGGATCTTCCTTATAGGAAGGGCTGGATTTTAAGCTGCATATCTATAGATATAGATATATAGTGTATGTGCACTGCATTCTTTCATAAACTGCCTGGGATCTTCCTCATAGGAAAAGCTGGATTTTAAGCTGCAGGATGTATGTTTTAAAAGAAGCAGATCTTGTCAGGATGATTGATGCCAGAGAGGGGAGAAAAAAAATAAAGGAAATAATCTCTTTATAAAGTAATAAGTAGCTTCAAAATGCCTGTGCTGGTGCTGCAGGGGGGTCAGGCTGCAGGATCACCCTGCCGTGCTTGCAGAATGCAAAGAATTGGAGTTTATTGCTGCAGAAAGTGCCCAGCCCAACCCGGATACAGCCGTCCACAATCAAAGGCAGGATTTACCCCCACCTCTGACATATTCCTAATTCCTGGAAAATGAGGCAATCTTTTTCTGTGTGCACTGAGGAGACACAACCTGAATTCTAACCAGCTTTGCTGGGACCCCAGAAATCCCTGCTGTCATCAGGAGGATGCTGAAAGGCAGTGGTGAGACTGAGACTGCCTCGTGCTGGCTCCAAATGCAGTGAAAAATAAAAATAATGTTCAGTTTTCCTCTTTTTTTTGTTGGCAGGGGGAGAGGGTGCAGAACTGGGAGCAAGGTTGGCTCTTTGAAGCCGCTCACAGTAGGGCGAGAACAAGCACGAGCATAAAGAAAGGGGAAAAAGGTCATTTTTAAAATTCTTTTTGGTGGCAGCAAGCCATCAGCATGCCTCAGCCACCCTGGAAACACAAACCTGCCATTCCCTCTCCCCCTCCCTGCTCCTTTTAAATCCTGTTTGTGGATTTCCAGCCTCTCACTGGAGCTGTGATCCACGGCAGAGGAGCTGGTCCCATAGCAGGGCAACTTCATCATAACCCAAAGCTCTCAGGGAGATGCAAAGAATAAAAACACACATGGAATAGCCGAGGGCTGCAGCGAGTTGGCCATCATAGGGAGAGAAGAATTGAATTTAGGGAGGGAAAAGGGTTTTGTTGCACTAAAAGGCAGTGACTAATTCCTTGCATGTGTCTCCGAAGCTGAAGCAAGGCCTTTGATGTGTCACTGAACATTATCCCCCCACCCTCTGCTGTTCCACTCTTCACCAGAAAAGATGAATCACAGCAGCCATTCACCCTTTCTGAAAATCCATTTAGTTTTCTTCTTTCTTTTTTATTTTTTTACTTTCTTCTATTAAACAAACAGGCAGCTCCACACGAGCGACAGCCCCTGTACGGAGCGGGGCAGGAGGAGGAGGAGGAGGAGGAGGAAGAGCCTGTGGGCAGGGCCTGCAGCTTGGCTTTCTCCACCTGCTCAACCTTCCACAAATCACTGCTCTCCCGCACACCAGGATTTGCTCATGGCATGCTTTGGAAGGCACCTTACAAACCATCCAGATCCAACCTCCTGCTGTGGGCAGAGACACTTTCCACTATGCCAGGTTGCTCCAAGCCCTGTCCAACGTGACCTTGGACACTGCCAGGGATCCAGAGGCAGCCAGAACAGCTGCTCTGGGCAACCTCTGCCAGGGCTTTAACAACCTCACATTAATGAATTTCTCCACCTAATTCTGCTTCCTGGCAGTGTGAAGTAATTTCATCCTGTCCCATCACTCCAGACCCTTGTCCAAAGTTCCTCTCCAGCTCTCCAGGAGCTCCTTTAGGCACTGGAAGGTTTTGAAGGCCTCCCTGGAACCTTCTCTTCTCCAGGTGAACATCCCCAGCTCTCCCATCTACCTCCAGAGCAGAGGGGCTCCAGTTCTGGGAGCATTTTCATGTCCTTCAGTTCAACACGTGAACACACACTCATCTTTCAAAGAGTAACACCATGATCTGTGCAAGGAGGGAACCCAACCCTATTCCCACCTGGATTTCTGGGCACCTAGAAATATCTGTCACTGCTAGGATAATGCTAAAATCTGCTGCTCTGAACCAGGATCAGCCTTGCCTGTGGATATGAACCTGAGTGAGATGTCAACCCATCTCATGGTGATCCTGTCTCAAAGGCCACCCAGCAGCAGCAACGTGTGTGAAGCCATCATGGGGGATGGAGAGGATCAGGATGGAGAGGATCAGGAGTTCCAGGAAGGGATGGAAGAGCTGGGACTGCTCACAAGGAGAAGAGAAGGTTCCAGGAAGGGATGGGAGAGCTGGGAATGCTCAGAAGGGGAAGAGAAGGTTCCAGGAAGGGCTGGGAGAGCTGGGAATGCTCAGAAGGAGAAGAGAAGGTTCCAGAAGGGCTGGGAGAGCTGGGAATGCTCAGAAGGGGAAGAGAAGGTTCCAGGGAGAGCTGGGACTGCTCAGAAGGACAAGAGAAGGCTCTGGGGCCTCATCCCTGTCCACCCACACCTGCAGAGAGGACAGAGCCAGGCTCTGTCAGGGGTGGCCAGGGACAGGACAAGGGGCTGTGGGCACACACTGACCACAGGAGGGTCCCTCTGAACAGCAGGGAACACATTTTGGCTGTGAGGTGCTGACACAGGTTGCCCAAGGATGTTGTGGATTCTCCTTCCTTGGAAATATTCCAGTTTTGTCTGGACACTGTCCTGTGCAACCGGATCTGGCAGCTCTGCTGGTGCAGGAGGTTGGATCAGATGACTTCCAGAGGCTCCTTCCAAAATCAATCACTGTGATTCTGTAAATGCAAACTTTTCAAAAAGCAAATCTGCTGGATTTGTGGAGTAAGAAAGCAGCCAGCACTGAGGAGGAGAGCCCTACACCATGCAGGATGTTGGAAGGGATCGATAAGGATCACCAAGTCCAGCTCCTGATCCTGAACAGGACAACCCCAAAAATCACACCCTGTGCCTGAGAGCTTCTGAACACTTCTGTGCCTCAACACTTCTGGAACTGAAGAATAAACTGATGAGGTTTTCAGCAAAAAAAACCCAAACCTAAAAATCAGAGAAAACCAATAAATGTGGATGTTTTGGGGACATGAAATAGTTCCACTTCCTACAAAGATGCAGAAATGGTGACAGTGGGTAGCAGAGAATGGTTTGGGTTGGAAGGGACCCTAAAGATCATCCAGGTCCCACCCCCACAATTAGTCCCTGTAACTGGCACATCAGACCTTGCTCTTCTGTAATATCTTGCTTTTAGGAAAGGATTCTGTCCCTCCATGTTTACAAACAAGCAACTACTAACAAAGAGCCTACAGACTTGATGGTCTCATGCTAAAAATATGGAAGTAAAAGCCAGGGTATGAGGCCACATCCCTGGATGAAGCCAGGAGCAGATCTGTGGCACATCTAAGACCAAGGCCCTCAAATCCTTGTCCATGGAAGGGCACCCCTGCCACAGCCACCACCTGAAAACTGCCCGAGGTACCTCAGAGGGAAAGAACTACAAGTACAAATTATTTTCCTAATAATAATTTTCCTAATAACTCTCATAATTAGGACAGGTTTAATTTGCCCTCAGCCACTCTTTTCTCCTGGCACCACAGATGTGTGATCATGGGAATATGTGCCAGTTGCTACTGCAGAATAAACTGGAGTGGCTTGGGGAACAAATTATGGAAGAGACAGAGGGGATGAAAAGCTTCCTGGGCGTGTATCAATGGAGAATGAGCAGCTGGAGAGGGTTTCCTAAAGGACAGAGCATTGAGGAGGGACAGGTGAGTGCCAAGAGAAGGAGAAGTTTTGAGGAGGAGAGCAGAGGGAGCTGTCGGGGCAAGGAGAAGGAAGATGAAGGACCAAGTCCAAGCCTGGTCCAGGAGGAAGGTGCTGGGATGGAGGTGAGACCTTCTCTGGGATGATTAGCACAGATCTGCCACAGAAACACCCTCAGAGCTTGTAAAAACCTCTGGCTAGCACAGGACCACTCTCCTGGTGTGCTTTCCCCATGGGATCAGCCCTGCAGCTGCAGCACGGCACCGGGAAGTGGAGAACAACACCAGGGAGGCACGGGAGAAGCTGCCTCAACTCATTATTCCAAACCATTAATTAATAACCCAAACAAAAAAAAAGTCAAGGCACACAGGAGCATATTTCCTTAAATATCCCGTTCTAGGGTGTCCCCTCCTCAGTCCCAGGCGTGTACAAAGGAAACAGGAGCACAGTTCACATTGCAGCTATGAAAAGGACGGGCTGATTTTGATGGAGGAGTCAGGATGAAGGATGGCTATTATTCAGCATGACAACATCCCTACCTAGCAAAATGCCTTTCAGAGAGAGCGAGCGGTGCGTGGGGAGGAGAAACGAGGCTTAAAATAAAAGAAAACCCCACAAAGGAAAAAAAATAAAATAAAATAAAATAAAAGCCCAGCTTTTTGGGCTCAGCCCTTTCTGCAGGAGCGGGATGAAGTCTCAGCTCCACGCCGAGAGCGTTGAGGCAGCGAGGGCTCGGAGCATCCTACTTAAAACAAAGGTGTCGGCGGGGGATCACTCGCATGACAGCCTTAAAATCTCCTTCCAGAGGCTCAGCCCCAACTCAAACGCATGCGTTCGGTCATGCAGCTCAATCTCCGTGCCTGTGCTTACCCTGAAATCCACCGGGGACACCTGTAGGTGCGGGGAGCAGCCAGCCCGTCCCACGGAGCAGCCCCCGGGGCTAACAAAGTGCCGCGGGAGCCGTGGAATCACCGCTTTACCTGCGGTAATTCTGCACCGCTGCTCAGTTCAGCCCTGTTGCCACAGTAACACTTGTGGTGTAGCCGAGATCACTGATTATGAAACTAGGGAAAAAAAAAAAAAAAAAAAATCAGAGGCTGCTAATTAGGATATACTCCAGTTCTCCAAAAGCTCCATATTAATGACATTACGATTGCGAGCGCAGGGAAAACAGATGCCAGGAAGAATCACCTCGGTCAGCACCCGTGGCCAACAGCTGCTTTTCTTTTTTTTTTTTTTTATTTTTGGGGCTTTTTTTTTATAGACAGGTCTTAAAAATTCAGCCTGCAAATTCCCTGTAAGATCGACTTGTTGTTTTCCTCCTCTTTGAGCAAACGTGCAAGACTCGGTGGAACAGTCTTTACTCTTTACATGTATTTGCATGTATTCTTTTCCCATTAGAATGGGAAAAGAAAAAACAAGGGTTGAGGATGAGGTACAAATGATGACAGCCACAGATGCATCCCCTGCATCCCCCATTAATTGTAGTTCTCTGGTTTCCAGATAAACCAAAATCATGATTTTACCAGTGGCTGTGAAGGTTTATAAACAAGGTTTGCAAAGGAGGGGGAGCTGGATTTGAAATGTGTTCCTCCTTGACTTCTGTGAGTGCCAAAAGCATTGTGAGGCATGTCTTCTGCTGAAGGTTTCAAGCTGAAAAGTCTGACTGGAGCACTTGTGCTGCCAGACACAACTGTTTTTCAGCACAATCCACAAATAAGACATTGGAGCGTGTTTCCAGGTGAAAGGAAAATTGCCTGACAGGTATTTCTGGAGCTGCAAGCCCAGAGAGACACTGCCTTATAAAAGTCAGCTCATCAAAATGCCACGATTTTTCAATTTTCTCAGATGACCAACGCAGTGAGTGGATGAAATGGTGCTGAACGTGCAGGGCCAGGGAAAAGTGAGTTCATGAATTTTAGAGTTTATAAGAGCTTCCTCTCCTGAAAGTGTCCAAGGCCAGGTTGGACAGGGCTTGGAGCCACCTGGGATAGTGGGAAGTGTCTCTGCCCATGGCAGGGGGTGGAACAAGATGCTCTTGAAGGTCCTGTCCAACCTGACCTTGATGGCCTCCAGGGATGGGGCAGCCACAGCTTCTCTGGGCACCCTGTGCCAGTGTTTTACCTCTCTCATTGTAATAAACGCGTTCCTTACATCCAGAACTTGGAGAACAACTGGGGACCCACCTCTTTATCCCCTGCTTTGAGGCAGGAAAATAAGTGAGATTAATTTTTTTTACTCCAGCAGCATCACCTAAAGCCTTGAAAGCACAGAGTCCCCCACTCACAACTGCGCGAAGCAATTTCTTCTCCCACTCATCAGCAATACTGAGGAAGTGTTAGATGGAGTGTTAATTACCTATAAATGTGATTTATCAGCTGGAAACAATACAAGACACCCACCAACCATCATTTACAAGCAACTGGCCAAGCATGAGGGCACCCAGTCCTGGGCAGACTGGGATTGGCACGTTGCAGATAACAAATTAATACAACCAGAGGGATTCAGCTGCATTTGATGGTTTAGTTGGAGGCATTATTTCCAACCTTTTAATAGGCTTATTTACAGGAATTAGTCCTTTAATGCTCTGTGCTTGTGTATCCAGGGCAGTGTAAGCTGGCTGGATGCAACCACAGAGAGAACATCTGCTTTTGTGAGCATTTAGGGAAATTACTGCCAATTACATGGATGGCAGGTGAGGGCAGCTGGGGAGGGAGGATCTGCCAGGAGGGATGAGGAGCCTTGCTGGAAGCTGATGTGAGCAGGAAGTGCCCTTGGAACAGAAATATCTCAGTAAAAAGGAGCTGCTGTTGCCCAGAGTGCCACAAAAACACCCAAAGCAAGGAAAGGATTTTCAAGGCCTGCAGAGTTTGGGGGTGATCCCTGCATCAAGGGAAATTTAAGTTGGATATCAGGAAAAAGTTTTTCACGGAAAGATGATAAAGTTCAGGAATTTTCTGCTTGGGGAGGTGGTGCAGTCCCCATCCCTGGGTGTGTTTAACAAAGCCTGGATGTGGCACTGGGTGCCAGGGTAGAGTTGAGGTGTTGGGGCTGGGTTGGACTGGATGATCTTGAAGGTCTCTTTCAACCTGGTCATTCTGTGAATTCTCTGAATCCCTGTAATCATTCACACTGTCAGCACTGTGAGCAAATCAGTCTCCCAAATATTTCTTCTCGCCACACCCTGCTTGCCCCCAGTGGCTCTATTTCCACCTTTATCTTTCTTTCTTTTTTTCCATCTGTTTTCCATCAATTTTTCTAACCTGTCTTTCTTCATCTTCCCATCTCCCATGCCCCAGAGGGGTGTCCTTATCTAAATGCTGCAGGCACAGGACATGGAGCCAAACCAAGCTGGGCACCTTCCATCATCGCTCCTGCTATAAACACATCATGTAAAAATACATTTATGGGTGTGACCAGAAGGCCAAGGGAGGGGATTCTGCCTCCAGTGCTGTGTCCAGCTCTGGGATCTCCAACATCAAGAGGACTTGGAGCTGCTGGAGTCAAGGAGGAGTCCAGGAGATGCTCCAAGGGCTGGGGGTGCTCACCTGGAGAAGGTTCCAGGGAGAGCTGGAGACGGACTGGGGACAAGGGATGGAGGGACAGGACACAGGGAATGGCTCCCACTGCCAGAGGGCAGGCTTAGATGGGATATTGGGAATTAGGAATTGTTCCCTGTGAGGGTGGTGAGGCCCTGGCACAGGATGCCCAGAGCAGCTGTGGCTGCCCCTGGATCCCTGGAAGTGCCCAAGGCCAGGCTGGACAGAGCTTGGAGCACCTTGGGACAGTGGAAGGTGTCCCTGCCCATGGATGGGGGTGGAACTGGATGATCTTTAAGCTTCCCTCCAACCCAAACCATCCTGTAATTCTATATTTCTTAGATTTATATACCTATAAACCTATTATAAACCAAATAAAATGTAGCTACTACAAATTATATCTAGATTTTGCTATAAACCTACAATTAACCCAATATCACTGCAATAAACATATTTCCTGCTGCCTGAAGATTGTAAGAACTAGTCCTAAACACCATGGTGGGTACAAGCCCCTGCTGGTACCAACACAAAACCTAATGTTCAGTAGTTCTGAAAAATATATAATTAAAATGCAGCTTCTTATCTTTGAAGTGATCAACCAACATCCTGGGACGACTGACTTTTAGCCCTCCCATGTTATTCACAATTCATCCTCTATTTTCATCTCCCCAACAAAAGGCTGAACCCAACTGTATTATTGTGAGCCAGGGCTTTTATCTCCAGCCTTTGGAGCAGTCAAGGCATGGCACAGAACAATGGCTCTCACAGGAGAACAAATACAATCTGAACAAAAATACCCTGTTGCTAAGGTCTAAACCAGCCTTTTTTTTGGGTAGCTGGGAATTCCAGAGCACCTCATAGTAAAAAAAAAAAAAAAAAACAAAAAAACAAACCCCCCCCCCCAAAAAAAATCCAACCAACCAACCAAACAAACAAAAAAAACCACCCCAAAACAAAACAAAACAAAAAAAAAAAAAGAGAATTAGGACTTGGATAGGAAAAGTAACCTGACATTCAGCACTGCTGTGTGTTCTTCCCTCCAGGATGGCATTGAAAATTCGAGTATGACATAAAACCAAGGAAAAGGAAAGTTGAAGTTGGAGGAGCAAGCCCAGAGGTCCATGGAGATGCTGGGGAGGTCCAGATGGGACCTCCTCCTCTCCAGGAAAGCCCCAGCTCAAACCACAACGATTTCTCTTATGAAATCCAGCCCAAAAGCAACCACAGAGCAGCTGTGTGTGGTTCCCACATCCTCAGCCAAGGGAGCAGCACCTGCTTCTGCTTTTGGGGTTCAGGAGAGAAATGCTCCTCCCCAAGGAACCCAAGGAACCGGGTCTGGCTGTGGTGTCCTCCCCACCAAACACAAGGGTTTCCAGCAGCAATGGGGCTCTGGGGTCAGGAAAAGCACAACTGACAGCCCTGGCAAGGTGGGATATTGGGTGAGGGGACAGCAGAGCCATGGTGGTCCATAGAAGCCACCAGCCTCCATGACCAGCCCTTCTTCCTCCCCTCTAGATGGAGCTGCAGGAGAAGCCTGAGGTCCCTCCCTAAAGTGAAGGTGGATACACCCCATCATCTCCAGAACAGAACCACACAGTCATGGAATGGTTTGGGCTTGAAGACACCTTAAAAACCATCCAGTTCCAACTCCTGCCATAGTGGTGGCCTTGAATGGAGCAATGATCATGGAATGGTTTGGGTTGGAAGGGACCTGAAAGATCATCTTGTCCCAAACCCTCTGCCATGGGCAGCGACACCTTCCACCATCCCAGGTGGCTCCAAGCCCATCCAACCTGGCCTTGGGCACTGCCAGGGATCCAGGGGCAGCCACAGCTGCTCTGGGCACCCTGTGCCAGGGCTCAGCACCCTCACAGGGAGGAATTTCTTCTCAATATCCAACCCTGCCCTTTGTCCTGTCACCTGCACCTCAAGTTCCTGAGGGAATTTCATTATTACCACTTTAATCATTCCATCCTGCCACCTACCAGTAAAACTCCCATCAAGGCAAATCAAAAAAATCCAGAGCCCCCCAAAATAATGCTCCCATCCTTTGGTGAGGCAATCCTGTGCTGAGAACCTGCTCAAAAGTCTGGAAGAGCTGCTGAGCTCAGGGACACCACAGAGGCAGCAGCTGCAGGAAGGAACAGCTCCTCTGGAGTGGCTGGAGTTTGGGTTTGCACAAATATTTATGGACACGCAGCAGTGAAGAGATGAATTCTGGACATTTCACGTGCAAAACAAACACAGAGAGGGAATTTCAAGTTTCCTTGATGACAGCAGAGCCTGGATGCATATGGAAGAGACAGCAGAGTCAAGGTAATGCTGGAATTCAGTTTTTTATGACCCATTTTGCTTTTTTCCCAATAAACAAGGTCTCCCTGAGCAGCCATTAAACATCAGCATTTGTCACTTAGATTTTAGTGATATGAAAACAAACATTAAGAGGCTATGACAGAGCTCAAATCCCCCTGTGTTAGGCACCTAAGCCAAACAAAATTATGCTGGATTAAATTCATTTCCATCCCAGGCAGAAGGACAGAGCCCTCCACTCAGGTTAAATCATTCCAACAGCAACGAAGACGACAGCACCCGAGACATCCCCATCCTTGAAAGTCCTTGCTGTTCCTTTCAAAAGGCTTTGAAAAGCAGCTTTCCTACAAAAACACCCATTTCCATCACGCCCTGGAGAGGAACATAATACACAGAAGGCTCCTCAGTGTTGCTGTTAAATAAGAGACCCCCCAAACCAGGCATGAAATGGTACAGGAGCTCCCACGAACAGAGAGGGCTTTCTGTGCCTGCAGGGACACAACACCAACTCTGTTGCTCCACACCAGGACAGTGTTTGGTGGTGCAAGGGCCCAGCCTGACAAACTCATCTCGTTTTTACAGGGTCACGGCATGGGTTGGGTTGGAGGGGACCTAAAACCCATTCAGTTTCACCTCCCTGACATGGATAGAGACACCTTCCACTAGGTCAAATTGCTCCAGTCTGGTATTTAACATTTCCAGGGATGCAAGGGCAGCCACAGCTTCTCTGAGCAACCTGTGCCTCCCCACCCTCACAGGGAATGATTTATTCCTAATATCCCGTCCATCCCTGCCCTCTGGCAGTGGGAGCCATTCCCTGTGTCCTGTCCCTCCATCCCTTGTCCCCAGTCCCTCTCCAGCTCTCTTGGAGCCCCTTTAGGCCCTGCAAGGGGCTCTGAGCTTCCCCAGGATCCTTCTCTTCTCCAGGTGAGCGCCCCCAGCTCTCCCAGCCTGGCTCCAGCCCTTGGAGCAGCTCCTTGGACTCCTCTGGATTTGCTCCAGCAGCTCCAGGTCCCTCCTGTACTGAGGATCCCAGAGCTGGACACAGCACTGGAGGTGCAGCATCTTGAGAGCAGAGCAGAGAACAGAATCCCCTCCCTTGACTTGTTGGCCACCCTTCTTTGGACACAGCCCAATTCTATTTCTGTGCTGTGAGCTGGCTCATTTTTCACCCATCAGCATCCCAAAACCCTCCTGGGCAGGGCTGCTCTCCATCCTTTCACCCCCCAGTCTGTTCTGACCCTGGGAATGCCCCAACCCAGGCACAGGACCTTAGACTTGGCCTTGTTTAGCCCCATGAGGATCACAAGGTCCCTCTTCCTCAGCCTGCCAAGGTCCCTCAGCACGGAATCCTGTCCCTCACGTGAATCACCTGCACCTCTCAGCTTGGTGCCACCACTTCTGACTCCTTGCCATGCACCCTGAGGCCATCCTGCCTTAAATCCTCCTTGTTGTCCTTAGTCCAAACCAAATCCAGTCCCATCCTTCTGTGACTCACATCTCCAAGCCATGCCCTGTCCCAAACCAGCCATTCCTGGATGATAATCTATGGGATTGGTTCATCCCAAATGGGTGATGCTGTACCCCAAACCATGCCCTGTCCCAAACCAGCCATTCCTGAATGATTATCTGTGGGATTGGCTCATACTACATGGGTGATGTTGTACTCCAAGCTATCACCTGTCCCAAACCAGCCATTCCTGGATGATTATCTGTGGGATTGGTTCATCCCAAATGGTGATACTGTACCCCAAGCCATCCCCTGTCCCAAACCAACCCTTCCTGGATGATTGTCTATGGGATTTGTTCATCCTACATGGGTGATGCTGTACCCCAAGCCATCTTGTGCTTGCACAGCAGTGAAGGGAGACCTGTAATCCTTCCATAACCAAATGAAGGGATCTTCCAAAGAGGAGGGAGAAAAGGAGAAGATGTCATTTTGGGACATGCAAAAGGCTTAAAACCAAAATCCTACGGATGGAAAAGGGGCAACATGTAATACACAGACAGCAATGGGGATGTTATGAGCAGTCAGTTCATTACAGGGTT
Organism: Melospiza georgiana; assembly: GCF_028018845.1. Classification (NCBI taxonomy): domain Eukaryota; kingdom Metazoa; phylum Chordata; class Aves; order Passeriformes; family Passerellidae; genus Melospiza; species Melospiza georgiana. The sequence goes on from NC_080434.1 coordinate 69,302,032, forward strand.
ATTTGTGGACACAGCAGTGCTGGGTTCATGGTTGGACTCAATGATCTGAGAGGACTTTTCCAACCTAAATGATTCTGTTTCTACCTTAGTAACACCCTCATGTTAGGGCAGTGATCTCAAAGGAACCATCTCCATATGATTTTATTTCAATTTCTCCACATAATTTCAGAGATCCAGATGTGATTTCCACAAGTGCCTTAACTTAAACATGAACCAATCAGCCTCCACTCCTCTGTGGAGAACTTTCCTCTGCTCCTCTCCCCCACAGGCATCCATCCCATGGGTTCTGGGTGTGATCTGCCTGCTTGCCTGCTTTTAAAACCCAAGTTTGCCAGATGTTCTGGGATCTCTTTATATCCTGTGTACATCCCTGATGCTCTGAGGTACAAATATGGGTACAATTACACATTTGGATGCTATGTAATGAGTGCTCCCCATCTCCCACTCTGGGAGCTGTAGGAAGGGCACACCTGGAGTTTTTGGAGAACATGGTGCCACCCTCATTCTCAGTAAATGAATTATCCCAAGAGCAGTGCAAGGGATTCACTTTGCTGAGGGAAAATCTGGTATCTCCACCACCAGTCTGCAGAGGCTGAAGACAAAGAATTCCTGGGTGGAATTCTGACTGTTCCCAGCTCCAAAGCAGTGAAGGTGACAGGCACAGCTCAGCCTCTAAAGCTGATTTTGCACCATTGGAAATGACTGGAAAGGGAGAGCACAGAGAAAAGCAGGGCAAGCCCTGCTCTCTCCAGGTGGCCTTTCCTGGCAGCAGCAGGACATTTCAGCTGTGGGACACTCTTAAACCACCTGGAGGAACCAGTTATTCATGGCAGAAGCTGAGACATCATTAAGAGTCAAGGAAGGAACATCAGCAATGGGGTGACTTTTAATGCTTGCTGGTGTGGACTGGAATGAAAATTAATGAGTTTGAAATGAAAGGCCACCCATCCCAACTCACACCCCAACACATCTCTGGCTGTGACATTAATGTAGGGCCAGGATCAACCCAACCCCATCTTTCCCAGACCTATCTGGACACAGAGATGAGATCCCCAAAAACACCTCACATTATCCAGCCTGGTGGCACTGCCATGGGCTGTTTTCCATCCCCGCCTGATTCTCCCCCTGCTCCTCAAAGAGGACACTTGGAGGGACAGGAGAAGCTGTAACACATCTCTGGAAGCTGCTTTAGTACCAAGGGAAAGACCTGGAGGGAAGGGAAGGGAAGTTTCAGGTGATTTGGCTGAAGGATGCAGCTGTTGCTGAGCAGCTTTAACTCCTCTCATCCCAGATCAGCTCCTCAGATTTTACCAGGACCTTTCCAGATGTTCCACTTGCTGGAACGATGCCACGTTTGTGTGTCAGACTAAACATCTGTGCTTTTAAGCCTGGGATTTTCAGATCAGATCTATGTGTTTGGAGGGGGAAAATAACAACACAAATTGTCTGTAAGGGGAGTTCCATTGAACAGAGCCACCATTATTTCCTCCTCCCCATCCCCCACATGAGCCCTCCTCCCTCCACAGGCAAAGCTTTTCAACAGATTTCAGGAAAATGTGGAGAAAAACAATATTGTACATTTTCTGTGGTCAGGCTTTTCCTGTTAAGTCAGAGAGGAGCTACCAGAAACAGAGCCTGCAGTTGGCATCTTCCCCTCCTGCCTCACTGCTTCAGGGGAGCACCAACCAAACTTGGGATCTGGAGCTTGAGGACCAGCTGGGAGCCCAGTGTGACCTGGGAAAGGGGCTGGTTCACCCCATGGGTGTGTGCACCACTCCTGCTCTTACAGGGCAGGGAGTGATGGAAGGATCACTGGAAGTGGTGACAGGATCCCTCCAGTTTGGGCTTCAGCGGCTCCATAAATCTCCATCAGCTCCACTTTTCCACCCTCCCAGCTCTCACTGCTGGAGCAGCCTTTGGTCCCCACCCTCTCTTGAAGACAAGAGTTAAATATTTCTGTGCTGACAGCTGGCTCTAATTTTTGGTCAGCTGTGGGGAACAGGATCTGTGTCTCTGGGCTGATGCTCCATCAGAAGGGCACTCAGTGTCCCACCATCAGCATCACCTTGTGCCTCAGCATCTTTGTTCTCTCACTGCACCTCCTCACAGGGAAGAATTTCTTCCCAAAATCCATCCAAACCTGTCCCTGCTGTCCAGCACCACTCCAGGGTCTTCCCTGTGTCCCACAAGATCCTCATGGCCCAGCAGCATTTTCATGTGGGGCTTTTGCTTCTTTCCCATTTTAAATGGGATGCTGGAACACAGCTGGGATGTAGAACACCAAAACTGGGGATTTAACAGCCCGGCAGGTAAAAACCATGAGTCACAAAGCACAGGAGCACTCAGGGACATCAAACTGCACGAGGCCTGCAGTAACCTGAGCACTGGGGGGTGGGAGGAGGGAAACCTGGCACCCAGCAGGTCCCTGGAGCAAAGCATTCCCAGAACCACACCTACAAGGTTCTGGGAATTCTCACCTGCCATGAGCCAGGGAGCCAGCCTGGAAGGAGGCGACAACCAGGGCAGCCAAGGACAGTGAAATGTCCCAAAGTTTTGCCATCACCTCCGTCCTTCCTCGTTGTCAGCAGCTTCAGCCTTGGGGAACTGGATATTATTTCAGCCTGACAGAATAACAGCATCAGGTTTTTGTGTGTGTCCCTGTGCACCCAGCTCCCCTCTGCCAGCCCACTTGAGCTCTTTTCACCCTTTTTATAGAGGAAACCAGCACCAGGATCAAAGGAGGCTCCTGGGGGAGAGGCTGATGGGAAAGGGCAGGAACTGTCAGTGAGGAGATGGGGCTGAGCAAAGTGAGGGCTTGTTCCTTTGTGCTGCAGCCTCTGGCCATGTAACCTGAGTGGCAGCACAGATTATGCTGAGTAGCAGAGGAAGCAGAGAGGAAAACACCTGTGTCTGAGTTGATGGAAATACTGGGGGACTGCATGAAAGGGAGAGCTGCTTCTGCTCCTCCTGAGTGTCACTGCTCTGGGTCATGCTAAAAAAGGTTCAGTGTTGCTTTGCTTATTTTTCTCTCAGTTCCATCAGGTTCTGTGTGCAAAGAGGGCTGCCAGATGATATTTAATGCCTCAAATACAGGCAACTCAAATACAGGCCCTCAAATGACCCCAGGTTTTACTGGGAGAGGAAAATTTGATTTCAAGTCTTACCTTGGAAGTCCTTTGGTTGAACTAGATGGAAGAGGCTCTATTGGGAAATGAAGCAAACACAAGGAGGTGTTAATTCCCTGCGGAACCAAGCCCTGGCATTCCCACAGGATGGACCAACAGGAGTGGTCTTTCTCCTTCCTTTTCCCCAGCAAAATGAGAAGCATCTCCAACATTGGGCTATTCCGTGCCTACCAAGACATCTGGGGTTTGGGTGGAAGAACAACTAAAGGTTTTCATGCAACTCCTCAGTCTCCCCACACATCCATCTATCTCTGGTGTGCTTTGAGAGCAAAATCCATGTTAAGGCAGGGAAAAGTGGATTTTAGTTTTTTTTATGGATCCTTTGCAGTTCTTTGATCCTCTCAGCACCTCTGGGAGCACAGATCCCAGCCTGCTGCTTGCTCACACACTGAGGGAGAGAGGAAAGCTCTCAGGGATCTGCATCATGGATGTTCAAAGCCTTCTATTCACCTTGGGCTGTGTTATCCAACTCTTTTCAAGGAGGACTCCTTGTGAAAGTCAGTTAAAGGCAGGGCCAGCCTGTATTTACCTTGGCACCTGATTGCCTTCCAGAGCCCTCCTATTTCCTCCCTGAGTAATTAATTAATGGCTTGTCAGTGAGGAGAGGAGGAATAAAGAACTTCACCCCATTATTCCCAAGTCTTTTGCCACTGTGGCCAAGCCCTTGACCATGCCCAACACCTGCAGTTTGTCACAGTATTGGGAAATACAGAAACTACCAATAAAAACCCTGTGATCCTTCTTTTAGGATGTTACAGGGATTAAGGTGCTTCCAAAGATGAGATGCAAGGTCACCCACAAGTGCTGGAGCTGATAAACAACCCCAGAACTGCTTTATAATCTCTGCCAAACAAGTCCAGTATATCAGAATAAGGTTCAGAAAGGTGAAACACCTGTTATATATAATTTCCAAAGCTCCTGCTGAGGGGGATAAAAAATAAAATCCAAATAAAATCACTCCTTGCTGCTGCTGCAGAAAGCTTTAATCCCAGGCTCCAGGAGCTTTCTCTCCCAAATTCAGCACATTGGAACACACTGCTGTTGCCCAACTAACCCATATTTTTTTTCTCCCTTTATGAACTGGGTGAATAAGTTCATAAAATCACAAAACCATCTTATTTCCACTGAGAAAACCCAATTCCCTCCGAGCAAGGTGCAATCCCAGCCTCGCCGAGTCCCCTCCTGACCCATTTACGGAAGTGCTGCCGCGAGGATTTCGGCCTGATCCGCCCTGGAAAAGCCTAAAATTACACTGCCCTACAAAGAGCTGGGATAAATCGACCCCTCTAAGCAAAGGGGTTGCCAGGCTTTTATCTTTTATCTTACAAATTTTATCTTGCCCCCATTGTTGGCTGACGCTGGAGCGGAATAATGAGACGATGCGGGGCTCTACGGGGCACGATTGGAAAACTCTGCCTTAGCAACTCAATTGTGTTCCTGATGCCTGTGCTGGCTTTTATACACAGCTACTGGTTTGGAAAGCTGCTCCTGATTGCACACACTCACCCCATAAAGATGCATTTATGATTTTCTTTCACTTATTTTTTGCCTGGTGTTACGGTGAAGGAAATGAATTGTGAGGTTTGGGGCTGGGATGGAGAAGTGTTTTTATAAAAAAGTCTGGGGGGGATTGTTCTGGTTGGGTTTTCGTGCCCTTCATCCAGTCTAGACATGAAAGTCTCAGGATGCAGATGATTTCCACCTCTCTGCAGAAATTGTGCCATGGTATTAAAAAAAGGGATGAAAGGAACAATAAGCACTGAGATGTGTCTAAAATTAGAGGTTTACAAAACAATCTGAGTTTATAATATCCCCAGTACAATAAAAGCCAAGAGCAAGCAGGCCAATTATTTAAAAACTGCAGGATAAAAGGAAACCTTGATCAAAACTGTTATCAGGGGAACAAATCTATCTTTATTGTGTTGCTGACTGAAATAACTTTTCTAAAATTGCCACTATGCTGCTAAGAATTAGCTAAATAGAACCAACACACCAAAATCAAAACTGCCTTGTCCAAACCATCAACATGACAGCAGCCCACAGTTCTTCCCTATTTTCTGCCAAGGTTTAAATTCCAGTGTGGTTTTCACTCTATGCACCTTCACTCATCACATAGAAAATGGATGAGTTGATTTCCATGTGATCTTCAGTTAAATTTGCATTTTGTGTCTCAAGTGGTAGCAAAGCTGCAGTTCCAGGACTTTAAGTGAATGGGTAAATTAAGAGGAAAACACCAAAATTGTGTTTGCTTTGCTGGTGTTATTATTTTTAATATTAATCTTAAACAAGGAGCAAAATTGATACAACAGCAGTGCCAGAAATATCCTCCTCCTTCTGCCAGGGGAGATGAAAATGTCGTTTAAAATACTGGAGGGAAAATAATATTTACAAATCACTGCTGAGAGGAGGGATGCAGAACCAGCAGGGGACTGGAGATTATGCAGCATCCAACTTCTGCTGTCCCTGACCACTGGGAGAATTCAGGAGGAATTTAGAGTTGGCAAGGGGATAAAGTCACTGTCAAGGAGGATGAACTTCTCATTTGAAAAGCCATCTTTTCTTCTGAGGGTAGAGCAGATCCTCCAGAAACATGACCTTGCTCTTGTGTGAGGGAGTGAAGTCTCTCACTTCAGAAAGTGAGAGACCCTGTGAGCAGTTGTGCATTTTGTGACCATTTTGGGTTCATCTTGGGTTCATTTTGTGACCATTTTGGGTTCACCTGGGATGTAGCCCTGGCTGGGCTCTTGTGCTGCCCAAGGTGCATCCATTGAGGCCTCCTAATAAATCCCTGCTTTATAAAGTCACTGTCAGGGAGGATGGAGTTTTCCTTTGAAAAGCCATCTTTTCTTCTGAGGGTAAACCAGATCCTCCAGAAACCTGACCCTGGTTTTGTGTGAGGGAGTTAATGTGCTCTGAGCACAGATCCTGGGGAGATCTCCACAGGCTTTTCCTGAGGAGAGGTTCAATTCTTGCACATGAAATAAGAAAATGCGAGCCCTGAAGGAGAGAATCAAATAAAGATGGGCACTGCAGTGCCCATGGCCTCCAAACCAGGCATGTGTGGACTCTGTTCACATGCACCCCTGTATCTCCAGGACAAAGACAACCATGGAGCTGGATTTGCTCAACTGCACCACACAAGTTGCTCCTTTACCCAGTGCTCTCTAATCCTCATCTTCACTGCTCCAGCTCTCTCTAACCCAAGAATTCACACTCAGCACTAAACCAAACTCAATCCATCTCCTTCCTAAATGTTACACACAGTCCACTTTCTCACTTTTCCCTCCTCCCACGTCCTACAGCTGTTTCCTCCGTCACAACCATCATTCCTAGGTAAGAAATGATTCCCAGATCTCCCCATTCCTCCTTGGAAATCCATACCAAGTCACAGATCCTTGCTTTTCTCCCCATCAACAGGCACAGCACTCACCTCAGTAGTAAACAAGGTTGGTGGCAAAGCACTCATGGCCATCAAGCTGTGATTCAGCCAAGACACACCAAGGGCCACGAAATTTAATGTTACAGCTGGGGCAAATCCTAACCTGCTTCACAAGGGTTCCTCATCACCAACCTGCAGGATGACCAAGGGGAAAAGAGAGGGGAAATAAAGAGTTCATGGCCAGCTACAGGGTACCCAGAGAAGCTGTGGCTGCCCCTGTGACGCCTCAGGTTTTGGCTTTTCTGTTTTTCACATTCTGTGCTGCTTTAGTGTCTGGGTCTGGGTTTCATATGAGGGGATGGTGAGCTCTGTGCACAGAGCAGGGAGACAAAACAATTCCTGCTCCAGCTGGGGACCAAGGACAAATGATCCAAATCTCAGGCCCAAGAGCACAAACACCGTGGGCTGAAAAGAGAAAAACAAGAAGGATGGGACTGCATGGGCTGGGGCTGGAATGGGACAATTAACTCCAATATGCAAATGGAGCAAAATTATAAAAGTGAGAGACCCCGTGACCAGTTGTGCATTTTGTGACCATTTTGGTTCATCTTGGGTTCATTTTGTGACCATTTTGGTTCATCTTGGGTGCAGCCCTGGCTGGGCTCTTGTGCTGCCCAAGGTGCATCCATTGAGGCCTCCTAATAAATCCCTGCTTTATTCTTTAGCTCTGTCTAACCTCTGTTCTGGGTCAGCCTTCTCTAGGCATTGCCTGGATCTCTGGAAGTGTCCAAGGGATCATTGGATGGGCCTTGGAGCACCTTGGGATGGTGGAAGGTGTCCTTGCCCATGGCAGGGGATGGAATGAGATGACCTTTAAAGAACCTTTCCAACCATTCCCACTCATACCCAAATATCCACCAGGCTGAGCTTTAATGCCCATTCTGTGATACTATAATGACACATTCTGCCCCAACTTCTTCCCCATCCTGCCCCAATTTCTTCCCCATTCTCAGAGCTCATGGAGCAATAATAAACAGGATTTTTTGTGGGTGAAAGTCAAGGAAAAGCTGTTCAGATCTCAGTGAAACCATTTTCAGTTCACAGGCTCCCATGGACACCAGGCAGTTTTGAGAGATGCCTCAGCTGCAGGAAGGGGAAGAGCACTCCCTGCAAAGATGGTTACACCCTCCTAAACCTAGAATCACAGCAGGGGATATAAAAAAAACCTTTTAAAATTAAAAATATTTCATAGTAGCAGAATCACAGCTCAGAACAGCAACCTTGTAAGCAGTGACAGACCCCTGAGGCCACCACACTCCTCAGTCCAGTGCCCTTCCCAGGAGGAAAGGGGTTTTTTTCCCCAGGAGGAAATGAAAACCACATGGACTGGCCAGGGAAGGGATCAATTAGACCATCTGGTCCTACCCACCACGCAGCAAAAACTGCTCCCTACAAGAAATTTCCCCAATTGCTTTATCCAGTCTCACTTGAAAAGTCCAAAGCAGTGGAGTTTCCAGCTCTTCTCCTGGGATATGATTTCTCCCTGCAGGAAGCCTTTCCTAGCAAGATTTTCCTTTTGAAAATGTCTTCATTTCAATTTGCTGCCCCCCTCTCTCCCCTGCCTGTGAGCGTTTGTGAACTACACTAATGAAACAGATTAATACCAAAAAGGAATTACAATTTAGGAATAAATTAGTTTATTTTCCTTTTATCCTCTACCAAAACCCCTCAACATGTCAAAGGAAGTCAGAGTCTCCCTGAAATCTTCCTTTTTAAATTGGTCCCACTGCTCATAATTACACCTCCCCTCTATCCATACAAGTTACTTTGTTTTTCTTTTCCCCTTCTCCTTTTTTAGGGAGGAAGGAAAGGAAGCAGAGAAAAGAGTAAGAAAGGGTGGGATAAGGGGACAGGGCAGAGGGACCCATCCCATCTGCTCAGCCTTAACTGCTTCCAACACTCCCCAAGTGTCTGAAAATGAAGTTATGATTCTGGTGTTGCCTGATGAATATTTTCAACTTCATTCCAGATGAAGGATGTGAGTTTATCCAATAATTGGGTTTTCTGCACCAGGAAACAGCTTCCACTTCCCAGAAATACCAAGGAGAAAGGCTGAGACGTGGCCAAATCGTGGGCAGCAGCTTGGAGAGAAAAAGGAGTAAGGGCTCAAATGCTGCCCCAAAGAAATAATTGCTCACAAATGTTGGGAGGGCTGCAAGAGACAAACAAAGCCCCAAACACCCACCAGGCTGGAGGTTGAGCACACACTGATAAAGGGTGTCAAAAATGCAATGGTTTCAAAAAATGCCCTTGAAAAAGTACTGGGTGGGAAAACTCTGCTTCAGCCACCATCCTACTTCCCCAAAGGATTTTATATTCATATCTGGTGGTAAAAAATATTCTAATTTATTACCAAAAATGGTTATTTTGGGCTTGATCTTCAGCAAATAATGACCCACTGGATTCAAGAGCCTGCTGCCACTTCAAGGTCCTCCCCCTGGGGCAGGGACACCTTTCACCAGCCCAGGTTACTCCAAGCCCCATCCAACCTGGCCTGGAACACTCCCAGGGATGGGGAAATACAGGGATGGAAATCAGAACTCATTAAAGGCTGTTCCCATCCCAGAGATGCCCAGCTCAGTGTCACTTTTTAAAGGTTTCCACTCCTGCCAGGAGTTTTGCTGGGATCTTGTCCAAAACCATCCAAACGTGTGTAAATCCTTGCCATAAAAGGATCTGAAGGCCAATGGGATTTTTTTAGGTGGGAGGGCTGCTCCAGGTAGGAAAACCCATCAAGTTTTGTGGTAAAAACTATTCTAATTTATTACCAAAAATGGTTATTTTGGGCTTGATCTTCAACAAATAATGACCCACTGGATCCAAGAGCCTGCTGCCACTTCAAGGTCCTCCCCCTGGGGCAGGGACACCTTTCACCAGCCCAGGTTACTCCAAGCCCCATCCAACCTGGCCTGGGACACTCCCAGGGATGGGGAAATACAGGGATGGAAATCAGAACTCATTAAAGGCTGTCCCCATCCCAGAGATGCCCAGCTCAGTGTCACTTTTAAAGGCATCCACTCCTGCCAGGAGTTTTGCTGGAGATCTTCACTCCCTCTTGTCCAAAACCATCCAACCATGTGTGTAAATCCTTGCCACAAATGGATTTGAAGGCAAATAGGATTTTTTTAGGTGGGAGGGCTGCTCCAGGTAGGAAAACCCATTGAGGAAGATGTGAGGGAAGCTCACACTGCAGAGGAACTCTCTGCTTGCTTCAGCAGCAACATTTAATTCCCACCCTTGTACAGCATGTTCTGATATTTAAAAATATTCAGCTGACTTCCACATCTCCTGTGCCCTTTATTTTTCTGACAGCTTCTCCTGGATGGGAAGTACAGGAAAATCCAAACTGCAGCAACAGAGCAAAGAGCCAGGAACCACTGCAGCCACTGCCCCGGGGCCAACTTTGGGGTGGTTTTGTTTAAAACACGACTTTTAGAGAGCTGTAAGAATAAATATATATTCTAAACCCTCTAACACTTATTAGAGGTCTAAAAAAAAAAGGCAGTTTTGGAAATAGGAAGTGCAAACCCAAAGGGAAAGGCAGAGCACAGGGAGGCAGCCTGCCCTTCCCTGTCTCCCTTTCTTGGCTGCAGGGAGCAGCAAGGAAGTGATTATAAAGCATTTATTTGTAAAATCACAGCCAATAAATCCAAGAGCAACAACAGCAGCCTCCCTCACACTGCTCTGTCCATGGGTGGGGGGAAATGAAGGAGAGCTGAGGTCTGACCAGCAGGCAGGTGCATGGCTGCAGAGCTTCACTCCCAAAATTTTTGGGAAGAGTTCAAGCCTATAAAGTGAAATATTCACCCAGACTGCCTCTTACCTCTGCTTCTTGAAGCTCTAGAAAATAAAAAAAAGCCTTAGAAAGGAAATGACAGTTGTGCAATGAAAATGCCTGAAAAGGTTAAAAAGGAAAAAAAAAAAAAAGGACTGGGCTGTTGAATGAGGAAATGAGTAAGGGAGAGCAAGAGAAAATAAAACAGTACAGAAAAAGCCATCTAAATTCTCCTCCCCTTTCCTGGATACAAATACCAGCACAAGAAAACCGTAGGAAGCGAATCTGACTGCTTTGAAAATCACTGAGGTCAAAAGCCTGACAGAAGAAAGGAAAAAGGATTAAACAAAGGGATGATATAATCTATCCAGCTATAATTCAAACCTTGGAGGTATAAATAGCTCCACTACAGGCCTCAAGTCAACCACTAATTTACACTGCAATCAGGAGGGGGAGGCAGATCCCCATCCCCACAAGCAGATTAATCCTTAATTGCTCATTTTTGCATTTCTGACACCTTTCTTTGAAGTACCAAAGCTGGTACCATCTCACAAAATGCCTGGCAAGCCTGAAAATTGGAGAGATGAGCCTGGCTGCTGCTTGTTTGGGTCCCAGATGCTGCTGTGGGTCCTGAGTGCAGAGAAGAAAGGAGATGGCCCCAATCCATGGGGATAAGAGAGGATCAAAGCCAGCATTTCCCAGTTTGACACAAAGGGAAGCAGGACTCCAATGGCGGCTCTGTGTTTCACAATGTTTTCCCAAGGCTTTAATTGCAGATAAATACTCACTGGGATATTCAAATACTTTTGAACACTTCAATCGCTTCAGAGGCTCTGTAAATCCCTCTAGGAATATTGGGGAGGATGGGGTGTGTGGTGTAAGAGCAGCAGGATCAGCAGGATCATCTGCTGGTGGCTCTCAGAGAGGGACACCCAACCCCTTCTCCTGTGCTGTGTCCTTGATTCATCTTGATCCACGTCAGGAAGGCAGGGACAGTGATGGGAAAAGAACTCTAGGTGAGCTCCTTCAGTCCCTGACACATCCTCTATGCAACTGCATTGATTTTTAGGGGAGAAATTCACAGAATCACAGAAATTCAAGGTTGGAAGAGACCTGTAAGATCATCAAGTCCAACCCATGTTCTAACAATTCAACTAGATCATGGCAGCAAGTGCCACATCCAGTCTTTTTTTGAACTCTTCGAGGGATGATGACTCCACCACCTCACTGGGAGATTCCTTCATTCCTTCGTTCTTCACCACATTCCCAACTTCTGAAGTTTGGTTCAAGAGCAGAACCCTTCCTGTGTGTCCATCCCATGTTCCCACGAGGAATGGCTGTGTCCTGACACGCCCTGCAATTGTCCTGTGGGTTAATTAACTCCCCTGCCCCTGTTAATGACCCTCACTGCATCCCAGCCTATCTGAATTGAATGAAAATGCCATCCTGGAGCCAGGATCATGGAATGGGATTCGGGCTGGAGGGATCTTAAAGATCAAGTCCCAACCCCTGCCATGGGCAGGGACACCTTCCACTGTCCCAGGGTGCTCCAAGCCCCATCCAGCCTGGCCCTGGGCAATGCCAGGGATCCAGGGGCAGCCACAGCTGCTCCAGGGCTCCCCACCCTCACAGGGAACAATTCCTAATTCCCAATATCCCATCCATCCCTGCCCTCTGGCAGTGGGAGCCATTCCCTGTGTCCTGTCCCTCCATCCTTTGCCCAAAGTCCCTCTCCAGCTCTCCTGGAGCCCCTTCAGGCCCTGAATTCCCCCTTCCCTGCTGCCCTCAATGTGGGATCACCCAGGGCACATCCAGCCTTTCATCCACCAACATCCCCAAGACTTTCAGGGCTGCCATTTCCCAAATCCCTGCTATTTTCTGCTGATGAGACACAGCATCCCATATAAAAATTCCTATCCTCTAAAACATCAGAATTTGTTTAACCAACAGCTTTCTCCTAACACCATCTCATCAGTCACCAGCCTCCATGGTGCCCAACCTCTGCCACACAAAACTTTGAATTATTCCTTTTGGGAAGCATCCAGCTTGATGCCACTATCAGGGGTGGTTTTATTTTTAATTTTTTTTTTTTTTTGTCTCAGTGGGTTATTTCATTAGGATGTGCCCCTGGAGTCCTTATTCCAGGCTGAATGTGCAGCTAGTGGGAAGAAAGACTTCTTGATGATGCATTTTCCTACCAAAATAGAAGCAGCATCTTTAAACACAAACAGATTTCAGCTTCCAGCACGACAGTCCCAGGGCAGGAGACTGAACCAGCTTTAACTACTGAAGCCACACAGGGAAGAATTTGTGAAAAAAAAAGGAAAAAAAAGAAAAAAAAAAAAGTGTGGTTTCTGCATTACAGCAGCCACGTGCTCCAGATGGATTCAATGCCATGTGGGCTGGTGAGAAAAAAAATAACTTTGCTCCTCCCCCGAAACAGAAGTTGGGACAATTCACATCAAAAGTGGATCAAGCACAAAGCAAAAGTCACCAAATGCTTCAAAAGCAGTGAATTGTACCAAATTCAGATGTTAAAGCATCACTGGGAAAAAAAAAACAACCCACAATGCTCTGTGGTATGAAACTCTGAAAATGTATGTTAAAAATTGTGTAACACAGAATTTTTCCATATTTTTGCTCCCAAGAATAAAGACTGGGATAAATCAACAGCTGAAAGGGCTGAATGTCATCTTGCTGTGAGCCTTTGTTCATAAAAATCAGAGTATGGATGAAATCATTCAAGCTGAAAGGAAGTGCAAATGTTTTAAGAGGTATTTTCCTTTGAAAAGCAAAAATCTGCCTCACGGTGAAGAGAAGGAGAAAATCAGTTCATGACATTTCTTTCCTTTTGTGACAGGGAAAATTGATTAAAATTATGATTGCTGCATAAGGAAATAAAGTCATTTCATTACCAGCAAGACATGGAGCACTGAGGGAGAATTTGTTCCCCTGCTAAGGCTCAAAGCCCATGAGATGACAAAGCAGGGATGCCCAGAGCACAGCGAGGGGACCAAAGGTTGAGCATCCTGCTGATTGTCTGCATCCCATAATTTAACCAGCACTTCCAATTAAGCACCTCTTACAGATCCATCATGGACTTCAGCAAGCTGACAGCCCTTCCAAAGCCCAGAAACAGCCACTTTAAAAACAATGAAAATCCCTGAACACCTGCCTGAGGGATGAACAAACTGGTGTCTAGCAGATATTATCTTTTTTTTTTATTTTATTTAAGAGCAAATAAAATTGAAGTGGGGAGCGGATGTTTTAAAGTACTTAATGCAGAGCTGGGTTGCCAGCCAACATCCCACATCTAAACCATCTTCCTAAATGACCCATTTCAGGATTCAAAGCACATAAAAATAAAGAAATAGATATGAAATAGGTTTTGATCAAGCCTCTGGCTGCTTGGGAAAAGGACTTTTAACAGCCTGACCTCTGAAGCAAAACAGCAGCAAAGCTGATCTTCCACTGATTAACTGCCTCAAAACCAGTGCCAGACTGGGCTTCCCAATTTGCTTTTGTGCTCTGGACACCTGTGAGCATCCCTGGTGAAATATTTTGGGGTGGTTTCAATGCTGCTCACAGCACTTGAGGAGCAGAAGATTCATTTCTGTGACCTGGCATTTGAGCAAACCGATCCCCATCCTGCCCAAGGTGTGTCTGAACTCCAGGACAGACAGACTGAGCCTCTGGGAGGAGGTGGAGCAGCGCCTCAATGTGGGGGTTCAGGTTTTCTTGCCCCCCAGCACCTGCAGGGGGTTCTTCTTTCTTCTGAAGATGTGGTGACCTGGCAGCAGCTGCAGGCACTGATGCCCTGCAGCTGGAGAGCTTCAGGTTGGTTTTTTGACAGTGAATGATGGCTGTAAGGGACACCTGCTCTGGCAGTGCGCAAGCAGAATCCTCATCCTGTGTGTTCATCCCAACACAGACTGGGAAGGAGAAAATCCAGCCGATGTGGGATCTCAGCACCTCAGGACTGATGTGCAGAGTGGCCGAGACCACCCTTGGAGGGCTTGGGAGTGCTGGAATGTTGCCAGAAGTGTCTGGTGGCTGGACTTTGATCCTGCACAGGAGATGACACCTGTATGAGGATGGGAGGATTTCACTGGGGTGAATGGTGAAGGGATAAGTTAATTAGAGTGTGAGACACAGGGTTTAGGATTTCTGTACAGGGAGGTCTAGAGAAGTAAGGTGGAGGAATTGGGGCATGTCCTGTCCTTCTTCTTCTTAGCCTCCATCTTCTGTTGTGGTGTTGGCACTTTGGGATTGGTTATTACTAAAAGTGCACTGGTCAATAAGGGTAAAAGGTATTGGGGAAAATTGATAAATATTGTATACGTAATTTTGAGTATAAAGATAGGTGACTGCCCCGGGGGCTCTCAGTGTGCTCATGGCTGGCTGCTGTGCAGACCTCTGTTGGGCTGAGAGAAAATCTTTTAGATAAAAAACTAATAAACACTGAATAACGAGAAAAAACCTGAAGCCTCTTCTCGTCCTTTGAAGCGCGGGCTGCCCAAGGCCACCTTGGGCCTTTCCAGGTCATTAAAACAGCCGAGAAACCGGCAAGCCAGCACCACCCTTCATGGGGATCCCCAGGTGTTTCAGCCATTCCTGGGGCTCCCTGCACCTCCTATCTTGGGGCAGAGCTCCAACCCTCCCAAATAATTCCATTTTTGCTCAGATTCCCTCCAGACCCTTCACATGGAAGCATTGAAGGGCAAAACTCCAGCCCTTCCAAACAATTTCGTTTTTGCTCAGATTTACCTCTCACCCTCCAGACCCTTCACACTGTTCTTGGTCAGAACCTGTAATTTTGAGCTCATCTTTGGGATGAAGGCAGGGAGATGCTGAACATCCCAAACATTTCCACACACCCCAGTCTTCTCACATGGATTAAAACACCAACACAATGTGAATCCTGACCAACTCCTCTCCTGAAAAACCCAACTCAGCTTCCACATTTCTCCACCACCTTTCTGCTGCTTAATCCCTTCTGCCATTCCCCCCTCCTGCAGAGCTCTCACCTCCCCACAAGTTTCCTCTGCAAGGAGGAACCTTAAATAACAAAACCCAGATGGATGCAGCTGCAGAGACCTCCCTGCTCAGTCCCATCTGTACCTCAGCAGCTCAGATTTCACTTTAGGTGCCATAACATCCACTCATTTTGGGGAGAAACAGCAACATTTTGTCCTCTAAACTAGCTTGTCTCAAATACAAAGATTTTACAAAATCATGGTCTTGTTCACATGATCCTGTTGATTTAGCAAGCTGGTTTGTGGAAGGTGTCCCTGCACATTGGCAAGGGGTTGGAATTAAATGGTTTTTAAGATCTCCTTCAACCAAGAACATTTTATGGTTCTGTGATTCTATGATTTCTCCATCTCCTTGTACAAGACTGGAAGCAGCCCATATGAATATTTTTGGTCGGCTTGCTTTTATTTTTTTTTTAAATTTTTTTTATTAAATGACCAGGTCTAGTTGAATTTTGAACCCAAAAACTTCCTCTAGAGCAACAGCAGCTTGACCGCGAGCTTCCTCAGAAGCTCAGATGTCACTTTAGATGCCATAACATCCACTCATTTTGGGGGAGAAACAGCAACATTTCATCCTCTAAACCAGTTTCTCTCAAATACAAAGTTTTTTGTAAGATTTTGGTCTTGTTCACATGATCCTGTTGATTTAGCAAGCTGGTCTAGTGGAAGGTGTCCCTGCACATGGCAAGGGGTTGAATTAAATGGTTTTTAAGATCTCTTTCAACCCAGAACATTTTATGGTTCTGTGATTCTATGACTTCTCCACTCCCCTGTGCAAAACTGGAAGCAGCCCATATGAGTATTTTTTTGTCTGCTTGCTTTTATTTTTTTTTTAATTTTTTTTATTAAATGACCAGGTCTAGTTGAATTTTGAACCCAAAATCTTCCTCTAGAGCAACAGCAGCTTGACCTTGAGCTTCCTCAGAAGCTCAGATGTCACTTTAAATGCCATAACATCCACTCATTTTGGGGGAGAAACAGCAACATTTCATCCTCTAAACCAGTTTCTCTCAAATACAAAGTTTTTTGTAAGATTTTGGTCTTGTTCACATGATCCTGTTGATTTAGCAAGCTGGTCTAGTGGAAGGTGTCCCTGCACATGGCAAGGGGTTGGATTAAATAGTTTTTAAGATCTCTTTCAACCCAGAACATTTTATGGTTCTGTGATTCTATGACTTCTCCACTCCCCTGTACAAAACTGGAAGCAGCCCGTATGAGTATTTTTCTGTCTGCTTGCTTTTATTTTTTTAATTTTTTTTTTATTAAATGACCAGGTCTAGTTGAATTTTGGACCCACAAACTTCCTCTAGAGCAACAGCAGCTTGACCTTGTGCTTCCTCAAAGCTCAGCCCAAGGTTAAGACCTGAGGTTGCCAAGAATGTGCTGAGGGAGGTGCAGCCAAGCTGGGCGCCTTCCATGGGGGAAAAAGAGCCATGAAGAGGTAAAATAGCTTTATTGTAGCATAAACTCAATTTATATCTGAAATGTTTCACTTTAAAGAGCTTCTCCCCTCCCTCCAGCTCTGCAAAGAGAGAATTCTCACCAAGGCACACAAACCACATCAAATGGAAGCAGGACCTGGCCAAGCAGCTCAGACACAGCCCCCCCACCCCACAAATGCTCTCTGCAGCAGCAAAATTCTAGATTACAGTATTTCCTTCCCCAAATATTGTACATTTTATACATTTCACCTGGTACACCACCACTTCCTGCACTACAGCTTACACTGGGTAAGAGAGGACAGGAGAGGAAGAGAGAATATCTTGTATATAGATGGGCACCTAAAAAATGCATTAAAAATCAAGTTTGGGCATTAAATTCCCTCAGCAATGGTCAACCAAATAAAGCTGTCCTCCTCTTCCTCCTCCAGAGCACCCTTCCAGACCCCCCGAGCCATTTTATAACTATAAATTTATAATTATAATTTACCTCCTTGCCCAGCGAGCTCAGCCCTTGGCCCCCACAGGTACCAACTGTGCCCTCTCTCACACCAATGTTGTATTTTGACAAAGCTCAGAGAAACTGATGGAGTTTGTAAGAAAATTTCACATTTTGTGTCAGAGCTGGAGGATTTACGCATCAAAAGCTTGTCTGGCTTCTCCCCACCTGCAGCCTTTACCTGCTGCCAGGTATCACTTCCCATGACATGCACCCACCTGAGGCCACCACAGCTAAAGGATCCCTGCTGGAACCCTGGAGGATGAGAATTTTACATTTTCTGTGTTGAAAGGCACCCAAGAAAACCCTACATTTGACCTGAAGCCATAGAGAAAGCTTTCAAAATTAATTAATTAATAACACTAACACTATTCAAACACTAGTTTGAATAGATGTGTGTACTATCGCATTGTGGAAAACTGAGAGTTGAAAGTTTTAAAATATAATATATATAAAGCTAAAATAGATGTTTTAAAGCAATAATTAGTCCTTCTGCTTCATAAATTTAAATAATTTATAATTAAACAAAAAAGTCCACATTACAAGATATAAGCAATTATTTGGTCAAAAGTAAAAATAGCTCAAGTGTCATTTCTTCATTAAATAGTTTTTCCTTTAAAAACATTAAAAAGATAAATATGAAACCATTTTATGACTTGTTAGTAAAATATTATAGAATTCAAAAGATGTAAGATTGTCATATAAATAAAAATTAATAAAAATCTGAATCCAAACACAAAATACCATCAATACATTTAATCCCAACCCTAACTTCAAAAAAGAAAAAAAGAAAAAAAAAAAGAAAAGAAAAAAAAAGAAAAAAAAGAGAAAAAAATCAGTGGATCCCAGCCCTGGGAAATACACAAAATAATAATTTTTCCAGCCTGCCTTATCTCCCTGTGGACATCCACATACAAAAATCCCCAACCCAGATATGTGCCTGCCCTCAGAATGACTCTGTGTGAAAAGGGAACAGGTTCCTGACCAAGGGACAGTTCTGCACCACATCCATGTGTTCAACGCATCACAATCCATCCAGCTGGAGCTGTGAGGGGTCCACACGTCCCTTGCCAAATTCCTGTGTAAATTTTCATTTTTCTTCTTCATCATTGCATAATGCAGGGCAGATTTGTGCAGCAATGTTGAAGGAGATTTGCTGGTGCAAAGAGAAAGGAAACCGCTGGTGACGGCGCCAGCCTGCCAGGGGATTTCCATGCTTTGCTCTTGGAAAGGCCTGATAAGATGGATGTATTTGTTTTAGATTTCAGCAAGGAACCTCAAGGATTTGGATTACAAAATCCTTAAATAATATCAGAGAGCTGAGTTCTGGAGAAGGAGGCAGGAGAAGTTAGTGGTGTTAGCATTGACCTGGCTGATCCCCTGTGGTGTTGGGGCAAGACAGTGCAATTCCAATTGAGTACAATTCCAGAATTTCATGGGTTTTGGTTTGTATCACCTGGGACCAGATGTTCTCCCCTGGCCCCTCCACCTCTGGTACTGTGAAAAAATGTCACCAAAGCAGCTGCACTTGTGTTTTACCCACAAACCCAAAGCACACCTGATTGAATTCCCTCTTCTTTTCTGTTGGGAGGGAATCTTAAAGACGATTTAGTTCCATGCTGCTGCCACGGGCAGAGACACTTTCCACTGAACCAGGTTGCTCCAAACCCCATCCAACCTTCAGCACTTTGATGGATGGTGCAGCCAATCTGCCAAAACTGAAGGATCTGTTTTATTGAAAATGTGAATCAGCTCAACCCTCCCACTGGAACAAACACAATCAAAGCAGGGATGTGTTTGGAGGCACCACCATGAAAAAGATTTGCTCCTATAGGTGCAGGCCCACCAGTGCCAGCAGCAGCTGTGCTTAGCTGTAATTAACTAAATTAACATGGCTTGATCTCAGTGGAGACAAGTTGTTAAGGAAGCCCTCAAACTTAGCAAGCAAACACAACTAAAAACCTAAACTGACTGCAGCTGCAACCCTCCTGAAAGCTGAACCTGTGGTTGCTACACCCTGGCAATGTTTTTTATGAGACAACCACCCCTTTGGTGCAGTTTCCCATCTGTTCAGGCAACAGGTACATCAGTTGCTGGTTTCGGTTTTTCAGGACTGAATTTCAATAAAAATTGCAGTCTCAGAAGGATGTGAGAGCAGCTGATGTCTGTGCACTGATCGTTATGCCTAATTAACATAAAAATGAGGTTTTCCTAATCACCTGCAAGAGGAAACCTGCTTGCAGAACAAGCTACTGGGGAAAAAAAAATAAATTACTCCTCAGGGAGGCAGTTGTCAGAAAAAAGAAGGGTGGATGTGTTTATTTATACCCAGCAGCTCCAGGTAGGGGCTGCAGGTCCTGACACGCTGCCTGCAGTGGTTTCTGCAAGGAGTTTTCTCCTTCCTGTCCCCATTCCATGCTCAGCTCAACCACCCAGTGCTGGAGGTGTGTGATGGGAGTGAGGGTTTGCAGTCCCTGCAAATCCCAGGGTGTTTTTTTAGGCCAGGTCAGCTCACCTCAGCAGGATCAAATTTCACTGTAGAAGTTTGAAGCTTCACAGGAAAGAGGTGGGGAGAAGTGCCAGTGGGATTTAGGAGCACCAATCACTTGTGATTTACGGTCTCTGGGCAAACTCTGTGTTTCCAAAACGTACTCCAAGGATCAGCAAGTTCCAAAATGTGACAACAATCTTTAAAGGGCTCAGAAGCACTGCAGCTGGTGGTGGCTTTGACCAAAACTGCAAATCCAAGTGGGGGAAAAACCACTTTGGCCAATCCAAGCAAAATCCACCAGGATGAAGCAGTGCAGGGCTGGGATGAGTCCTGACCCACCACCTCCTGTCATCTCATGAAGTTTGGTCACAACTGCACGTTCCTGAGGAGATGAAGCTGTGGCACTTTTCTGAGGAGCAATCCTTGAGGGAGAAGCTGTGGGACCGTGCTGGAGGGGAGGACCAGCAGCACCCTGGTGATAAATAAACTTTCAAGTTACTGAGAGAACAAACACCAGAGGAAGGAGCCAACCACAATTACTGACTTGTCTCTCAGGAAAGACATTTCGTTATTGTGGCTAGCACCGAAAACAACAGCTCGGGGAACCGGTGGAGGAAACCACACGTGTCAAGCTCTTCTGCAAATCCAGGGCACCCCAGCGTGGCTCCCACCTCCCCAAAACCTGCTGGCAGCACAGCTGGAGGAGGATATGGATGGTGCAGAGGTTGTGGATGGCTTTGGATGGGCTTTGTTGAAATAAGATCTGTGGTTTTAGCGCTCCCCCTCTCAAAAACACGGCACTGGTGTCAAGGGAGGGTCCCTTCCACACCCTGATGGTTTCTGCCCTTTTCAGCAGCTCTGGCAGAGTTTTGCACACTCAAATACAGCTCCACACAATGCCACAGCTCCATCACGCTGAGCACCTTGCTCTGATTGCTTTCAACACAGACTGGTGCTCTTCCCAACCCAGGACCTCACAAATGATGCTCCCATCACTCACACCTGCCCCTAGTGCTCTGGGGGCAGAAGTTCTCCCCAGTTTCCCCCATCAAAGTCAATTTTTCAGAAAATAAACATATTGCACAAAGTATTGCAGATGAACATCCACTCATGCCTGCTCCCGATGCTCTGGGGGCAGAAGTTCCCCCAGTTTTCCCCATCAAAGTCAATTTTTCAGAAAATAAATACATTGCACAAAGTATTGTGGATTAACATCTCAACGTTTTTGCCTTGTCCTTTTCTACTCTCTACAAAAAGGAAGTAAGATAATTGCAAGCAAATTTTTAATGCCATCAGATTTAGTCAAATTTAGTGAGGACACCAGACTTAGCATCAGTGTAGAATTCAGAATTACATAAAAAAACTTGATTTGGTATGTGAAACCTGAAGTCGCCCAAAATTCCAGTAATTCTTTCCTTGCTTTTTCTATTCCTCTAAGACACCATAATTTTAAATATTGGATAATTGAGAGTCTGCAGCTTGAAGGTTTCTCCAAAACACCAGCTCTTTTTGGAGTTAGACTGATGTCACTGTAGCTCATTTGCTTAATTAGTGATTTACAGAAAGATCTCTTTAGGAGAAGGGGGAAACCTTTCAAATGAAAAGCTCCAAGTGCAGAATCAAGACACCATCCCCAATGACTGTTTACTCCCATCTTGTACATAATTTTGGGCCACACTACATCAACCAGCAGCTGTGACTGATGCCATTACACCTCCTAAATAAAAAGTGAACTCTGCAAGAGGCCAAGCACTGCTGAGTTTTTCCCTAACAGGAGGATGTTGCTTTTATAAAATCATGCTGGGATAAAGTCAGCCCACAGAATAAACACACAAATCCCAACGCTGCTGCACAGCCCTGGAGGAGTTTCCCCCTTATTTCAGCACTTTGTTTTGATCACTGCAGCCTTCCTTCCCCCAAGCACTTGGCTTTTGCTGATCACTGCGCCCCAGCACACAAATCCTCCTCCAAAGGGGTGCTGGGGTACCATGGAGCACAGGGAGAGGGTTTGAACACATGTGCACGTTGCAAGGAACAATAATTCATGCAAATCCCTGCTCCAAGCAAATTCCACAGCAGCGCATCTTATCACAAGCCAAACAAAAAGCAGGAATAGGCTGGAGAATGGTAAACCCATGTTCAAAGAATTTGTTCTTGTTGCAGCTTGAATTTCCCCCTCTCCTTCCAACAGCTCTCTGCTGACACCAAAAACCAAGCAGCCATGAACTGAACCCACTAATCAGAAGTGAAGACCCAAATTGTGAGAGGAAGCAAAGCCTCTGCTCCAGTAGATATTTGGGAGTGGTGACCCTCTTTGCTTCAGGAAGAGGAGGCAGAGACCAGCAGGACCATCTCACCCTCCTGGTGATGCCTCCAAGCACAACCACCACAGCAGAAACAATCCAGCAAGGCAAGAATTCAGGTGTAAAAGCAGCACAAAAACTACTCATAAATCCATTCAGCTCTGCTCACATTTGTATCTCCTTCTCCAAGTTTGTACAACAGTTTACTGCTTTTAAATCAGGGATTTTCCTCTGTTTCATCCATCAAGAACTGAGCACTCTCTTGCCACATTTGGAGATAGACCAGCTTTCCACAGACGCTCGAGATGATGAAAATAAACGAATAAAATATATCTTTAGTTCAAGTTTTCTTCTTTTTTTTTCTGAGATTGCAAGTTAGAACCTGAATTCCAACCCAACCACTGGATTTCAGCAGAACAAAAAAATCCCTGTGCTGAGTGCTCTCAAATAAGAGTCATGTCCCTTCCAACTCTGCACCAACAGAGACCTTATTATCCTCTGGGGGAGGAAGTCAGATTTTTTCCACTTAGTTACATTCCCAGGTAGTTCTTACATAAGATTTCCCTTCCATCTGTGTTTAAAGGGACACTTTAGCACAAGTTACTGCTTGGCCATAGAGCCATGGTTGTGTACTGAACCCCCAAAATAAACCAATGGCCACTGGCCAGCACCGTTTTATTGCAAGGACAGGACAAAAAAGATGCCAAAATTACCAGCACCTCTTCCTACCTTAATTATCATCAGTCAATCGTCCACCTGCACTTCATTAGGAGCCCATAAAGGTTCTTCCAGTGCTGCCCCCTGGAAACAAACAAACAAAAAAAGCTTTTAGAACCAAAGAAGACAAATACAGCAACATCTTAGGGAAACAGCATTTTTACTGCTGCCAACAAGGCAATTCCACTCCATTTTACCAGATGCAAAATGTAATTTTTTATTATTGCTCAAGCTACAGACACACACGAAAAAATGAAAATAACTTTTAAGTACACAGAGAAAAACTGGGAGTTCCCAGGGTTGAAAGTGCTTTTGAGAAGAGGTGGCAGGAGGGAATTACAGAGCAGCAGCAGTTACAGATGAAGGGACTCTGATATTCCCAGCTTGGCCTGACAGATGCACTGCTGTTTGGGTAAAAGCAAATAAAATGTAGGAGGGTCCAGAGCTAGAGGGAATAGATAATTGCTGTTGTAGTGAGGGCTCTTCTGAGGGTGTATTCCCCCAGACAGAAGTAGTTTGGGCATTGGGAAAAGCAGTTCTGTGTGTTCATTCACTCCCATCCCAAGCAAAGGGGACAGAAAACCACATGGAGGTCACCAGGATTTCTGGTGGCCACATACCCATGGGACAGCCACCAGCCCAAACCTCTCTGGATACAGACTCTGGCTGTAGGATCGAGTGTGATCCCACAAGGAACAGGCTGGAGACCTGCAGGGATGTTTGTGATGTTCCCACACTTGCACAAACCACCTCCCTCCCCACCAGCTCCTGGGTTTGGGTTCCTGGCTCCATCAGCCCAGTCACAGCACGGGGCTCACAGCTCACCTGCCATGCCCACACTGCTCCTGGCTGTTCCCCACCTTTACAGGACCAGCCAAGTTGCCTCCAGTCCCTGCATCTCAGTTCCCCTTCCCAAAATATTTTTTACCCACATCAGCTTTGAGGCAGCAGCAGCAGCAGGGCTCCTTGCAGGATTCTGCAGAGCCAACCCCCAACTAATCCCATCTTCTGGGCTGCTGCTCTAAAGCACAGAATTAGAGACCTGAGCACAGAATTAGAGACCTGAGGCACTTGTAGATTTCGAGTTGAATACATTTAAACAAAATTAATTTAATTTTTTTTTTTCCTATCGACATCTTTGCTGGCCAGCCTTGGGCAGGATGTGACCCAGCCATCTGCTCTGTCAGGGCCAGGAGCTGTGGAGCTCAGACATAATCCCTGGGTGATCTCCTCATTGTTTTCCATCCTGCTCAAGTGTTGACTCGAGCACTTGTTCAATTAGACAAGCCTCAGCACTGCAATCAGATGGGCTCACAGGGCTGATTTTCTGCCTCCACTGAGAAGAAAAAAAATCTGATTTAGTTCTATGTGAGTGTGATAGAACTGGGAGCTTCAAAGCAACGAGACCTGGAGATGATGTCTGCTCTGAAGCCTGCCAGAATTGCTGCTTAACCTGAGCAGACCACCAGCAATTCCATTGTAAGAGAAGCTGTGAGACAGAGCAGATTAAAGACATTGGATCTGCCAGGGAGGAGGAAAGCTGGGTTATTTTCCTGATACTTCTTTTTTAAGGGAGCTGGAGAACAGCTGAGATATTTGCTTTCTCTTGGCTCTGGCTCTAAATGAGTGACCCGAGATGTGCCAGAGTCGTTGGTATTCCCACATCCCACTTGCATTTTCTTCCTTATGATCCAGCATTTCCCAACACCTCTCAGAGCTGCTGTCCTGGGGCAGAGGGGTCTGAGGGCTACAGGAATTCAGTCCAGCCTTCAGCCTGTCCTCTCCTCCCTGTGCATCCTGCCATCCTTTGGTTAGCTCCATGCATTTCAACAAAGCAGTAAATTTTATGGGATCCAGTCAGGAAGTTGGCATAAGCAAATGTGCTGTCAATATTTTCATGGCCAATTTATTCATTCATTCATAAGGCTGACAGATTCCAAACACAGCTTTGGGTGGTGCTGAATGAAAGAGAATCACAGAATGATGGAATGGTTTGGGTCAGAAAGGACCTCTGGAGATGATCAAGTCCAGTGATCTTCTACCACTACCTCAGGTTGCTCCAAACCTGCCCAACCTGGCTTTGGGCATTTCCAGGGATGGGAAGTCCACAATCTCCCTGGGTAAATATTTTCATGGCCAATTTATTCCTTCATTCACAAGGCTGACAGATTCCAAACCCAGCTTTGGATGGTGCTAAATGAAAGAGAATCACAGAGTTATGGAATGGTTTGGGTTGGAAGTGACCTGTGGAGCTGATCAAGTCGTGTCACTGCCATGGACAGGGAAACCTTCCACCACCCCAGGTTGCTCCAAACCTGTCCAACCTGGCTTTGTGGGCATTTCCAGGGATGGGAAGTCCACAATCTCTCTGGGTAACTTGTGCCAGGGCTCATCACCCTCAAACCAAGGACTTCTTCCTAATATCCCATTTAAATTTATTCTCCTACAGCTTAAGCTCATTCCCCTCATCCCATCACTCCATGCTCTTGTCCAAAGTCCCTCTCCAGCTCTGTTTTAGCCTCTCTAGGTGCTGGAAGGTCTCCCCAAAGCCTCCTCTTCTCCAACTCCCACCATCTGAGAGTTCAAAGGGAATCAGCAATGAAGCTCAGTTTTCCCAAAGCTCCTTGCACAAGATAAGGACAGCACGGCCTGCAAGAGGAGTGCACACAAAACCCAGCAAATGCAGAGGCACAAGGAACACAAGAGAGCTCACAAATGCCAGTGGCACGTGTGTGAGCTGGCTGTGCCTTCAGAGGGCTGCAAAAAGGGAGCAGAGGCAGGAGCAGAGGGGAATTTGGGATGTGTGACTTGCAGTGAGTCCCAGCCCTCACTCCTTGTGACAGGTACAGAGCATGCTGAGGCACTCGAGTATGAGAGCACAAACATCTCATGTTGTACACACTCCCGGGAGTGTCTTACATCCACATCTGTTCTTAGAAATTACTCACTGGCCTCAGAAACCAGTTTCCGTGCAGAGAGGAAGTGTGACTGCCAAGGAGCAAGAGTGGCACAGAGCTGTGTCCCACATTTGGCTCCTGCAGCCCCACACATCCTTTCCACTCCTCTGCCTTTCCCTGACCCCACCGGGCCATGATGTGCCAGCAGTGAAATCCTCTTGCCAGATAATCCTCCCAAAATCTGCATCAGGAGGATCTGGTGCCATCAGAGTGTGGAAAGCCATCCATGTAACCCACTGACCTTGGGAAAACCATAATAATTCATAATTATTATTTCTAAACCATTTGAATGCATTTGGATGAAAGCAATTTAACCTGCTGTTACAGCACACCCATGGCAAGGAAGACATGCCAGATATAGGAAGGAACTTTCATTCTCTACCATGAAAATTCAGTTTTCTAACCCTGGTAGCGCTGGGAAATCCAACACTGACCTGCTCCAGGTATTTCTGACAATCAAAAGTTGATTCAGAAAGAAATTCCAGTTATGAAAAAGACCACTGGACTCAGGGTCAAGTGTCCTCCAGGATGGTTAGAACCATGGAATATCCTGAGCTGGAAAGGACCCATCAGAATCACTGAGTCCAACTCCTAACCCTGTGCAGAACACCCCAAGGATCCCACCCTGTGCCTGAGAGAGCTGCCCAAAAACTTCTCCAACTCAGAGAGGCTTGGTGCTGTGCCCAGCTTGTCCTGGTTTTGGCTGGGAGAGAGTTAATTTTTGGGTTAGACTTCATTTTCTTCCCAGTAGCTGGTACAGTGTCTGAGATTTAGGATGGGAATATTGGTTAGCTCTGTGCATTTCAACAAAGAGGTAAATTTTATGGGACCCAGTCAGGAAGTTGGCATAAGCAAATGTGCTGTCAATATTTTCATGGTCAATTTATTCCTTCATTCATGAGGCTGACAGATTCCAAGCATAGCTTTGGATGGTGCTAAGTGCAGGAAAATCAGAGAATTTCACAGGTGATGGAGACCACGACAGATTAATAGGAACAAGATGATCTTTAAGATCACCAGTTTGTGATTGTATGGAAAAAAAAATCACCTATTTCTTTTATTAAAATGAGGAATACAAGGTTACAGTCTGAGAGGGGTTTTTTGGAAGAACCCTGCTGAGAAAATGCTCTGGGAATTCAGATGATGACAGCAGTTTTGTTATTTGGGAATATTAATTGTATAAAATACAAAAATGGTTAAAACACACAAAAATGCTCAAGATCAGGGGTTGGCAAAGGTGGCCCACAGCTCCAGAGTCCTTCATCCCCTATTAAAATAATGAAAATAACAGGAAGGCAGGTATTATTTGTTGGCTAGACAGCCCCAAATCCCACTGCCTGTTAATCCACCTGAAACCCAAGTGCATCAAGGCAAATTAAAGCTGCCTTTAATCCATGCAAATCTCAGCCCAGGAATCCTTTATTCTCTTACCTCCTGCCATGAGCTGAGCCCTGCCCTGCACCCCATTCATGCTGCCAGAGCAAAACAACACAAAGCTCCATATTTTAGTAATAGAAAGAAGGAATTTTTGGATTTTTCACACATTTTGGGATTGGGAAGCTTTGTGCTTCATTGGCTGGGTGAGACCAAACCCTGTTCCACCTGTGCTTGGTTTAATCACATGTATCGACACACATAAATTAGGGCAATTTGTGCATAAATTAGGCAGCATCATTATGCTAATTGGGCTGCTGTGATTGTGCTGAGAGTGTTTGCAATCTGCCACAGTCCTGTGGGACGGCTCTGTGAGGGAGCTGCTGCCTCTGAAAAGGCTGGAGCTCCTCTGGGATCCTGCTGGGGCAGGCACAGCCCCACAGCAACCCAAAACAGGAGGAGAAGGGGTGAGGGGAGCTGGTGGGATCTGCTTCCTCTGGAATGCTGGTTTCTGTTCTCTAAATATCACATCCTAAACTCCCCCTAAGCTGATGCACCAAACAGGTGGGGTTATAGGTGGCTACTGGAAAAACAAACCCCTGAAGTGTGTGTAAAGCAAATAAAGAGCAAGAGACCCAAATCTCTTGCACTTTGTATCAAATCTATGTGAAGAAAAACATAAAAACAGAGAGCCACTCCAATTCCACCTGAATTGCAACAGAGGTAGGAATGGTTGCTGGGATCAGGGAGGTATCATAAGAGTTACCTGATGATCCCTGTTCTAAAAGAAAAAAAAAAAAAAAAACAACAAAACCCTAAATCTTTCCAATGGAATGAGCAAGGATATGGGAGGAACAAATAAACTGCAAAGTGACTGCTTTTCCTTCTGGAAGTGTAAAATATCCAGAGCTGGGGAGGAACCAAAAGGATCATTGAGTCCAACTCCTGGCCCTGCACAGGACACTTCAAAATTCACAGCAGAGCCTTGGTTAAATCATTAAATCACCATACACAGGCAGGTCTACCTGGAGTAGGTAACTATGAAGGGATTTTTATTAAGACCTTCAGGGGCTTTTGCCAAAACTTGGATTTCTTTAGCCATCCCACAGGTATCCTGCAGGGCTGTGGTTGTGTCCCTGTGCAGAGAATGGCTCTGCTGCTGCTGGTGCTGCACCACATCTCCCTCCTCCTTATGGACACCAGGGGATGCTCCCAAACTCATCCAATTTTCCTTCTAAAACTGGTCACTAATTTACCAAATGGGACCATTATGCTGGAAAATCCTCCGTGTGGGAATTGAGGTCTCTCCCTGCAGAGGGAATTCAAGGTTGGTTTATTCTCCAGGATCCAGCCAGGAGTTTTTCCTCTGACAGACGTGCTGGCACTTTGCCTGGCTAAAAAACATACAGCAGAAGAGCAGCAAGCACGGAGCTACTACTACTAGAAGTGTTAAAAATCAACTTTGAGCAAACCATCTGGTAACTCTCACTGTGCCACAGGTGAGAGCAAACACAATACGCTCTGTACAGCACCAAAAATTCATCACTGCTCAGAGAATAAGGGTGTGAAACACCAAACCAGCCCAGGGGAAGCCTGGAAGAAGATGCCCAGAGAAGCTGAGGCTGCCCCATCTCTGGAAGTGTTCAAGGACAGGTTGGACAGGGCTTGGAGCAGCCTGGGATAGTGGAAGGTGTCCCTGCCCATGGCAGGGTGTGGAACTGAATGGTTTTCAATAAAGGTGGAAGGATGAAACACTAAAAAGGCAGAAGGATATGGGAACTGGGAGATGCTCCATAGCCAGCTGGAGCAGGGAGCAGAACTGAGCTGCTTCAGCTGCAGGGACAAAGGAATTAGTGAGATACAAAGGGAAAAAATATCTGTACTCAGCTTCCTTCTGCTCTTCTGCTGCTCCCCTGGAGCATGAGCAGCTGGGTGGTGGCTTTCCCCCCTCATCTTTAAGCAGAACCTTCTCTAAGCAGTTTAGCAGTGAAAGCAAACTCATCTCTCCCTCTCTGTGATGGAATATGGATCCTGGCATGGGCCAACATCAGCATCCTAACACCCAGTAATTCCCAAGCCTCTCTGAACACCCTCCATCTTATCAAAACAAGAGATTAAAAACCTCTTCTCTGCACTCTTTAGTGATAATTAGTTTTAGTCTGTCACCAGCAGATCAGTTTAGGATTGCAACTAAGCCAAAGGGATATGAAAAGGTTTTGTGCAAAGCCTCTCCACACCAAATCAAGTTCAAAAAAGGGAAAGACAAAACACGAGCTGGCTGCACCAGCAGCTCCAACAGTTTCTGCTGCTCAGAAGGGAACACAGCAAGATTTAATAAACAAGCTCAATAAAGTTATTCTTCCCTGTTTTATTTCCCCTTAAAGCATCAGCCCAATTTGGTTTTGTTTCCATCACAAACAGCTCCTTTAATCGTTCCTGACGGGAGCACAACGCGGGGCCCAGGGCTCCCCCAGCCCTGCCAGCTCCAGCCCATGGAGCTGCTCTGCCTCACCACAGCAATTCCTGTAATTCAAGTCTGGCAAACAATTCCTAGGCTGAAAATGGGACAGCATCCAGTTGTTATCTCCTTTCTTGTAAAAAAAGAACTAAAAATCGAGCATTATTTACTCTACCTGCCTGTTTGCCGCGCTGGCAGTGCCACCACGCAGGTGTGACAGCAACAAACGCTGCAGCTCTCACAGTTTTGCTGTTGGTGTCTCTCCTTTCATCCCAGCAAACAGCCTGTCAGAGCTAAAGGAGCAGCTGAGAGCAAGGAAAGCATCCAGCTCTCTCCTGACAGCTGAACAAGCCAGCAGATTCCAGGAGGAAAGGCTTTGCTACTCTTCTAAACCATGGCAACTCCTTCTACAGGTGATCTTAAAAGTCTGTTCCAACATTAATGGTTCTGTAATTCTAATATTCTGTAATTCTAATCTAATTAATTTTGGTCCTGGTCCTTGCATGTGGCCTCACTGGTGTTTCTAACCTCATTCATCTGTACCAATCCACCCTAGGATTTCCATCTCCAAAAAAAGTATTAACACCCAAAAACCCCCTCAGTTTTCTTGCAGACACATTAATTGTGGACCAATCCCACCCCGGTGCAGACAGCAGCCCCTGGCCAAGCTCAGGAACTGTGCACAAATGGAGGTGAAAGGCTTTTGTTTGAATGGCTTTGCTCACCAGGACACACCTGATAAGAGCCTGCAGCAAAGCCACACCCCGAGATAAACCCGGCGGGCTGAGTCTCCCAAAGGCAGCTCTGCATCCCGGGCAAGGGCTGGGAAACAAACACCCAAAGAAAACACTCTGTGTGTGTAACAGGCCCATTTCCCTTGGCAAAGCTCTCTGCTTTCCTTGCCCTGCCCTCTCTGTGTGCACAGAGCAGCCATTCCCTGGCATTTTCTGCTCCCGTGCATGGGATGCAGGGCTGGTGCCTGATCCCAGAGCAGGAGCACCCCAACATCTCCTGGTGCCTGTAAAATTTAACCTTGCTGGTTTTTACATTGGAACGTGCAAAGAGACAGGGCAAAGCTGTTTGAAAAGAGGCATCCTTTGCAAAGAAAAGTGATGCAGCTGGGAGAAGAAATCCCGGGATGCGGAGGAGGATTTCTGCATCTTTAAGAGCCAGGCTCTGGGAAGCCAATGGATGCACAAGTCCAAGTGAGAGGCTTTGATGAGTGAAGATCTGACAGTCAAACACTGGCATACAGAATTATGGAATGTTTGGGTTGGAAGGGACCTTAAACATCACCCAGTTCCACCCCTTGCCATGGGCAAGGACACCTTTCATTATCCCAGGTTGCTCCAAGCCCTGCCCTGCCTGGCCTTGGGCATTCCAGGGATCCAGGGGCAGCCACAGCTTCTCTGGGCACCCTGTGCCAGGGCTCAGCACCCTCAGAGTGAAATCCTTTCCCCAAGATCCAGTCTAAACCTACTCTCTGCCAGTGCAGAGATCATTCCCCCTGTGCTGTCACTCCAGACCTTGCCCCAAATCCCTCTCCAGCTCTCCTGGAGCCTCTTTAGGCACTGGAAGGTGCTGGAAGTTCTCCCCCGAGCCTTCACTTTAATGAGCTGACCAACCCCAGCTCTCCCAGCCCGTCTCCATAGGAAGCCTGGGCCATATGGATGTGAGCAGACACACAAACAAGCTGTGACCCTACCTGAGCACACCTTGGGAGGGCACCTTGGGTCTTCCTGAGCTGCCACCAGGGCCACCAGAGCTGCCCAACGTATCCCACACAGGGCAATGTGCAGCCCAGTCACTGAGGTCTCATTTCTAAGCAAAACATTTGCAACCTTTCTATTCCTCTTCCTCTTTTGACTTCCTTAATGAATAAACAAAAGTCTGAAGGGGGGAAAAAACCCACTTGCAGCACCAGTTGTCCTCTGCACAGCCTGGGTTTGCTGGGAGCAGCTGGGAAGGGGAATGGACACGAGGTTTTGAGCAGTGCACTGGGGACAGAACCTCACAAAATGCTTCAAGGGCAACTCCTGCTGATGGATCAGGGCTGGTTTCATTTTTGGGAAGGTCTTAATCTGATCCACTTCATGAACAGAGCAGGTGGGACACACACCAGGAGTTTGCAAGAGGCTGTGCTGTGTCCTGCGCATTTTGGGAGTGAATAAATGCAGTGGAACAGGGTGGCCAGAGCAGCTGTGGCTGCCCCTGGATCCCTGGAGATGTCCTGGACCAGGCTGGACAGGGCTTGGAGCACCCTGGGATGGTGGAAGGTGTCCCTGCCATGGCAGGGTGTTGGAATGAGATGGTCTTCAAGGTCCTTCCAGCCCAAACCATTCCAGGATTTTATCATTTGTGCTTTCCTAAAACTTTGGGAAATAAATCCCATATCCCATATCGTGCTTTTTGCTTGCCAAATGTCAAATTCAAGAATTTCCTTGTCTGACCAAGGGACACATGGGTTGTCCCAAACCCACATCCCACCTTATTGCCACTCCCTGCTCTGTTCACCACCGGTGCAAATCACAGTGATGGAAACATCCTTGTTCCTGCTGGGAGAGGTTTCACTTGGCTTTTCCTGCCCATCATTCCACCAGATCCCAGCCCACACCTGCCAAGCCCCAGGCAGAGATTTATCCACTTGAAAGCAAGCAGGAT